>NC_065436.1:6465000-6796195 GCF_024364675.1 Aethina tumida | reverse complement strand
TATATTTTTTTAAGATTTAATTTATGTAGAAAATATTTTAAGTGAAAAATGAATAATAACTGTCTTAAGAATATGTGTAATTATTTTAAATAAAATATTTTAATTACTTTTAATTAGAGGTACACCTTTCGTACTTAACAATATATAGTAATATGTAATATATAGGATAGAAAATATAATAATATTACATAATATTTATGGTATTAAATTTATTGGGTTAATTAAATCTTACTAAGTCATAAAAAATTTTTACAGCCGGTGAAAAGTTTTCATATTTATAGCCTGCACCGAGTTTTATCCGTATCAAATATCGCACCCATAATTAATACTTATGGTAAGATTACCCATAAAATAATTGTACAACACATGGTCCTAACAAACGTCGTTTCGGTCGCTTTGAATTTTATTGAACCATATTGAACAAGTACATGTGTCGGACACATAAACACGATAACCGTCCTCGTATTGGACCACGGCCAATCTCTATTATACAACCACCACCAGATACCAGGAGCTAATGGAGTGTATTCTGAACGGATGCTTGTAGAACAATCACACGAGGAATTTTAATAGGTTAGTGGGTATGTAAATCACAAGGATATGGTCCCTTTATCATACGATAAGTATATAAAATACATTTTATGTCTTCTTGACGTGCTACAAGTCTGATTTCAACCGAAATTTATTGGATTCCGAAGGGAAACCACGAATTTTATTGAGATAAAAATAGTGGTTTACGACGTGTTCGTCGGGATGTTGAAGTACAGATAAAGACCTACTTTGTTTTCAATGGGGATGCTCATACCTGTAATAAAAAAAATCATTGTTAAAATATATATTAGATATTTATTAAAGTCACATAGAAAAAGTGTCACTTCAAAAAGTGTTTATTTAATAAATATATCGAAAACAACTGACTAATAAATTTTATAGAATTTAATCATATTAGAAAAGGGCGTAACAAAAATGAAAATATGGGCAAATATTCAAATTAATGTAACGTTATAGAATGTATGTATGTATGTCCTCCTCTACTTCTTCGAAGTTCAGCACAACGTTGAGGCATTGATTGTATCAACCGGAGGATTAAGTCTTGGGGTACATTGTTTCATTCTCTCTGGAGTTGCTGAGCTAATTCTTGACGATTATTTGTGGGTTTCAGGTTTCTTATGCCTCGTCTTAGAATGTCCCAAAGATGTTTTATTGGATTCTTATCGGGACTATTCGCTGCCTACTCCATAATCCCCAAATTATGGTGTTCAAAAAATTTTTGAACAACTCTGGCAATATCTGGACTTGCTTTATCTTGTTCTAAAGTGAAATTTGATCCATACTGACTCATGAAAGATAACTGAAAGTTTGAGGAACATTGTCATTTGTCTCGTGAATGTCGGATAGAAGTTACACTGTTCCACACCATTACAGATCCTCATCCAAAAGCTCCCCCCTTAGCCACAGTTGTATTCAACTATCGTTCTCTTCGGTGTCTGTAGACTCTTTGTCGTGCATTTGATCTTAAACAAAACCTGGATTCAACTGTAAAGAGAACTTGACTCCATTGGTTCATGTTCCAGTTAATGTGTTAATTAGCAAAGTTTCTTCTCATTCTCCTGCGAGCTCTACTTAATTCAGAAACAACAACTTCTCGTCTTGAATGTAGATTGACTTCTTGAAGTCTGTTACGTACGGTTTGAGTAGATAAATATGTCCCTGTGGCCATAAAATGAAGGTTTCCTAACTGGTGAGCTGTTCTTGTTAGCTCTTAAGGTAACATCTGAACCAAATGACGATCTTCTCGAGAAGTAATCAGTCTCTGACGAACAGTATATGGTCTCTTATAACTGATACCAATTTCTCTTCACTGATGCCACAATCTGTGAATAACCGATAGACTTGTTTGAAGCAAGTTACACTGTTCCATACCATTACAGATCCTCATCCAAAAGCTCCCCACTTAGCCACAGTTGTATTCAAATATCGTTCTCTTCGGTGTCTGTAGACTCTTTGTCGTGCATTTGATCTTAAACAAAACCTGGATTCAACTGTAAAGAGAACCTGACTCCAATGGTTCATGTTCCAGTTAATGTGTTCATTATCAAAGTTTCTTCTCAGTCTCCTACGAGCTCTAGCTAATTCAGGAACAACAGCTGCACGTCTTGAATGTAAATTGACTTCTTGCAGTCTGTTACGTACGGTTTGAGTAGATAAATGTGTTCCTGTGGCTATAATGTGAAGGTTTCCTAACTGGTGAGCTGTTCTTGTTAGCTCTTAAGGTGACATCTGAACCAAATGACGATCTCCTCGAGGAGTAGTCAGTCTCTGACGATCAGTATATGGTGACTTATGACTGATACCAATTTCTCTTCACTGATGCCACAATCTGTGAATACCCGGTAGACTTGTTTGAAGCAAGTTACACTGTTCCATACCATTACAGATCCTCATCCAAAAGCTCCCGTCTTAGCCACAGTTGTATTCAAATATCGTCCTCTTCAGTGTCTGTAAACTCTTTGTCGTGCATTTGATCTTAAACAAAACCGGGATTCAACTGTAAAGAGAACCTGACTCCAATGGTTTATGTTCCAGTTAATGTGTTCATTAGCAAAGTTTCTTCTCATTCTCCTGCGTGCTCTAGTTAATTCAGAAACAACAACTGCTCGTCTTGAATGTAGATTGACTTCTTGAAGTCTGTTACGTACGGTTTGAGTAGATAAATATGTCCCTGTGGCCAAAAAATGAAGGTTTCCTAACTGGTGAGCTGTTCTTGTAAGCTCTTAAGGTGACATCTGAACCAAATGACGATCTTCTCGAGGAGTAATCAGTCTCTGACGAACAGTATATGATCTCTTATGATACCAATTTCTCTTCACTGATGCCACAATCTGTGAATAACCGGTAGACTTGTTTGAAGCAAGTTACACTGTTCCATACCATTACAGATCCTCATCCAAAAGCTCCCCACTTAGCCACAGTTGTATTCAAATATCGTTCTCTTCGGTGTCTGGAGACTCTTTGTCGTGCATTTGATCTTAAACAAAACCGGGATTCAACTGTAAAAAGAACCTGACTCCAATGGTTTATGTTCCAGTTAATGTGTTCATTAGCAAAGTTTCTTCTCATTCTCCTGCGTGCTCTAGTTAATTCAGAAACAACAACTGCTCGTCTTGAATGTAAATTGACTTCTTGAAGTCTGTTACGTACGGTTTGAGTAGATAAATATGTCCCTGTGGCCATAAAATGAAGGTTTCCTAACTGGTGAGCTGTTCTTGTTAGCTCTTAAGGTGACATCTGAACCAAATGACGATCTCCTCGAGGAGTAGTCAGTCTCTGACGATCAGTATATGGTGACTTATGACTGATACCAATTTCTCTTCACTGATGCCACAATCTGTGAATAACCTGTAGACTTGTCTGAAGCAAGTTACACTGTTCCATACCATTACAGATCCTCACCCAAAAGCTCCCCTCTAAGCCATAGTTGTATTCAAATATCGTTCTCTTCGGTGTCTCTGTAGACTCTTTGTCGTGTATTTGATCTTAAACAAAACCCGGATTCAACTGTAAAGAGAACCTGACTCCATTGGTTCATGTTCCACTTAATGTGTTCATTATCAAAGTTTCTTCTCAGTCTCCTACGAGCTCTAGCTAATTCAGGAACAACAGCTGCACGTCTTGAATGTAAATTGACTTCTTGCAGTCTGTTACGTACGGTTTGAGTAGATAAATGTGTTCCTGTGGCTATAATGTGAAGGTTTCCTAACTGGTGAGCTGTTCTTGTTAGCTCTTAAGGTGACATCTGAACCAAATGACGATCTCCTCGAGGAGTAGTCAGTCTCTGACGATCAGTATATGGTGACTTATGACTGATACCCATTTCTCTTCACTGATGCCACAATCTGTGAATAACCGGTAGACTTGTTTGAAGCAAGTTGCACTGTTCCATACCATTACAGATCCTCATCCAAAAGCTCCCGTCTTAGCCACAGTTGTATTCAAATATCGTCCTCTTCAGTGTCTGTAAACTCTTTGTCGTGCATTTGATCTTAAACAAAACCGGGATTCAACTGTAAAGAGAACCTGACTCCAATGGTTTATGTTCCAGTTAATGTGTTCATTAGCAAAGTTTCTTCTCATTCTCCTGCGTGCTCTAGTTAATTCAGAAACAACAACTGCTCGTCTTGAATGTAGATTGACTTCTTGAAGTCTGTTACGTACGGTTTGAGTAGATAAATATGTCCCTGTGGCCAAAAAATGAAGGTTTCCTAACTGGTGAGCTGTTCTTGTAAGCTCTTAAGGTGACATCTGAACCAAATGACGATCTTCTCGAGGAGTAATCAGTCTCTGACGAACAGTATATGATCTCTTATGATACCAATTTCTCTTCACTGATGCCACAATCTGTGAATAACCGGTAGACTTGTTTGAAGCAAGTTACACTGTTCCATACCATTACAGATCCTCATCCAAAAGCTCCCCACTTAGCCACAGTTGTATTCAAATATCGTTCTCTTCGGTGTCTGGAGACTCTCTGTCGTGCATTTGATCTTAAACAAAACCGGGATTCAACTGTAAAGAGAACCTGACTCCATTGGTTCATGTTCCAGTTAATGTGTTCATTAGCAAAGTTTCTTCTCATTCTCCTGCTAAGAAGGGAGATATTTAAAAAAACTTTAACATTAAAATGTACTGCAGTGTAAATAATGCGTACAAGATTAACATTTTAAATAATGACACCAATTTCATTATGCCTGTTTTATATAAGAACAAAGACATTAGAGGTGATTGAAGTACTAAGGGTGCAAAAAGCTGAACTCCCGTCATTTTAAACAACTACCAAACAGAAACAGTGTAATTGCAACGGTCGAAACCTCACATCAAACAGAACACACGCATTAGACATTGTCTTTAAACGCTTTGTTGCGCCTAAGCGTTCGTTTGATGTGCTGAAACGTCTGAGCGTATCGACACAATTTCTTAATTAACGTGACAGTGAATCAAAGCGGCCGCCAATTGTGTAATTGTCGATGTGATTTTTCCGCAACGTACACTACAAACGGGCCGGCGAATCGGCCATGTGTCACGCAAACCATCATTAATTATACCATGGGCGAGTACCGCATTATCAATCATATGCACCGCACAATTACTTGAGGCATTCTTTGAGACACTTTGAGGGGAATTAAGCTCAATTTACTTATGTAATGGTTGTAAAAAGGGTGCCAATTGTGGCGACAGGTGCTACAAAAGATTTATGTCTTTTTACTATTTATTGTTTTGCACTTGGTTGGATAATCGATATTCATGAATTTTACATGCAATTACTCTAATGGGTTATTTTTCATTAATATGGAAATATTTACCACTTGGCATATAGTTTCTGTAAACACAACTAACAGCACTTTACTTCTAGTGACAAATGATCATAAATTTTCATTTCAGCCGTTACTTGTTAATTTAAGTATAATTAAGCAGAAAATATTACAAAAAAAAAATGAGGAGATAAAATTTTACATAGTATATCAAATGACATTTACATTAATTAGAAATACATTTAAATATACTGAGAGACATTAATTAAAGATTAAACATATATAAAATATTAATAAAAAATTGTGGCTTCAACAGCAAAAGAACTGGAAGCGGTTAAAATTGATTTGTCTTTGGACATGATGAAGTGGGCTTTGTATAAGTGTCAACGTACTTGTCATCATTGACTGTTAATTCATTTTGGAATTACTCTCTAATTTGTCAGGACAAAGTTCTAACGAAATAACTATTAAATAATTGTCAATAAGGACACGTGTATTGACTTCACTAGACTCTACTGAACATTGCACAATATTTTTATTGATTAACTTTAATAGTCGTAACTCATCTTTAATTGAAGTAATAAATAAAATATAGTTTAGTATAATTAGTAATTCGCCAATATAATTATTAGAAATTTGTTTATATAATAAATGAATCTATCATAAAAGAAATTGTGGTATCTTAATTTATTTCAACCAGTACCAGTAACTAGTACGCTTCATAATTTTAATAATTGTAATATTTTTGACATTTAAAATGTTAATTTAACATAAAAAAATCGATTATATACATATTTTACTTCTATTTATGTATATAAATATGATTTTTTTTTGATTTTGGTATATATATATATATATATATATATATATATATATATATATATATATATATATATATATATATATATATATATTATTATTATGTATACATTATATATTTTATATTTTTGTATATTTTGTATTATATGTATTTTATAAGTTTTATACATTTTATATATTTATATATTTTTTATACCTTATGATTTTTGTATATTTTATGTATTTGTACATTTTGCATAAATTTTATATTTTACATATTTTGTATATTTATATGCTTTTCATATTTTGTATACCATATATTTTTTATATATATTATATTTTTTTGAATATTTTTATATATTTTGTTCATATTTTTTATACTTTTAATTTTTGTATATTTTATCTATTTTTTATATTTTTGTACTTTATATATATTATATATTTTATAATTTTGTTATATTTTATACATTTTATTATATATTTTATGTATTTTTATATTTTATACATTTATATATCTCTATATTTTTTGTATATTTTCCATATTTTGTATAATTTATATTTTTATGTATTATGTATATTTTATGTATGTTCTGTATTTTTGTACAATTAATATACATTATATTTTATACATTTTATTTATCAATATTTTTTTGTATACTTTTTATATTTTGTACAATTTATATTTTATATAGTATGTGTAATTTATAAATCTTTGATATTTTTTGTATATTTTATATAATCTATATATTTTATGTATTTTATATATTTTGTGTCTATTGTGTGTTTCATTTATCTATGTTAATAATTTATGTATTTTTAATACTTTATGATTTTTGTATATTTTATGTATTTGTATACTTTGTACATATTTTATATTTGACATATTTTGTATATTTAATACACTTTTTATATTTTGTATACTATATATTATTTAAATATTTTATACTTTTTGAATATTTTATTTATATTTTTTATACTTGATTTTTGTATATTTTATATATTTCGTATATTTCATATACTTTGTATATTTTATACATCTATATATTTCTTGTATATTTTTATTATATTTTATATATTTAATTAATTTTATATATTTTATATGTGTTACATTTTTGTATATTTAATATATTGATATATATTTATATTTTATACATTTTATATACCAATATATTTTTTATATTTTGTACAATTTATATTCTTTATATATTATGTATATTTTATAAATTTTTTATATTTTATGTATATTTTGTACATTTTTTAAATTGTATATTTTGAATTTTATATCTTATATTTTACATGATTTGTATATTTTATGTACTTCATATATTTCATGTATTTGTATATTTGTATATATTTTATATTTTTTGTATTATATATATTTTATGCTTTTTGAATAATTTATATACTTTATGTATTTTTTATATTGTTTGTTGTATTTTATATATTTTGTATATTATATATTTTTTATATATTATGTATATTCTCTGCATTTTTTATATTTTATACTTTTTGAATATATTATATATTTTATGTATTTTATATATTTTATGTGTTTTGTATATCTATATATTTTTTATATTTTGTATATTTTTTATGTATTATGTATATTTTATACATTTTTATATTTTATATACTTTACGTATTTTGTATTTTTTTATATTTCTTATATTTTGTTACTTAAATATATATTATTTTCAGAAAATTTTAAATTATGTTATGAACATCATAATATAAAATTTATTTTGTTCTATTTTTTACTAAATTTTTGTGCATTTTTTTTCCTTCTTAAGTGCATAGAAATAGCTCGTCATTACTTGCCCTACATAGGAAACTAATATCATGTTATTTATGATGCAATATGTCGACGTCTGAAACTTCAAATTGTTGCAATTATCGCTTGCTTACGACCCCATTTTCCTTTAGAAATTACTTGGCAATATTTAAATTAATTACTTTAAAGTTTCAGGTTCAAAAAACTTAACTTGGAAACGTAACAAAGGTTTAATTAAACATTAATCGATACTAATTATAAATTTTTAACATGTAAAAGAGGCGGAACAATTTTCATCATCATTTTTCGAGGAAAAGGCGCGGTGAATCATTATTGATCACACGATATTGCATTTCAATATTTACGTTTAAAATAGGTCATTACAAGGTATAGTTCACGATACCTGTATCAAATGTCAGAGTACATAAAACAGATGCTCATTAATCAAACAAATAATTTATGACATGATGTACAAACGTGTACAACGCTCAACTATAGACAATCTTTCAGGCAATAAAAACGACTGACATTTTATGTCGTTTATCTGTTTTAGTAAGTGCATAAAACTGATTATTGACTAATTTTATAAAATTTTGGTCATACTATACCACTCTCACATAATTTACAGTTATTATTAGTATTTTAACTGTATATTTCTTTCATTAACATTAGTTGTATTACATACAATAAATAAAATATTTATTTAATAATTTATGTTTGTACATCATAGAAATACATATTGTTTTTATTTTTATTCAATTTTCCATTATATTTATTACGATTATACTTTGATGAATTATAATATATTGATCAGTTACTATTAAAATGAAACTATGTAAATTATGTCTGGGTTTGTAGTGAAACGCACTAATTGTTAATACTCGGAATATTCTGCCATTGAGGTATGTTAAACAATCACAGCTACATGGAGGAACTGCTGGGTTGGTTGACGCACATATTCATCATTCTTTACTGCAGTAAAGTATACTAGTCTCTTGAGTGTTTACGCCGTTTGTCTTCTCTTGTATTTCGCATTTTCGGTACTCAAGTATGTGCGAGACAGGTTGAAAGTAAATCTACAAAAGAACACAGATATCGTCAAATTTATTGTTTTAAAATAACAATAAATATTGGTTTATTCGTGAAACATTCGTTGCATTTTTAATAATTTGTCAGGAATTTGAATTATTGAACGTAATAAAAATATATATTTTTTAGGAAACTTCCCAATATTTGACAAATTTTAAAGAAAACTAGAACACGTGAAATAATAAAAAAATGATTAAATTTGGAGACGAATATCTTAAATTAATTAATTTCTCTCTTAATATTTCATTTTAAAATAAAAAGAGTTGCTTCTGGAAAAAAATATTTGTATTTTTTAGAAAACTGTCCAGTATTTGACAAATTTTAAACAAAAATAAATAATAATAATGTAAATTAGTAATCACTGAAGTGAAATGTCTTAGATTTATTATGTTCTCAGTATTCTCACATTTTAAAATATGACAGATTTTTTAGAAAACTGACCAATATTTGATAAATTTGAAAAAGAAAAAATAGAAAATATGTGAATAATAAAAAATTGATCAACTGTGAAGCCGAATATCTTAAATTAATTACTTCCTCATTCTTCTTACTTCATATTTTATTGTAAAATAAGATAAATTTTTTAGAAAAGTGATCAATATTTGATAAATTTAAAAAAAATAGAAAATATGTGAATAATATGAAATTGATCAAATTTGAAGACGAATATCTTAAATTAATTACTTTCTCACTCTTCATATTTCATATTTCACTTTAAAATAAATCAGATTTTTTAGAAAATTGACCAATATTTGACAAATTTGAAAGAACAATAGAAAATATGTGAAATAATAAGAAATTTATCAAGTTTGAAGTCGAATATCTTAAATTATTTACTTTCTCACTCTTCTTACTTCATATTTCATTTTAAAATAAGATAAATTTTTTAGAAAAGTAACCATTTCATTTTAAAATAAGACAGATTTTTTAGAAAAGTGACCAATATTTGATAAATTTGAAAAAAAAAATATGTGAATAATAAGAAATTGATCAACTGTGAAGTCGAATATTTTAAATTAATTACTTCCTCATTCTTCTTACTTCATATTTCATTTTCAAATAAGATAATTTTTTAGAAAAGTGACCAATATTTGGTAAATTAAAAAAAAAATAGAAAATATGTGAGTAATATGAAATTGATCAAATTTGAAGACGAATATCTTAAATTAATTACTTTCTCATTCTTCATATTTCATATTTCACTTTAAAATAAGACAGATTTTTTAGAAAAGTGACCAATATTTGATAAATTTGAAAAAAAAAATGTGAATAATAAGAAATTGATCAACTGTGAAGTCGAATATTTTAAATTAATTACTTCCTCATTCTTCTTACTTCATATTTCATTTTAAAATGAGATAATTTTTTTAGAAAAGTGACCAATATTTGATAAATTAAAAAAAAAAAATAGAAAATATGTGAATAATATGGAATTGATCAAATTTGAAGACAAATATCGTAATTTAATTACTTTCTCACTCTTCATATTTCATATTTCACTTTAAAATAAGACAGATTTTTTACAAAATTGACTAATATTTGACAAATTTGAAAAAAAAAAGTTGATCTATTTTGACGTCGAATATCTTACATTTTTTACTTTTTCATTCTTCTTACTTCATATTTCATTTTAAAATAAGACAGATTTTTTAGAAACCTAGCCAATATTTAATAAATTAAAAAAGAAATAGAAGATATGTGAAATAATAAGAAACTGATCAAATTTGAAGTCGAATATCTTAAAATTATTACTTCATTGCTGTTCTCACTTGATAAATAAAACTGTTTTGAATATTGAAAGTAATAAGTTGAAAATCTAAATATATTTTTTAGAAAACTACCCAATATTTGGCAAATTTAAAAGAAAAATAGATAATCTGTGAAACAACAGAAAATGATCAACTTTGAAGTTAAATATCATAAATTATTTACTTCCTTACCTTTCTTCTTTAATATTTTTTAAATAAGACAATTTTTTTATAAAACTGACCAATATCAGACAAATTTAAATTAAAATAAAAAATACATGAAATAATAACAATTTGATTAACTTTGAACTTGAATATCTTAAACTAATTATTTCCTCACTATTCTCACTTGATATTTCATTTTGAAATAAAACAGATTTGAATATTGGACGTAAGAATTTTAAAAAAATAAATATATTTTTTGAAAAACTGACATACTGAATATTTGACAAAATAATAATCAACCTTTAAGTCGAATAATTTAAATTAAAATAAATTAATTAGTTAAAAATAAATAAATAAACAATTTTTAAATGGTGATTATAGATTAGAATAGATAGATATAAGATTAAAATAAATTAGTCAAAACTAAAAAAATTAAAAATTAATGATTTTGATAAATGAACTAACTATGTTGCACAGTTTGAAAATAGATCTAAAAAAATGCTTTGAATGTGGATATCTGACATATTTATATTTTTATACATTTGTTTGATTTAAATGGTGTCATTATATTTACTATCGTTTGTTTGTTTCAAAACCTTGTACAACATGACTTATACAACAAATTGGCACAACATATCAATAAAGTATAACATAATCCTTTAATCTGTTTGGGCGAATGTACAATTGCTGAATCGGCTTATTTAAGATGACGTAACGATTGATTTTATCTTTAAAATGTATGATTTGAAGATTGTGCCGCGTAACTCCGGTTAACTGGGCGAAAATAATTGAATTTTCAAGGAGATTATTTTGTCATGTTCGATCATTTGATAAGTGGGACTCCTATCCACCTTGGGGACTCCATTTAAATGCAATTTCAATTTTAGCGACTCTCATGTTTAAGACATTGTTCAGCGTTGCCATCTTGACAATTTAATTTACCAAGTGGAGTCGTAAAAATGTTTGTACAATTTTTTCCTTAATAGTAACTCATTAATGAGTATCTTGTATTATGTTTTTAGTTGTTACATTCAGTATTAATTAATTAAATTGTAAGTAAGTAGCCAATTTATTTACAATAGTTTTATTTTAATAGAAAGCACATTAAAGTTTTATTACAACAAACACCTTAGGTAAAAGTACCGGTGGCAACTGTGCAAAAAAGCAACTTGCACATAAATTCGATTTTATGACACACGATGCAGTTTCAGTTAATAACATTTTAAAATTAATTTTATAGTATGTACTGAGTGACCTACTTTAAAAGCAATATCAAAAAAGTTAATTAAGGAATACGTAAGCCTAACCGACTACCTTGTGGTAAAAATAAATAACAATCAATTTAATCATTTAAATTCCCCTGAACAATTTATTTATGGTTCCATTAAGTACGACTTTGTTGATTTCACCGCAATTAAGTATATATGCGTTAACATATTAAATGTTAAATGCACTTGATATTTTCTAGAAAGCTCCAATGTTTTTTTTATGTTTATGGTTTCTGTTTAACTCGTAAAATAATAAAGATAATTTAAATTAAATATTTCATCAATTTTCACAATCTCCACACACCTTACTTAACTTATGCTGTAGTTTCCACGTATAAAAATACATTTTACATTTACTTAAATTAGGTATCCCAAAAGCCTTTTTTATCAATTAATATTTTATAATGGACACAAAATATTACTCTGCATTTAATGTAACTTCATAAACTTCTAACTGGATCAATATATGTGGACTATACAAACATTTATATTTATTATTATTTTATATACACAGTTATTTCATTTATTAATTGATTGATTAATTAATTTTATGTTTCAATTTATTTATTAAATTATGCACTTTCAATCACTCTAATAATAATTATTAAAATGATTAGAATTAATGTGTCATTTGTAAAGAAAACTATTGTCCACTTTTACTATGACACAATAATAATTATTAATAATTGTACTGACTAATTAATTGTCCCAAATTTGGTAATAGGTAATACTCTTCAGAACAACTCTCTTTTATCCTGTTTGCTAAACTTTCATTGTTTCAAGAAACAAAATTATCCTTTTTCAATTTAAATCACACACGTTATTTTTCAACTTTTTTAGAGTTGAGTTTTTATTTCTCTTAATGTTGAATGATATTTTTTAATTAGTTGGGCTTACAAATTTAAATTATAATAAAACTTTTCAATACAAACAAGTCTCATTGAATAATCTGGAATAATTGGATAGTGTTATTCTGGAAAATATTGACACAGTCTGAGATTCGTTAATAAACTTGAAAATTATTCTGATATTTACTTAATATAATACTCTTTAGAACAACTCTGTTTTATCTTAATTACTGAGTTTTAATTATTCCAAGAAACTAAATTATGCACTTCCAATCTACGTTAAATATATTAATTTTGAACTTTTTAGAATTTATTTAGAATTAATATGCCATTTTTAACCAAAAATATTTGTCCACTTTTTGAGTGGCACGATAATAATTACTACAAAGATAATACTGACTTATTACTTGTCCCAATTTTGAATGATATTTTTTAATTAGTTGAGCCACAAATTTAAATTTTGATAAAACTTTTTAATACAAACAACCCTCACTGAATAATCTGGAACAGTAGTGCTATTCTGGAAAATATTAACATAGCCTGAGATTCGATAATAAACTTGAATATTATTCAGACATGTATTTAATATAACAACTCTCTTTTATCTTGTTTACTGAACTTTCATTGTTTCAAGAAACAAAATTATCCTTTTTCAATTTATGTCACTCATGTTATTTCACAACTTTTTGGAATTAATATGAGTAATAATTATTATTAAAAAAATAGTACTGTACTCCCAATGTTGAATGATATTTATTAATTAGTTGAGATTACAAATTTAATTTGTAATAAAACTTTCAATACAAATAAACCTTATTGAATAATCTGGAATAATTGGATAATATTTGTTCTGGAAAATATTGACACAGTCTGAGACTCGATAATAAACTTGAAAATTATTCTGATATTTATTTAATATAATACTCTTTAGAACAACTCTGTTTTATCTTGTTCACTGAGCTTTCATTATTCTATACCAATAACTCAATAACTTTTTAGAATTTAATTAGAATTAATATGCCATTTTTAACCAAAAATATTTGTCCACTTTTCGAGTGGCACAATAATAATTACTACAAAGATAATACTGACTTATTACTTGTCCCAATTTTGAATGATATTTTTTAATTAGTTGAGCCACAAATTTAAATTTTGATAAAACTTTTTAATACAAACAACCCTCACTGAATAATCTGGAATAGTAGTGCTATTCTGGAATATATTGACATAGCCTGAGATTCGATAATAAACTTGAATATTATTCTGACATTTATTTAATAAAATACTCTTCAGAACAACTCTCTTTTATCCTGCTTACTGAACTTTCATTGTTTCAAGAAACAAAATTAATCTTTTTCAATTTATATCACACATGTTATTTTATAACTTTTTGGAATTAATATGGGAATAATTATTATTAAAAAGATAGTACTGAGTTTTTATTTCTCCCAAAGTTGAATGATATTTTTTAATTAGTTGAGCTTACAAATTTAAATTGTAATAAAACTTTTCAATACAAACAAGCCTCATTGAATAATCTGGAATAACTGGATAGTGTTATTCTGGAAAATATTGACACATCCTGAGATTCGATAATAAACTTGAAAATAATTCTGACATTTATCTAATATAATAATACTCTTTAGAACAACTCTGTTTTATCCTGTTTGCTGAACTTTCATTGTTCCAAGAAACTTTTATATTACACAGATTGTGTTAATTAAATTTTTCTCCAGATTTAAATTGATATCTCTGCAAAAGGAGCTGGAGTGCTCTGCCTGTAAAAGGAGTTGGAGTAGTTCTGTGTTATGTTAATATAAATAAAAGCACTCAAACATTCTTAACAATCTTAACTTATTAAATTTACTTAGTGTTTGTTTATATGGGAATATTTTAGAAATTACTTTTAAATAACTTAACATAAATGTTGTGTTCATATGCTCATAAAATGGTTATTATAATATAGTATAATTAGTATAAACCTTAATAGATGCTTACATGGCTAACATTACATATTCATATTGATTAATTATTACACGGGGCAATTTCCAATTAACTCTCTATTTATGAGTCGACTGTGTTGTACAGTAATCGACTCTGTTTCTGCAAATCACAAAGCAAACATCTAAAACTACGTGGCTAATTAATATATATATATATATATATATATTTTGGCAAAGATCAAACTTTATGGACACGCATGCATAATCATCAACTTGTGAGGTTTTGAACCTTCACCAATTTATGGTTTGGCTTGGAGTTTAACAAACTTTGATCCTGTTGCATGGTTTAATGATCACTGTACGAGTCTGAATTAATTACTGGTCGCGTTGCCTAAGCCTGCCCTATTATTTACTTGTTTGCCAAATAACGAGTCTATATCATGCTGGAACATGCATTAAAATTGCGTTAGGTAAGGTATCTTTTTTGGATCGTGCCACCACAACGATTGATATCTCTTTAAAAGAACCAATGTAAAGTTCATTGGGTAAAGTAGTGGTTAAACCAACAGAGAATGTGATTTGAAAAGCGACCGCTCGAGTTTTCCAAGGAGTTTCCCGGTCCTTATTGAGTTTGCAACTTCGTCTCCTTGTTCACCCTCGGGAGAGACAAGTCACCCCCGACCCCCTTAACTGATACACACTTCCAGTTGTATTAAAAGACTTGTACTTATTTTATCGTTTAGGGAACAATTTATTAAGTAGTTTGTTTTGGGATTCTGGACAAGTATTTTTTTAAGAATTTTTATTATGCGATAAATACTCAGATAAATAACCAAAACGAATTAAATCATGGGAATTTAATATATATTTTTTAATTTTACACGTTTTTCTTAGAGCAAATTTTTAAGTAGAATTGGATAAGATGATTTCTTTCATAACAAGGAAGATCAGATTATGTACCTTCAATTTCGCCAGTAAGGAAAAAATTGAGCTCAAACTATCGCAGAAAATAGAATTATGTTAAATCCTCTCTATCTGATAAAAAACTGAAGACTGTATGTTTGTAGTCCTTCATTTCAATATCTTATCACAGATTTTCCAATTCTGTTTTTCTGACATAGTTTTGTTTATATGTATGTATAAATATTTTTATAATTTATATATTTTATGAATTTTATATGGCTTATGTATTTTTATATGTATTTTATATTTTTTGATATATTTTATATACTTTATACATTTTATATATTTATTAATTTTTATGCATTTTATGAATTTTATGTCTTATGTATTTTATAAATTTACATTTTACATATTTTTATAATTTATATATTTTATGAGTTTTATATGTTTTATGTATTTTTATATATTTTATATACTTTATATATTTTATATATTTATTTTGTATATTTTATATATTTCATATGTTTTATATATTTTATATTTTTATGTATTTTATATTTTTTGATATATTTTATATACTTTATACATTTTATATATTTATTATTTTTTGTGCATTTTATGTATTTTATATATACTTATAATTTATATATTTTATGAATTTTATATGTTTTATGTATTTTATAAATTTTCATACATTTTATGTATTTTAAATATTTATTAATTTTTATGCGTTTTATGTATTTAGATGTTTTATGTATTTTATAATTTTATATATTTTTATAATTTATATATTTTATGAATTTTATATATTTAATATATTTTATATTTTTGTTTATTTTAAATATTTTTATATGTTGTATATATTTTATACCTTTATTTATTTTATATATTTTCATATATTTTATAATTTTATATATTTTCGTATATTTTATATATTTAATATATTTTATATATTTTTATAATTTATATATTTTATGAATTTTATATGTTTTATGTATTTTATAAATTTTCATACATTTTATGTATTTTAAATATTTATTAATGTTTATGTATTTTATGAATTTTATATGTTTTATGTATTTTATAATTTTATATATTTTTATAATTTATATATTTTATATATTTTATATATTTTATACCTTTATTTATTTTATATATTTTCATATATTTTATAATTTTATATATTTTCGTATATTTTATATATTTAATATATTTTATACATTTTATATATTTAATATTTTTTATGTATTTTATATATTTTATATTTTGTTTTTTATATTTTTGATATATTTTATATACTTTATACATTTTATATATTTATTATTTTTTATGCATTTTAAGTATTTTATATATTTTTATAATTTATATATTTTATGAATTTTATATGTTTTATGTATTTTATAATTTTATATATTTTTATAATTTATTAATTTTATATATTTTATATATTTTATATATCTAATATTTTTATATTTTTATTTTATATATTTTCGTATATTTTATAATTTTTATATATTCTGTATATTTTATATATTTAATATATTTTATACATTTTATATATTTAATATTATTTATGTATTTTATATTTTGTTTTTTATATTTTTGATATATTTTATATACTATATACATTTTATACATTTATTATTTTTTATGCATTTTATGTATTTTATATATTTTATATATATTTATAATTTATATATTTTGTGTATTTTAAGTATTTTATATATTTTTAAAATTTATATATTTTATGAATTTTATATGTTTTATGTATTTTATAAATTTTCATTTTATGAATTTTATATAATTTATATATTATATATATTTTATATGTTGTATATATTTTATATATTCTATATATTTTATATATTTATTTTTTATATTTTGTATATTTTGTTGATGAAGAAAAAAGATGATTTTTTGCAGAAATAGAGTAAAAATAAAGCAATAAATACGTTGCCACTTTGTATACTTTAGTTTTACCTTTTTGAATTATAATTTGTGTGTTAGTAATACAAATAATAAAAGCCTAAACTAACAAATATGTAAATATGCAAATATACACATTCAACATGTATTATAACATGAAACAGAGGTATTTGTACACACATGCAATTCTGTATGCTTAAACAAACGTTGTTTTTAATTAGTAAGTTTATTAATATATCAAAAATGTTGAGCTAAATATTTATTGGACACTTGCATGTATCGACCAGTGCTTAATTCAATAAATCCAGCAACTAGCGACCAAAAACTTCACAAACTTTTGCCCTCCACTCGAGCTTTTCATTTTCGGAAGTCATTCGGTTTGATGGCCCTTTACGGCTTTAAGATAACAAGTGATCAAAAAACAAATTTAACTTGGCTCGTATTATTATTAGCAAAAAGTTTCCTCTGTTCCCAGCAGCGGTGAGGATAAACACTGAAGTGATAAAAATTACGTCTGGACCGTACTGAACCAAATTGGATATGATACTTTTTTTTTGGATTTGAAGTCGTAATTGAGTGTACCACTACATCAAATATCCATTAACATTTAACTTATACTTGTATTGTTTTGTTCAGTAATACCACTTAATTGTGATTTTTTGCTGATTTAATAATAGGACTTAATTAAATGCTCTTGACATATGTAAATACATTCATGACCAATAATGGCATATACCTATATAATTACATATGCATAAGCAATAGTAATTACGTACAAAAACTATAACTATACATTAAAAGTAGTTAAAACTATATTAGCAGTAAATTTATAGATCATTTTCTAATTAAAATTTGCATCGTTTGTTTATATAATGGTGTGTTTGATTATGTTATTATAATTACATTTGAAGTTAACTAATGATACTGTAATTACCATTCTTTGTGTGGTAATTAACACACCATTGATCTGGACACGATGTAAATTGTAGCAATGAATTATAAATTACATTTGTAATCAACACTTATGAATAAATGGCCAATGCACAGGGGATGTTCTTTGATGTATTTTGTGCAGTTTAATATATGTCACAAAAAATAAAATATGTATTATAAAATAATAAAAATGATATTGGAATACTAACGGCACAACGTATTACTTCTAAATACAATTTTCTACACTAACCACACACATATGTTGTAAATTGTTTAACACGGTAATATGTAGCCGGTATGAACAAAGAAATAAAAGAAAATTTTTATTCGTTATGTGCACTTATTTTCCACGTTACGATGAGTACGTGTTTCGCTTTCGGAACATTACCGACCATTATAACATTCAATTCAAGCTGGCTTCTAAGCTTTATATTAAGTTAGAGTTGTTAACCAGACAATGAATTATCAGCCTGAAATAAATTTTGTTTTCAAACAAAAAATCTCGAGGTGATTTAGTAACATCATCTATAAAAAGGTTCTTCATGTATCTATGTTTGTTCGAGTTTGTCAGGAATTATTTTCTGACGTTTTGCTAGCACGAGTGGCTGACATCTTCAGAGGTCTGAGGTTGACATCTGATTGACGACTGAATGAAAACTTCGTTATGTTCAGTGGTCTTTCTTATCTATTTAGTCATTTTTGCGTTTCTGAGCAATTGTTAAGACACTTAGCTGAGTTATATGTTTGAAGAAAATTAAAGTGGACATTAAATTTGAAATATCTCAAAATTAATCAAGAGTATCATTTTTCTTCCAGCTTGTACAAATAATATAAAATGCTTAATAATTTTAAAAAATATTCAATGGTGTAGAAAATAGGGCAAGAAACTGGGGAGAACTCCCCAGAATCTACACTACTGTAACAGTATGGAAAAAGTATATTACATTGAATTGTAGGCATGTGTTTTAGGATAATAAATAACAAATTTAAACATAATTGGATCAAAGATTACTGAATTATGAGAAAAAAAAACAATTTTTAAAATGTAACATTTGAGGGACCGTATTTTCTTCAGGAGAAGCTTTATTTAGGTTTTCTTCAATATTCAAAGTGTTTTAACTGCTCCCAAATTTTGACCATCCATTTTAGAAACACTTGTATGATTAATAAACATAATAATTTTTAATTAAAGTGTTAAAAAAGAATACGAAGTGTGAGAATGAATAGAAAAGTCTTTTTAAACATGGAACTGTCTGTAAACTAAATTAACAAAGTGAAACTTAAATCTGAAATATCTCAAAAACGGCTGTTATAATCAAAATTAATCAGGAGTACCTTTTTCCTTCCAAATTGTGCAAATAATATAAAATGCTTAATAGTTTTAAAAATTAGTCAATGGTGTAGAAAATAGGGCAAGAAACAGAGGAGAATTCCCCAGAATCTACGCCAGTGTAACAGTATGGAAAAAGTTTATTACATTGAATTGTAGACAAGTATTTTAGGATAATAAATACCAAATTTAAACATAATTGGATCAAAGATAACTGAATTATGAGAAAAAAAAAACAATTTTTAAAATTTAACATTTGAGGGAGCGTATTTTCTTCAGGAGAAGCTTTATTTAGGTTTTCTTTAATATTCAACGTGTTTTATGTGCTCCCAAATTTTGACCACCCATTTTAGTAACTCCTTATATGATTAATAAACGTAATGATTTTTAATTAAAATGTTAAAAAAGAATAGAAAGTGTGAGAATGACTAGAAAAGTCTTAATAAACATGGACCTGTCTGTAAACTAAATTAACAAAGTGAAACTTGAATCTGAAATATCTCAAAAACGGCTGTTATAATCAAAATTAATCAAGAGTATCATTTTTCTTCCAACTTGTACAAATAATATAAAATGCTTAATAGTTTTAAAAAATATTCAATGGTTTAGAAAATAGGGCAAGAAACTGAGGAGAACTCCCCAGAATCTACGCTACTGTAACAGTATGGAAAAAGTATATTACATTGAATTGTAGGCATGTGTTTTAGGATAATAAATACCAAATTTAAACATAATTGGATCAAAGATAACTGAATTATGAGAAAAAAAGAAACAATTTTTAAAATTTAACATTTGAGGGAGCGTATTTTCTTCAGGAGAAGCTTTATTTAGGTTTTCTTTAATATTCAACGTGTTTTATGTGCTCCCAAATTTTGACCACCCATTTTAGAAACTCCTTGTATGATTAATAAACATAATAATTTTTAATTAAAATGTTAAAAATAATAGAAAGTGTGAGAATGACTAGAAAAGTCTTAATAAACATGGACCTGTCTGTAAACTAAATTAACAAAGTGAAACTTGAATCTGAAATATCTCAAAAACGGCTGTTATAATCAAAATTAATCAAGAGTATCATTTTTCTTCCAACTTGTACAAATAATATAAAATGCTTAATAGTTTTAAAAAATATTCAATGGTGTAGAAAATAGGGCACGAAACTGAGGGGAACTCCCCAGAATCTACGCTACTGTAACAGTATGGAAACAGTTTATTACATTGAATTGTAGACAAGTATTTTAGGATAATAAATACCAAATTTAAACATAATTGGATCAAAGATAACTGAATTATGAGAAAAAAAAAAACAATTTTTAAAATTTAACATTTGAGGGAGTGTATTTTCTTCAGGAGAAGCTTTATTTAGGTTTTCTTTAATATTCAACGTGTTTTAACTGCTCCCAAATTTTGACCACCAATATTAGAAACACCTTGTATGATTAATAAACATAATAATTTTTAATTAAAGTGTTAAAAAAGAATACAAAGTGTGAGAATGAATAGAAAAGTCTTTTTAAACATGGAACTGTCTGTAAACTAAATTAACAAAGTGAAACTTAAATCTGAAATATCTCAAAAACGGATGTTATAATCAAAATTAATCAGGAGTACCTTTTTCCTTCCAAATTGTGCAAATAATATAAAATGCTTAATAGTTTTAAAAATTAGTCAATGGTGTAGAAAATAGGGCAAGAAACAGAGGAGAATTCCCCAGTATCTACGCCAGTGTAACAGTATGGAAAAAGTTTATTACATTGAATTGTAGACAAGTATTTTAGGATAATAAATACCAAATTTAAACATAATTGGATCAAAGATAACTGAACTATGAGAAAAAAAGAAACAATTTTTAAAATTTAACATTTGAGGGAGCGTATTTTCTTCAGGAGAAGCTTTATTTAGGTTTTCTTTAATATTCAACGTGTTTTATGTGCTCCCAAATTTTGACCACCCATTTTAGAAACTCCTTATATGATTAATAAACGTAATAATTTTTAATTAAAATGTTAAAAAAGAATAGAAAGTGTGAGAATGACTAGAAAAGTCTTAATAAACATGGACCTGTCTGTAAACTAAATTAACAAAGTGAAACTTGAATCTGAAATATCTCAAAAACGGCTGTTATAATCAAAATTAATCAAGAGTATCATTTTTCTTCCAACTTGTACAAATAATATAAAATGCTTAATAGTTATAAAAAATATTCAATGGTTTAGAAAATAGGGCAAGAAACTGAGGAGAACTCCCCAGAATCTACGCTACTGTAACAGTATGGAAAAAGTATATTACATTGAATTGTAGGCATGTGTTTTAGGATAATAAATACCAAATTTAAACATAATTGGATCAAAGATAACTGAATTATGAGAAAAAAAGAAACAATTTTTAAAATTTAACATTTGAGGGAGCGTATTTTCTTCAGGAGAAGCTTTATTTAGGTTTTCTTTAATATTCAACGTGTTTTATGTGCTCCCAAATTTTGACCACCCATTTTAGAAACTCCTTGTATGATTAATAAACATAATAATTTTTAATTAAAATGTTAAAAATAATAGAAAGTGTGAGAATGACTAGAAAAGTCTTAATAAACATGGACCTGTCTGTAAACTAAATTAACAAAGTGAAACTTGAATCTGAAATATCTCAAAAACGGCTGTTATAATCAAAATTAATCAAGAGTATCATTTTTCTTCCAACTTGTACAAATAATATAAAATGCTTAATAGTTTTAAAAAATATTCAATGGTGTAGAAAATAGGGCACGAAACTGAGGGGAACTCCCCAGAATCTACGCTACTGTAACAGTATGGAAACAGTTTATTACATTGAATTGTAGACAAGTATTTTAGGATAATAAATACCAAATTTAAACATAATTGGATCAAAGATAACTGAATTATGAGAAAAAAAAAACAATTTTTAAAATTTAACATTTGAGGGAGTGTATTTTCTTCAGGAGAAGCTTTATTTAGGTTTTCTTTAATATTCAACGTGTTTTAACTGCTCCCAAATTTTGACCACCAATATTAGAAACACCTTGTATGATTAATAAACATAATAATTTTTAATTAAAGTGTTAAAAAAGAATACAAAGTGTGAGAATGAATAGAAAAGTCTTTTTAAACATGGAACTGTCTGTAAACTAAATTAACAAAGTGAAACTTAACTCTGAAATATCTCAAAAACGGATGTTATAATCAAAATTAATCAGGAGTACCTTTTTCCTTCCAAATTGTGCAAATAATATAAAATGCTTAATAGTTTTAAAAATTAGTCAATGGTGTAGAAAATAGGGCAAGAAACAGAGGAGAATTCCCCAGTATCTACGCCAGTGTAACAGTATGGAAAAAGTTTATTACATTGAATTGTAGACAAGTATTTTAGGATAATAAATACCAAATTTAAACATAATTGGATCAAAGATAACTGAACTATGAGAAAAAAAGAAACAATTTTTAAAATTTAACATTTGAGGGAGCGTATTTTCTTCAGGAGAAGCTTTATTTAGGTTTTCTTTAATATTCAACGTGTTTTATGTGCTCCCAAATTTTGACCACCCATTTTAGAAACTCCTTGCATGATTAATAAACATAATAATTTTTAATTAAAATGTTAAAAATAATAGAAAGTGTGAGAATGACTAGAAAAGTCTTAATAAACATGGACCTGTCTGTAAACTAAATTAACAAAGTGAAACTTGAATCTGAAATATCTCAAAAACGGCTGTTATAATCAAAATTAATCAAGAGTATCATTTTTCTTCCAACTTGTACAAATAATATAAAATGCTTAATAGTTTTAAAAAATATTCAATGGTGTAGAAAATAGGGCAAGAAATAGAGAAGAACTCCCCAGAATCTACGCCACTGTAACAGTATGGAAAAAGTTTATTACATTGAATTGTAGACAAGTATTTTAGGATAATAAATACCAAATTTAAACATAATTGGATCAAAGATAACTGAATTATGAGAAAAAAAAAAAACAATTTTTAAAATTTAACATTTGAGGGAGCGTATTTTCTTCAGGAGAAGCTTTATTTAGGTTTTCTTTAATATTCAACGTGTTTTATGTGCTCCCAAATTTTGACCACCCATTTTAGAAACTCCTTATATGATTAATAAACGTAATAATTTTTAATTAAAATGTTAAAAAAGAATAGAAAGTGTGAGAATGACTAGAAAAGTCTTAATAAACATGGACCTGTCTGTAAACTAAATTAACAAAGTGAAACTTGAATCTGAAATATCTCAAAAACGGCTGTTATAATCAAAATTAATCAAGAGTATCATTTTTCTTCCAACTTGTACAAATAATATAAAATGCTTAATAGTTATAAAAAATATTCAATGGTTTAGAAAATAGGGCAAGAAACTGAAGAGAACTCCCCAGAATCTACGCTACTGTAACAGTATGGAAAAAGTATATTGTGTGTGTGGATAATAAATACCAAATTTAAACATAATTGAATCAAAGATTACTGAATTATGAGAAAAAAAAAACAATTTTTAAAATTTAACATTTGAGGGAGCGTATTTTCTTCAGGAGAAGCTTTATTTAGGTTTTCTTTAATATTCAACGTGTTTTAACTGCTCCCAAATTTTGACCACCCATTTTAGAAACACCTTGTATGATTAATAATCATAATAATTTTTAATTAAAGTGTTAAAAAATAATGCGAAGTGTGAGATGACCAGAAAAATCTTATTAAACATAATAATAATCTTATTTTTACTTATTGACTATTAAAATAAATTAATCTTATTGTAGGATTGTTCACGTATTGCATCCAATTCATTTATTTTTAGACCGCTATGAAATGATCCTTTGCTTGGTAGGTGGCCCTTAAATTGGATTTTGGGTGGCCTTATGGCCCACTGTACAAATCTTCGCTTACAATTTGGCAATCTGACATAAAAAATATTGAAAAGCTTCAACCTGGCACTTCAAATGAAAATAAATAAACAAATGTGAGCTACGTGATTATTTTTATTTTTAAGTAATCACATACTACTCAATCATTAAATAATTATTTATATAATTAGAATAATATAATTGACAATCAATTTAAATTAAGTGGGTATGTAATTAATCTGATAATATATTCCACGAATAAAATCTCATTATGATTAGATGTTTAGGAAGAATTGATTATGTTATTGTTTCCTGGTAGTCGAAAGGGAACGACCACCATAACTAATATTAATAGAATTTCTGCATGTGTTGCATGTTGAATTTAATTACGTTTAAATTCTATAACGAGAATTTTAATGCAGACTGCCGGAATTCTAAATTAATATTAATACTACCGTAGAAAATTGTACGTCCACATTGTTTGTAAAATAATGGAACCCTAAACAAAACTATATTAAACGTTTGATGTAACATTAAATGAGGACATTCAAACCGTGGAAACCAAAAGAGCCTCTTCAAACAATAGTTGTCCCTCTGGGAAAACAGCTGCATACATTCAAGGATTTCCCTTCAGCCGCTGTGTCAGCCTACGTCTGCGTTTAGGGCGACAGCTCAGCACCCCCCATATAGAATTTCAACAAACTTGCATAATCTGACAGACACGTTTTAATTAGTCATTGCAAAACAGCCTTAGTTTTCATTATTTGTATTTTGTATAGTTAAATCTCCCTTGAATAATGGCTTGCTGAAATTGTTTCAGACTTGCTAAATTTCCTGAATAACGTATTATTATACGGCGACGTCCCTTGCAGAATTAATGTCACTCATTTTTATCGAGGAGCTCATGACAGGATATTTTGTATCATCTATGAGAAGCAATCAAGGTAGCTGGAGAAAATAAAATGTGTGTGGTTTGTGTGTGGAACAACCTTTGACAGCGATGATTGAGCTGAGGCCGCACGATGATAACATCTCAAGAAATAATTTATCCTTCTTGGCAGCACGATCAATCAATAATGTGTTTTTTACAGGTGGGTAATTAAGTATGGGGGGACCGGGAAGTAATGTCGCTTTCTTACATTCTATTCAATCGAATAAATTTTTAATAATTGTCAGTTCATAACATTAATTTTTTCCCTTAAAAGCCACTGCTTCAAATATTTTGAAGAGTGCTTCAGGTTCTTGTTGGAAATAATGATTTAGAAGCTTTTTTATCTGAGTACGGTATCATGTTGTTCCTCAATATTTCTTTATACGTAAAACGATCCATGATTCCCTCTATTCAAAGGAGAGGACCCATTCCAAATCCTGAAAAGCAACCCCATACCATTATCAACGTATCACTGTGTTTAACAGTGAGTATGGTAAACTTTGGGTTAAACCTTTCATAAATAGGTCGCCTTACATATAAATTCCCAACACTGATAACCAGATTAAACTTGATTTCATCACTCCAGATCGTTCGTTTCTAATCATTTAAAGTGCAGTGTCAAAGGGACCTGATAAACTCAACTCTGACTCGTCCATTCTTCTCTGATAGTGATGGTTTTTTAGGTGCCCTTCTCGCATGAAGACTCCTTTGTAGTAATCCATCTCTTACAGTTTATGGAGAAACGTTAATTCCAAATTGTCTCAACTAGACCATTTATTTTGCTCAGGAAAACATCTTTTTTGAAGTAGGATAAAATTTGTTTATCCTAAAACCTTGGTGGTGGTTTTTTTTGGTCTTTCAGTTTTATTTCTTCCTTCCACATTACCATTTCATTGTGACTAGTTTAGTAGTAATAAACTAATGCTTAGGACTATAATTTGAACTAAAGTAAATAACCGGGACCGGGAAGTAATGTCGCTTTCTTACATTCTATTCAATCGAATAAATTTTTAATAATTGTCAGTTCATAACATTAATTTTTTCCCTTAAAAGCCACTGCTTCAAATATTTTGAAGAGTGCTTCAGGTTCTTGTTGGAAATAATGATTTAGAAGCTTTTTTATCTGAGTACGGTATCATGTTGTTCCTCAATATTTCTTTATACGTAAAACGATCCATGATTCCCTCTATTCAAAGGAGAGGACCCATTCCAAATCCTGAAAAGCAACCCCATACCATTATCAACGTATCGCTGTGTTTAACAGTGAGTATGGTAAACTTTGGGTTAAACCTTTCATAAATAGGTCGCCTTACATATAAATTCCCAACACTGATAACCAGATTAAACTTGATTTCATCACTCCAGATCGTTCGTTTCTAATCATTTAAAGTGCAGTGTCAAAGGGACCTGATAAACTCAACTCTGACTCGTCCATTCTTCTCTGATAGTGATGGTTTTTTAGGTGCCCTTCTCGCATGAAGACTCCTTTGTAGTAATCCATCTCTTACAGTTTATGGAGAAACGTTAATTCCAAATTGTCTCAACTAGACCATTTATTTTGCTCAGGAAAACATCTTTTTTGAAGTAGGATAAAATTTGTTTATCCTAAAACCTTGGTGGTGGTTTTTCTTGGTCTTTCAGTTTTATTTCTTCCTTCCACATTACCATTTCATTGTGACTAGTTTAGTAGCAATAAACTAATGCTTAGGACTATAATTTGAACTAAAGTAAATAACCGGGACCGGGAAGTAATGTCGCTTTCTTACATTCTATTCAATCGAATAAATTTTTAATAATTGTCGTCAGTTCATAACATTAATTTTTTCCCTTAAAAGCCACTGCTTCAAATATTTTGAAGAGTGCTTCAGGTTCTTGTTGGAAATAATGATTTAGAAGCTTTTTTATCTGAGTACGGTATCATGTTGTTCCTCAATATTTCTTTATACGTAAAACGATCCATGATTCCCTCTATTCAAAGGAGAGGACCCATTCCAAATCCTGAAAAGCAACCCCATACCATTATCAACGTATCGCTGTGTTTAACAGTGAGTATGGTAAACTTTGGGTTAAACCTTTCATAAATAGGTCGCCTTACATATAAAATCCCAACACTGATAACCAGATTAAACTTGATTTCATCACCCCAGATCGGTCGTTTCTAATCATTTAAAGTGCAGTGTCAAAGGGACCTGATAAACTCAACTCTGACTCGTCCATTCTTCTCTGATAGTGATGGTTTTTTGGGTGCCCTTCTCGCATGAAGACTCCTTTGTAGTAATCCATCTCCTACAGTTTATGGAGAAACGTTAATTCCAAGATGTCACAACTAGACCATTTATTTTGCTCAGGAAAACATCTTTTTTGGAGTATGATAAAATTTGTTTATCCTAAAACCTTGGTGGTGGTTTTTCTTGGTCTTTCAGTTTTATTTCTTCCTTCCACATTACCATTTCATTGTGACTAGTTTAGTAGTAATAAACTAATGCTTAGGACTATAATTTGAACTAAAGTAAATAACCGGGACCGGGAAGTAATGTCGCTTTCTTACATTCAATTCAATCGAATAAATTTTTAATAATTGTTAGTTCGTAACATTAATTTTTTCCCTTAAAAGCCACTGCTTCAAATATTTTGAAGTGTGCTTCAGGTTCTTGTTGAAAATAATGTTTTAGAGGCCTTTTTATCTGAGTACGGTATCATGTTGTTCCCCAATATTTCTTTATACGTAAAACGATCCATGATTCCCTCTATTCAAAGGAGAGGACCCATTCCAAATCCTGAAAAGCAACCCCATACCATTATCAACATATCGCTGTGTTTAACAGTGAGTATGGTAAACTTTGGGTTAAACCTTTCATAAATAGGTCGCCTTACATATAAATTCCCAACACTGATAACCAGATTAAACTTGATTTCATCACTCCAGATCGTTCGTTTCTAATCATTTAAAGTGCAGTGTCAAAGGAACCTGGTAAACTCAACTCTGGCTCGTCCATTCTTCTCTGATAGTAGTGGTTTTTGGGTGACCTTCTCGCATGAAGACCCCTTTGTAGTAATCTATCTCTTACAGTCCATGAAGAAACGTTAATTCCAAGTTGTCTCAACTAGACCTTTTATTTTCCTCAGGAAAGCATCTTTTTTGGAGTAGGATAAAATTTGTTTATCCTAAAACCTTGGTGTGGTTTTTCTTGGTCTTTCAGTTTTATTTCTTCCTTCCACGTTACCATTTCATTGTGACTAGTTTAGTAGTAATAAACTAATGCTTAGGACTATAATTTAAGCTAAAGTAAATAATCCTCTGATTTAATGGGGACCAATTTAAAAATTCTGCTCATGTACTCCGGAAATTACACAGACACACACACTCACACGTTTTTTATTCGATTTCAAATATGGCCTTAAAATCAACAGTCCATTACAATCCCCCATTTCGAACAAAGTATTTAGTTCCTGAACCTTTCAAACGCCCTTATCTATCGTATATCCTATTAAATTCGACCAGGGATGACTTTCTATAAGGGTGGCGGCACACGGATGGACCTGAATGGCACGTAGGAAGTCCCCAATCCCGTACCGACAGATAGCCCATAATAGATAGATTAATAGCGTGGACTGCGAGTAAAAACGGATCTTAATGAAATTCCTGAGATTCTGGCAAGCCACGCGTGCCTGTGATGTGTTTACTGTTTAATTTCTTGTGTTGGCAATCTGTTCGATTGTTTAGACGCCGCACGGGAGGAGCTCTTTAATTATAACGTGGTGGTTATTTTAAAATCAATTTTACTTTATCAATTCTTAGAATAGTTTTTAATTTGATAAATTACGTGTTAAAAAACATGTTTACACTCCAGCACAACATTCGGGAAACCGGTGTAATCCATCATTCAATTTGAGTGCTAATTAAAACAGTTTAGCTCGGGGGATTATGACATCAAATATTATTTTTATCAGTTATTAAAAATACGTTGTTTTATACAAGTTTTTAAAAAATGATTCAATGTCAACTGAAAGAGGGAAAGTTGCAGATGTAGTAGACATTTAAATAAATTGCTGTGTATCGCATATTGACCAAAAATTGGATATCAGGAAGATGTGCGCCAGATGGGAGTCATGTTTTCCCATAATAGTTCAAAAGTGCGTCGTGAGAATGGTCCAAAGGAGTGTGTATGGCAATGTTTTACAATAATGAAGTATAAGTTTCGTATTAATTCATAACCACGAGTGAAACATGAATTAATAACTTGACATCTGAAACTCTAAAATTACTCTATTTTCAGGTTTTGTCACTTTTATCTGACTGTTTTGGTTAATTTGTCAATTAACTATATAATACAAATAAACAGTACCGAAAAACCATCATGATTTGTGTATTTCAGTATTATTATGTTAAAATCAATATTAAAAATCAAATAGCAAATAATTTTCAAAGTTTATTTGACACTCTCTTATTTTTTCAGCATTACTAGTCACCTACAACTTATAGCCTCTCCAATGTAAGTTACAGAAGCTCTGAAATCACTCTATTTTTAGGTTTTGACAATTTCATTTGACTACTTTGTTTAACTTGTTATTAACTCTATAATACCAATAAACAGTATCGAAAATCAATCATGATTTGTGTATTTCAGTATTATGTGGATGATACTTTCATGATATGGAAAGATGGACAAGAAAAACTAGATCAGTTTCTAAAATACCTAAACTCTCAACATAATATCTAATTCACAATGGAATTGGAGAAAGAGAACCTTTTTTGGATGACTTAGTAAAAAGAGTGGGTGAACATTTTATTTGACTGTTTTGTCTAATTTGTCAATTAATTATAAAGTACCAATGAACAGTACTGAAAAACCATCAAGATTTATGTATTTCAACATTATTATGTTAAAATCAATTTTAAAAATTAAATAGTAAATAATTTTAAAAGTTTATTCTATGTTTTCATCATTACTAGTCACATACAATCTGTAGCTTCTTCAATGTAAGTTACACAATCACTGAAATCACTCTATTTTCAGGTTTTGACACTTTTATTTGACTGTTTTGTCTAACTTGTCAAATAAATATATAATAGCAATAAACAGTACTGAAAAATAATCATGATGTATGTATTTCAGTATTATTATATTAAAATCAATTTTTAAAATCAAATAGTAAATAATTTTCAATGTTTATTTGACACTGTTCTATTTTATTATCATTACTAGTCACCTACAATTTGTAACCTCTTCAATGTAAGTTGCAAAAGCTCTGAAGTCACTCTATTTTCAAGTTTTGACACTTTTATTTGACTATTTTGTTTAACTTGTCAATTAACTCTTAACAATTAATTATGTGGATAATACTTTCGTGGTATGGAAAGATGGACAAGAAAAACTAGATCCATTTCTAAAACACCTAAACTCCTAACATAATATCAAATTCATAATGGAATTGGAGAAGGAGAACCTTTTTTGGATGTCTTAGTAAAAAGAGTGGATGAACATTTTATTTGACTGTTTTGTCTAGTTTGTCAATTAATTACAGAGTACCAATAAACAGTACTGAAAAACCATCAAGATTTATGTATTTCAACATTATTATGTTAAAATCAATTTTAAAAATCAAATAGTAAATAATTTTCAAAGTTTATTCTATTTTTTCATCATTACTAGTCACCTACAATCTGTAGTTTCTTCAATGTAAGTTGCACAATCACTGAAATCACTCTATTTTCAGCTTTTGACACTTTTATTTGACTGTTTTGTCTAACTTGTCAAATAAATATATAATATCAATAAATAGTACTGGAAAATAATCATGATTTGTGTATTTCAGTATTATTATATTAAAATCAATTTTTAAAATCAAATAGTAAATAATTTTCAAAATTTATTTGACACTCATCTATTTTATCATCATTACTAGTCACATACAATTTGTAGCCTCTTCAATGTAAGTTGCAGAAGCTCTGAAGTCACTCTATTTTCAAGTTTTGACACTTTTATTTGACTATTTTGTTTAACATGTCAATTAACTCTATAACACAAACGAAAGTGTAAACTAGGACAATCAGACAAGTCTGTTATAGTTGAACATGCACAGAAATCACAAGATAATATTCCAAGATACACAATTGCTTGCTTCGATAACTGGATATCACAAGAGAATGATTAGGAAAGCAATTGAAATCCATACACATGAAAACAACTTCAACAGAAAAAAAGCATTGAAGCTTGATAAAATATGGACACCAGTGCTCAAAAACACCAAAATCGCTAAGCAGATAAGAACGGCCAACGAACAGAACGAAATTTCTAGAACAGCAGTTGTCTAAGTTGTCATTTAGTTGTCAATCAGATGTCAAAGTGACACGACCAAATCAGACCTTTGAAGATGTTAGCCACTCGTGGCAGCGAAATAATTCCAACAAAAGTCAACCAATAAACAACTATAGATTAGGAAAACATTAAGTAACATTTACAGCAATATTCCATACTTTTTTCCGCCACTGTAAATGAGTTTTTGCCGGAGAATCCTATTCAGTATCTAAAAGCTCCTCGTCCCCAGCCTCTAGAGCACCAACGTGCAGAGACGTGGCGTCGTCCAACATCATCGAACAGATGATTGAAAGGTATTTCCACTTTAAACCGTTTTCTCGTGTACCATCCGCATTCAGCGACGATTGCACGGTCGGGGGTCCCACGTCACTCTTATAAATTAGCGCGGATCAGTTCTGTTTTTCGTGACCGTGCCCCGCACGTAAACAGCCTTTCAAGCGCCACGAATTAAAATGCATGCAATATTGGAACATCGGTAATTATAGGCAGCCGAGAGCCTCAATACATAAATAGAGATTTTCCATTGGGGATAGGATTTCTAATTGCGAACTGTTCGCATGAATTGATACCATTGGAATGTTGGGTCTGAACACAAAAACGAATTCTTGTCGGATGTATGGCATCATGGAGTATTAATCTTTTTATGTTAATTCACTCCGTCTGGATTCTAATGATGTAATAAGGAATGTCATTGTGATAAATCGTCAAATATTATTAATAATTGCTTAAAAAAAATTTAATTACTATAAATTGTAAATTGTAATCGCTGAATTAACATAAGTAGTAACTAATAATTTTATATTCAGTGATTAACTTTGTAGTTCTAAATTAAAAAACGGCATGAATAAGAAAGGTATAACCTGCTGTTTTTTTCACTTCGACAAGGACAATTAATAAGATGTAGTACCATGTAAAAAAAATGTAATAAAATTCACAACTAGCAGTTTCTGGTTTTCTTTGTCACTTAGACAATTCAAAAAACCAAGTTGAAATTAATGACCATTGAATAATTAGTGATTAACTGTGTAATTCAAAACTGAAAAAGACATAAATAATAAAGGTGCAACCTGTTGTTGTGTCGCTTCAACAAGGACAATTAATAAGGTGTAGTGACATGAATAATAACATCCAAAACTATCATATGTATAGTTGTTCAGGTTTATAGGTCGACGTTTGTTGGAATTGTGTGGATGGCATCTTCAGAGGTCTGATTTGGTTCGTGTCACTTTCACATCCGATTGACAACTAATAGACAACTCAGACAACTGATCTTCTACAAAATTGGTTCTGTTCGTTGGCCGTTCTTATTTGCTTAGTGATTTTAGTGTTTTTGAGCATTGGTGTACATATTTTATCAAGCTTCAATGCTTCTTCTTTTCTGTTGAAGTTGTTTCCGTGTTTATGGATTTCAATTGCTTCCCTTAATCATTCTGTTGGGATATCCAGTTTTCGAGGCAAGTAATTGTGTATCTTGGTATTTTATCTTCTGATCTCCTTCTAACAGTGCATGTTCAGCTTCAGCAGACTTGTCTGATTGTCCTAGTTTGCAGTTTCGTTTGTGTTTTTTAATCCTAGTACTTATTGAACGTTTTGTGGTACCTATGTATACTTTTCCTCAAGAACAAAATATGCGATATATCCCAGAAGCTGTTTGATGGTCTCTCCTATCTTTGGCAGATCTGACACTCGGTTGAATCTTTCTTGTTGGTATAAAAACAGTATGGATGTTATGGTTTAATAAGATTTTTCCAATTCTATCGGTAACTTTACATATATATGGGAGAAAAGCTTTACCAATCGTGAGCTCACTAGGTGGATTTTAATTATTAGTATGAGGTCTCATTGTACGTCTTATTTCTGAGTGTTTGTATCCATTGGCCTGAAGTGTTTTTTCCAAGTGTTCTTGTTCTTCAGCGAGATGGTGTGTGGCACATATCCTTTTGGCTCTTTCGGTTAGTGTTTTGATCACCCCTTGTTTTTGACTAGGATGATGGTTAGATACTAAAATCGACAAATTTTTTTTTCTTATTTATATCGAAAATCTTGTTTGAAATGGTAAAAAAAATATTATGAAAGTTACAGCTCTTAATATTAATATTAAGAGATGCCGCATCGTAAATTTTCATTTCCCGTTTAAATAACACGGGAACGGTGTTCTCTTGGATTTTGAAATTTTTTAACTCTCGTTAGAGATAATATTTCAAAATGTTCTAAATAGATTTTTATAGAAAATTTAACGCTCTACAAAAAATGTCTCTTACAGTTTTTTGATATATTCATTTTTTCAAAAGTTATTTAACATTAAAGTTGGATTAATTTAAAATTTTGACATTTTTCTCATTTTCTGACGCAACCATCAACTTTATGGGAAAATTTTAAATGACATTTTTTATAAAGAATTCAATTTCCTATAATTTATCTCCGAAAAAGTTTTTGATATTTTTTACAGATCATAAGTTATCTGCAGAAAACTAAAAATTTTATTAAATAAATATTATTCAATTGTTTAAAATTAAGCATTTTATTTAAATAAATATATTTCTACTAAAAAAATTGATTGTTTATTATAATCAAAGTAATATATATCGTTACACTAACAGACTTTTACTACAATTTGGCAATTTTTTTCTGTATTCACTTATAACTAGCAATAAGTGTTTCACGAAAAATGAAGAGCATTTACAATACTTATTGCTAGTTATAAGTGAATACAGAAAAAAATTGTCAAATTGTAGTAAAAGTCTGTTAGTGTAATGATATCTACTACTTTGATTATAATAAACCATCATTTTTTTTAGTAAAAATCTATTTATTTAAATAAAATGCTTAATTTTAAGCAGTAAAATAACATTTATTTAATAAAATTTTTAGTTTTTAGCAGGTAACTTATGATCTGTAAAAAATATCAAAAACTTTTTCAGAGATAAATTATAGGAAATTGAATTCTCTACAAAAAATGTCATATAAAATTTTCCCATAAAGTTGATGGTTGCGTCAGAAAATGAGAAAAATGTCAAATTTTTAAAACAATCCAACTTTAATGTTAAATAACTTTTGAAAAAATGAATATATCAAAAAACAGTAAGAGACATTTTTTGTAGAGCATTAAATTTTCTATAAAAATCTGTTTTGATCATTTTGAAATATTATCTCTAACGGGAATTAAAAAATTTCAAAATCTAAGAGAACACCGTTCCCGTGTTATTGAAACAGGAAATTAAAATTTACGATGCGGTACCTCTTAATATTAATATTAAGAGCTGTAACTTTCACAATATTTTTTTTACCATTTCCAACAAGATTTTCGATATAAATAAGAAAAAAAAAAAAATTTGGCGATTTTTTTGAAACAGTCTAGTAGATACCAAATGGTGTGTGAAGGTTTTTGGTATACTGTATGGTCTAAATGTTCATCCACTCTTTTTACTAAGACATCCAAAAAAGGTATTTGGTTCTTCTTCTCCAATTCCATTGTGAATTTGATATTCTTATGTTGAGAGTTTAGGTGTTTTATAAACTGATCTAGTTTTTTTGTCCATGTTTCCATATTACGAAAATATCATCCACGTAACGATACTAAACCGAAGGTTTGTGTTTGGAAGTCTCAGTCGCTTTTTGTTCAAACTTTTCCATAAAGAAATTGGCAGTCACTTGACTAAGAGGACTGCCCATTGCTAATCCTTCAGTCTGTTCGTAGAATTTGTTCTTCCAAACGAAATAGGTTTCAGTACGGCACGTACGGAAAAGATCCACTATATCTGGAGGGAAGATTTCTGATATCATGTTTAAGGAATCATTGACAGGAACTTTAGTGAAAAGTGAACTACGTCGAAATTGACCTGTCTATCTTCTACATCAAGATGTAATCCTTTCAATATCTCAACAAAATAAATAGAACCTTTGATAAAGGTTGACATGTTTCCAACATGAGGTTGTACCAATCTGGAAAGGTACTTAGCTAAATTATATGTTGGTGATCCAGAAGTACTAAAGATGGGTCGAAGTGGTATATCCGCTGGTATAGATGATTTCTTTAATAGGAGGTTGGTGTTTCTTAGCTTTCTCTGTGTTGGAAGCCAGTTTTCTATAGCTTGTCGTGTCCAGCAATTCTTCCATCTTGTTTCCTGGGATTTCATTATATTAGCTTCTGATTTTTTGATGATCACAAAGACACAATTCAACAAGAATAGTCGAAATTAATGACAATTGAATAACTAATGATTAACTATGTAATTGAAAATTGAAAAACACATAAATAACAAAGATGCAACGTGTTTTTGCCACCCTAAGACTAAACTATAAGTTTCTGGTTTTATGATGATCACAAAGACATAATCCAAGAAGCGCAGTCGAAATTAATGACAGCTGAATAACTAATAAGTAACTGTGTAACTCAAAATTGAAAACGACATAAATAACAAAGGTGCAACCCCTCGAGGACGACAATTATAATAATAAGATGTAGTGACAGACGAAAAAAGGACTAAGCAATAAAATTCTAAACTATAAGTTTCCGGTTTTCTCTGAGTCACTAATCCCAAAAAAGGAGTAGAACTTAATATGAGGCACAGTCCTCTCGACGTTTGTGATCGCTGCTACAGAACGATTCTGCCGTTGAATATCCGGCATGGCTTCATCCACTTTCAAAAGCCCTTGCCACAGCCCGGATGCTATTATGCCCGCTTAAAGATTAATTTAGTTCGTGATGCGAAATTTTAACTTACTGCGGCCGCAGTTTATTTTAAATTGTGGTACGCAACGAAATCCACGTGATTGACGTACGTCTTTATCGAGTGCAGTGTGTGATTATGTACTTATGTTTATTTATTTAAATGATTAAATTTATGATTTAATTGTATGAATGTTCTAGGTCAACTGGAATTGAAATAATTTAATTTCTAAATATAACAAAATTAACATAGAACACGGATTTTTTGAGTAAAATATCTTGAGATGGTATTTTAGACATCATCCAAATTTTCAAATGTTTTTGGTCACAGCTGTTGGGTTACTACCCCCCCGAAACTCGAAAAGTATACAGTGCTCTTCTGGTATTTGGATGGCTATTTTACCCCAAATGGTAAAATAAGTTTAATATTGAATTATTTAGAAGTGAACAAGTCGCAGTGAGCTGACAAATGACAATCAAGTGCAGCAACGCAGAAACATTACTTTCTGGTCCCTCTTATGATGCTTAAGATAAAATAATTTAATTAATAATATCAACAAACTGATTTATCTAGTGTAAATTTACATTTATTTACTTTTTGGCATTTTAAAATCAGGTGAATTTGGCTTATTTTAAAGTATAATTTATTATTTTATACGTTTAATCTGTGCTCCTGTTGTTCAAAGTAAAAATTTATGTTTTAAAACATTGAATTATATTTACTGTACTTTTCCGTATGTAGCCGGATTAACTTTTATTCTATTTTCATGAAATGTATTTTAGTAGTAATGTAACCGTATCTCTATATAATAATATTTTTGTATTTATTTCACATTTTGTTTTAGTATACCGTCCATTTTTCTGTATATTATAATTTATTTAAAAACTTTTACGCTTGCCAATAAAAAAATACAGATTAAAACTATTATATTCATGACAAACTAAAAGCTTTTGGACATGACGAAATTACTAATAATTAAAATATTTAGACATCCACTCAAATTTAACAAAAATGTAACCATTAAATCACCAATACAAATTAATTAATAACACAAATAAAAATAGACAAGTTTAAATAAATTGATATTTATGTACTTATTTAGTTATTCATTTTAGATTTAATTTTTTTATTTAAAACCAACAACGAGCTTATTTGATTTGTTCAAAATTACTAACAAACTATTATTTATATGAAGAGCAACTTTAGAAATTTTATTTGCATTGATAAAAGTATACTTTTAAATACCCACATTATTGTTTAGTGACCACAATACGGCAATATAATTGTTTATATTAATTAGGGTTTAGTTTAGTTTAGGTATTTATTAATATTTGAAAACAATTCAAGGATCAAAAGTAGAGCAACTATAAAATAAAACAACCCTATGTACATTTAGCCTTCCTTTATTTAGTATCTAGTAACACATCCATTTATATTAAATAGAATAATTAAGTCAAATAATCATATAAAATACAAAATTTCACTGCATATACTGAAATTTTCGTAGAAATTTTCAGGAGGTTGTAAATACTTAATGACTTAAGCCATGTTTTTTGGGACAAAGACATAAAAAATGTACGTAGATTTTACTTTTGAAACAAGTTTAATTAATCCTTATTTAGAACTGAAGTAATTGCACTTAATTAATATATTGTCCTGTCCTGCAACTCCTTCTGATTTTCATATATCGTAAGTTGTTGAAATTTTATATTAAACAGAAAAAATTCTTAAGAACAAAATTTCAGTGCATATACTGAAATTTCCATAGATTTTTTCAGGAGGTTTTTTGGGACAAAGACATAAAAACTATACGTAAAGTTTACCTTTGAAAGATAATAATTAATTCTTGTTTAAAACTGCAGTAATTTCACTTAACTGATATATTGTACAGTCCTGCAACGTCTTCTTATTTTCATATCTCGTACGTTGTTGAAATTTTATGTTAAACAGAAAAAAATAGGTCAAATAATCATCTTAAGAACAAAATTTCAGTGCATATATTGAAATTTTCGTGGAATTATTCAGGAGTTTGTAAATAGTTAATGACTTAAGCCACATATTTGTTTTTTGGGACAAAGGCATAAAAAATGTACGTAGATTTTACTTTTGAAACAAGTTAATTAATCCTTATTTAGAACTGAAGTAATTGCACTTAATTAATATATTGTCCAGTCCTGCAACTCCTCCTGATTTTCATATATCGTACGTTGTTGAAATTTTATATTAAACAGAAAAAATTAAATCAAATAATCATCTTAAGAATAAAATTTCAGTGCATATACTGAAATTTCCGTAGATTTTTTCAGGAGGTTGTAAATACTTAATGACTTAAGCTACAAATTTATTTTTTGTGACAAATACTAAAATACTATACGTAAAGTTTACCTTTGAAAGATAATAATTAATTCTTGTTTAAAACTGCAGTAATTTCACTTAACTGATATATTGTACAGTCCTGCAACGTCTTCTTATTTTCATATCCCGTACGTTGTTGAAATTTTATGTTAAACAGAAAAAAATAGGTCAAATAATCATCTTAAGAACAAAATTTCAGTGCATATTCTGAAATTTCCGTAGATATTTTCAGGAGGTTGTAAATACTTAATGACTTAAGCCACACATTTGTTTTTTGGGACAAAGACATATAAAATGTACGTACACTTTATCATTGAAACATGATAATTAATTCTTATTTGGTACTGAAGTAATTGCACTTAATTAATATATTGTCTAGTCCTGCAACTCCTTCTGATTTTCATATATCGTAAGTTGATGAAATTTTATATTAAACAGAAAAAATTCTTAAGAACAAAATTTCAGTGCATATACTGAAATTTCCATAGATTTTTTCAGGAGGTTTTTTGGGACAAAGACATAAAAACTATACGTAAAGTTTACCTTTGAAAGATAATAATTAATTCTTGTTTAAAACTGCAGTAATTTCACTTAACTGATATATTGTACAGTCCTGCAACGTCTTCTTATTTTCATATCTCGTACGTTGTTGAAATTTTATGTTAAACAGAAAAAAATAGGTCAAATAATCATCTTAAGAACAAAATTTCAGTGCATATATTGAAATTTTCGTAGAATTATTCAGGAGGTTGTAAATACTTAATGACTTAAGCCACATATTTGTTTTTTGGGACAAAGGCATAAAAAATGTTCGTAGATTTTACTTTTGAAAAAAGTTAATTAATCCTTATTTAGAACTGAAGTAATTGTACTTAATTAATATATTGTCCAGTCCTGCAACTTCTCCTGATTTTCATATATCGTACGTTGTTGAAATTTTGTATTAAACAGAAAAAATTAAATCAAATAATCATCTTAAGAACAAAATTTCAGTGCATATACTGAAATTTCCGTAGAATTTATCAGGACATAAAAAATGTACGTAGATTTTACTTTTGAAACAAGTTAATTAATCCTTATTTAGAACTGAAGTAATTGCACTTAATTAATATATTGTCCAGTCCTGCAACTCCTCCTGATTTTCATATATCGTACGTTGTTGAAATTTGATATTAAACAGAAAAAATTAAATCAAATAATCATCTTAAGAATAAAATTTCAGTGCATATACTGAAATTTCCGTAGATTTTTTCAGGAGGTTGTAAATACTTAATGACTTAAGCTACAAATTTATTTTTTGTGACAAATACTAAAATACTATACGTAAAGTTTACCTTTGAAAGATAATAATTAATTCTTGTTTAAAACTGCAGTAATTTCACTTAACTGATATATTGTACAGTCCTGCAACGTCTTCTTATTTTCATATCTCGTACGTTGTTGAAATTTTATGTTAAACAGAAAAAAATAGGTCAAATAATCATCTTAAGAACAAAATTTCAGTGCATATATTGAAATTTTCGTGGAATTATTCAGGAGTTTGTAAATAGTTAATGACTTAAGCCACATATTTGTTTTTTGGGACAAAGGCATAAAAAATGTACGTAGATTTTACTTTTGAAAAAAGTTAATTAATCCTTATTTAGAACTGAAGTAATTGTACTTAATTAATATATTGTCCAGTCCTGCAACTCCTCCTGATTTTCATATATCGTACGTTGTTGAAATTTTGTATTAAATAGAAAAAAATTAAATCAAATAATCATCTTAAGAACAAAATTTCAGTGCATATACTGAAATTTCCGTAGAATTTATCAGGACATAAAAAATGTACGTAGATTTTACTTTTGAAACAAGTTAATTAATCCTTATTTAGAACTGAAGTAATTGCACTTAATTAATATATTGTCCAGTCCTGCAACTCCTCCTGATTTTCATATATCGTACGTTGTTGAAATTTTATATTAAACAGAAAAAATTAAATCAAATAATCATCTTAAGAATAAAATTTCAGTGCATATACTGAAATTTCCGTAGATTTTTTCAGGAGGTTGTAAATACTTAATGACTTAAGCTACAAATTTATTTTTTGTGACAAATACTAAAATACTATACGTAAAGTTTACCTTTGAAAGATAATAATTAATTCTTGTTTAAAACTGCAGTAATTTCACTTAACTGATATATTGTACAGTCCTGCAACGTCTTCTTATTTTCATATCCCGTACGTTGTTGAAATTTTATGTTAAACAGAAAAAAATAGGTCAAATAATCATCTTAAGAACAAAATTTCAGTGCATATATTGAAATTTCCGTAGAATTTTTCAGGAGGTTGTAAATACTTAATGACTTAAGCCACATATTTGTTTTTTGGGACAAATACATATAAAAAGTACGTAGACTTCACCATTAAAACATGATAATTAATTCTTATTTGGAACTGAAGTAATTGCACTTAATTAAAATATTTTCTAAGCCTGCAACTCCTTCTGATTTTCATATATCGTACGTTGTTGAAATTTTATATTAAACAAAAAATTAGGTCATCTTAAGAACAAAATTTCAGTGCATATACTGAAATTTTCGTAGAATTTTCAGTAAAACTGCAGTAATTACACTTAATTGATATATTATCCAGTCCTGCAACTTAATATGAAATAAAATAATATATAATAATAAATATAAAATTAATTTAAAATAAAATGAATCATTTTTTAATAGAATTACTGTTTTTTAATTTGTTGTTATACACATAATGATAGTGTATATATAAATATAATAATTATTGAATGAAAATATATTGCAAATTAATTCGTGCCTAAAATATTTGATCATTTTTATTTTCGAGCCGTATAATTACTAATTGAATTATTGGAATCCGGGCGAGCCTCTTAGACTGCAATTGATAAGTGCCAAGCCATGTTTCGACCTTCCAAATTCAATTTAAAAATCTCTGCGGGGTATAATTGATCAGCTAACAATACCACAAATAAACCCAATTGGATTTTTTCCTGCGGTCGTGCGTTAAAAGGAAACGTTGCACAAAAGGCATCGTTACACATCATAAATTACTTTATGGGGGAGTGTTGGTAAATTTTTATCAGTTTCAAACTTAAGACGAGTTGTTTAATTTAATTAACAAATGTGAGTAACGTTGTAAAACTGCACTGGATGAAAACAATTTATAGTTTGTTGTTGGTTCCAAAGCATCTCATAACTGCAGGAATGGAAGCTTTCAGGAACTAGAGTAAGTATTTAACATAATATGTGTCAAGACTTTAGTTAACATTATTCTGTTCCTCCAACATGCACCTGTAAAATTACTCGTTACAAACTTGTGTTGAATACAAACACCCTTATTAGAGGCAAATATTTCTACTTTAATATAGCTTATTTGGTTTAATGCTAAAAATTAACCATAAAGAAATTCTCTCCGTGTGTGTGTGTGTTATATAATTTTTAAACATGGCCATAATAAAACATTATTGTGTAAAAAAGTCGAACATTGTAACATAAAATTATTATATTCCAGGTCCCAATAATAAAAGTGATTTATGCAAGTAATAAAACATCTTGCTATATAAATCACTAAGCTCATTATTATATGATTATTAAGGAACATTATTATTTTTTAATAAAGCATTCCATATATCATTTGTAACACCTGCACAAATCATAAAATGGTCTTTGAAGTACCAAACATATCCAATTATGTATGAACTACTTTATGTTGCCAATACTCATTAATCTCAGTATCTTAGTAATGACAACATTATTATTGTAAAAAAGACGATTTGATGAATGATTTAAAAATTGCCCTCTTATAAATCATAGTACTGCCTGTAACTTCTCAAGAACCGCCCAGGCGTGGCCATATAAATGGTCCAGCACTAAAATTTCAATAAATTATTCTAATTCATGTAAACTAATTTATTGTCTAACGTCACGTACTATACATATTATCAATTTGTGTTATTTATTGTTGTTGTATAAATATTTGATAGTATCAAATTTCTAGAAGGCATCAATCTAGGTCGCCGTCCACAGATACAACTATCAACTGACAGAAATGGATGTCTTAATAGGCAGATTCCCAATTAAATGTTAAACCCATTTAAAAATTTGTCGATGTGATTGAACTAAAAATAACCCAGGACGTCTTATTAAGCTATTGTCGATTGATGACTCATTTGACGATAAGATTATTTGTTTTTATTTAAGAGTTAGTCACTTCTGTGGTGCCAATTCATCTTACCAAAACCGCAATTTTAACACTTACAAGTTAAAAATATTTGAATTTTAATGCTGAATAATATTACAATACAAGTTTATTTTTTGTTTATGATTTTAATATTGTGGTTCAATTTAGCACTCGAAATAACGCCACAATAAATTTTTAACGTTAGTAAAATGGGCCACAGCCTTGTGAGCATGCGCACCAAGCTACTGACGTCATCGGTGCTCCTGAACTTGTTTATACGTTTGTGTGTGTTTTGATTATGATTGAGACACAAAATAAAGATTATAAACAATATATAAATAAGAAAATGTTATAACGAGAATGTTGAACAATTAGCAAGAGTTAGATTTTGCTTTATCCAATAAATGAAAAAGATTAAGTAAGTATGTAAAGGAGACGCCACAAAATATTGAAATATATTAGTTATTGTTAATTTTTTATGAATATTAATAAAATTTTCTATTCTTTTTTCTAGATCAAATTGATTTTTTATTAAAAAAAAACATTAACCTGTGAATTAATTTATTATTATTTTTTTTTAAACAGGTCTCAAAACAAATTAATAATTAATAATTTGCATAATTACTAATAATATTTAATAAATTTTCTACTATTTATTTATTATTTTTTAAAGCAACTTCATAAAAACATAAGTAAAATATATTTATAAATTTTTATAAATGAAAACAATTGATATTATCTATTATTTTATGCCTAAATTTAAAATATGTGTTTGCAATATACATAAATATTTGGAATATTTATTTAATAAATTATAAACACAATATATTTAAACAATATATTTTATTTCCCAATTGATTCGACAAACGTATCAGAATAAATATTTTCAATCAATAGAAAATTATTATTAATAATAATAATAATTTATTTTAATAAAAAAATGAGCGTTTTCTTAAATTTTTTTGTATTTCAAGTTGATCACAATCTATGAAAAAAACTATATTACATAAATTAATATATATTTTAAAAATAACATAATAAATTTTAGAAAAGTAGATTTTAAAATTAAAATAGCATAGAACATTTTATATATGTATAATATTTTCTATGTAGACAATAATTAACTCTATATACAGTATAATGTTATAATAAAATTAATACTGGTGAAGTTTAATTTTAAATGTATAAATTTAATTGTTATTAATTTTGTATTTCACTTGATAAGGTAAAATTATTAATTTCATAGAGAATTAAAGAGAGAACATATTATGTCCAAATTAATTAATATTTTTGTTAAAAATTGAAACTACTACATTTATGTATCTCCATAATTTAATGTCATTAATTATAAAAAAATTAGTTAAGTTTAAAAATAATGAATAACATTATCTTTTATAATTACATTACATATTACATTATCTTGTAATTTCTAATGAAAAGATTTTGTTTTTAACAATAAATTTTAACAATAATGAAAAAAATAATTAGTTTGAAAGATCAAAATCAAAAAAATTTATCAAAATAAAAAAAAATCACATTAAACTTTTTACCCCACTTTTCTAATTTTAATTAACATTTTATTAAAAATGATTTATTACATCTTTTATATTTTTTTTTCTAGACCAAATTGATTTTTTATTAAAAAAAAAATATTAACCGGTGAATACAATGAACATTATAATTAATAGACTATTCTTGCTGTAAATTATCTAATTTACAGCAAGATTAGTAAACATTAAGTAACATGTGTAGCAATTAAATAAATATTCCATATTTTTTTCCACCACTGTATATATGAAAAATACCCTATTTTGATCAGCAACAATTTTATTCTTGGACAAAATTATAGGTTTAGAGTTTACCACGACACCCTCGAATCGAGGATTTCTGTACTTACAAACTTGTTATTTATTGGAATCAATATTTGGCAAGTTATCTATCTGACAGTAAAGTACAAATCCCTTTTCCATTTTCACAATTCATTGGTAAATATAATTTATCAACTATTAATCTCCACTTAACCTCATGAAACAATTCTTATAAGAGCACTGATGACGTCAGCAGATACTTAAATTTAAATTTAAGTAATCTGCGGAAATTTATCATGACAGAAAAAAATAAAATATAAATTAAATTTAAAATAAATATTGCATTTAATATCCTTTATATTGTTGGGTCAAAGTAGAAATGTACTTACGATTATTGATTAACCAGATTAAATCATCATCCCATAAATTACCTAAAAAAATAAAAAAAAAAAACAATTAGAATTAAAATTTAGTTGTATTTAAATTTTAGTAAAATAGAATATTGTTTATAGTTTATGATTAAATAAAAATATTAATTAAATTATAATGATCCGGATGAAAACCTGGATTGTCAGTATGCACAATAATTTAATAAACTCACACATTTAATTATGTGCTATTATATCATAATTTCCGCTTTTGAAGTATTTCATTTTAATTTAAATATGAAAACAATACAGTACCGTTATACTAAATATAATATTATATATAATAGAATATTTCAATATGGAAATGTGTGGGTGGCTGAGAGAGCGTTATTGAAAATTCCCGCACGAACATGAATTTTTCGAAACAAGCTACAAAATTAAAAGTGCACTAATAAAATTGTTTTGCAGCGCACACACACACACCCAGCGTACGTCTTTGATGTAAAAGCAATATCAAATTCATCGACGTAATTTACAAAGGAATGCCTCAAAGTAATGTTCCAAGAGTGCAATTATTTGAGGAAGTTCTTTTTGCATTAACCTACATCTGCCTACACTAAACAATTAATCTTCCCACGGCTAAACGATCTGTTTAAATTTCTGTAAATTCCGTAGATTATAACATCAAACAATGAAAATCAACCTTGGATTGGATCCAAGATGATTTACTGGCGGATTTCCACTGGACCGGTACGTATTTAAACCAGATGTAACTTTTTTGGATGTCGTGTGCTGAAATAATTATTTTTCCTGCACATTATATTTGTCATGTCGGGCACATTGTGCAGAAAGTCCGGAAATTTATGTTAAAATTAATGAAACAAATATTATAAAATCATTTTTGCTACTAAAATCTCTAAAAGGTAAGAATTATTAAATAATCAAAATAATAAATGTTTAAAATTTACTTATTAATGCAAGAATCACATATCTTAAAAAAATTAAATAACGTTAAGGTTTAAAACATTAATAAGTTGAACTAAAAATATAGTTATTTATATATTTTTTACTTCAATAAAATTTCTTTCAAAACAAATTAATAATTTTCATAATTAATAATAATAGTAATATTGATAATAACATTTAATTAATTAATAATTTTCATAATTAATAATACTATTAATAATAATATTTAATTAATTTTCTACAATTTATTTAATATTTTTTTAAAACAACTCCATAATAAATAAGATTCAATTTTTATAAAATTAAAAGAAAGTAAATAACGTTAAGGTGTACAACATTAATAAGTTGAATTTATTTAAAAAATTATAATTATTTATATCTTCTTTATTTCAATAAAATTTCTTTCTAAATAAATTATTAATTAATAATTTTCATAATCAATAATAATAATATTTGATTAATTTTCTACTATTCATTTATTTTAAAAACAGCTCCATAATAACATAAGTAAAATATATTTATAAATTTTTATAAATGAAAACAACTGATGTTAATTATTATTTTATACCTAAATTTAAAATATGTATTTGTAATATACATAAATATTTGGAATATTTATGTAATAAATAATAAACAGTATACTTTGAACAACATATTTTATTTCCCAATTGATTCGACATTTAAAATTAAAATAAAAGCATATAACATTTTATATATAATATTTTCCATGTATACAATAATTAACTCTATATATACTATTAAAATAAAATTAATAATGTGAAGCTTAAATTTAAATGTATAAAATTAATTGTTATTAATTTTTTATTTCATTTGTCCAAATTAATTAATAGTTTTCTTAAAAATTGAAAGTACTACATTTATGGAACTCCATAATTTAATGGCATTAATTATAAAAAATTAGTTAAGTTTAAAATAATGAATAACATCGATTATCTTTCTAATTTATAATGAAAAGATTTTGTTTTTAACAATAACGGAGAAAATAGTTGGTTTTAAAGATTAAAATCAAAAAAGCTAATCAAAATAAAAAAAAATCACATTAAACTTTTTACTTTGTGTTTTTGTATCTATTAATTTTTCACCCCACTTTTCTAATTTTAAGTAACATTTTATTAAAAATGATTTATTACACCTCCAAACCACAATTGTAACTACAATCTAAGGATATCTTATTAAAGATTATCAAATGATAATATTTTCTTTATAAATTATGAAGAAATTTGATAATAGTTTAACAATTAATAAAAAATATTAATTTATTTCTACTAATTGTTAGGCGATATAAGATTTATAGATTCTATTAAAAAGATTTATGAAAGCTATTTCAAATAATTAATTTTAAAGCAGAAAAAAACAGATATATATTTTTTCAAATTAATTAATTTTTTTCTCATAAAGGTTTATTAGTCAAAATAATTCAATAGCCTTGTTCATAAAAAAATTAATTAAAATTTTAAATAAATAGCATCGATTATTTGTAGATTCTAATAATAAATTTCAAGTTTTTTTTTTTTAAATTATAAGACGACTAAAAAACTTTTTATAGCTAAATAATACAAATCAAAAATACTACTAAGAATTTCTAAATTATTCTTTACATAATACAAAATTTGAACTAAACGTCTCAAAAAATTATAAAATATAGTTCATTAAACTTATAATATAATAAATAACATCGGTTACTTTGTAATCTTTGATATGAAGGTTTAAAATAGAAAAGAAGCTTAATTTAATCAAAAACTACTATTTTAAACCTATAAATTAATTTGTAAAACAAAAATTTAATTTTCACAACACTCCAACTTTTAATTAAATTCATTAATATTGTATTATAACTCTTATTAATTATAAATTACATGTCAAAAAGTCTTCTATGTTAATTAAAAGAAATTTAACAATAATTTAATGAACAAATATTAGAGTAATTTCTAATATTTTTTACAAAACATTACAATTTTAATAGCTGCTATAAAAAAGATTTATGTATTTTGTTTTCAAATTAATCATTTTTTATTTAGATTTATTGGACTGAATAGCATTGTTCAAAAATATTTAATTAAAACTATAAATAATAATTAGCATAGTTTATTTGTAATTTCTAATGATAAGTTTTAAGCTTTTTAATTTTAAGACAAGAAAAAATATTTCATAATTAAATAACATAAATCAAAAAGTGCTATAAAGAACTTTATTCTTTATATAAATTATTATTTATTACATAAATTAACAGTTAGACATTTTGGAGATTAATTTCTATTGATTTTTTAGCAAATGTTTGGCACAATAATAATATAAATTATTAACTTTAAAACAGTCAGAACCATCCATTTATTTCTTCTTCAAAATCAATATATTTTTCTTAAAAAAATGTGTCAAAATTTGAACTAAGAAATTAATTAATATTAATTTTAATATTTAAATGATTTAAACATAAAGAGAAAATTATAATATCTATAAAGAGAATAATTAGTTTCAAGGTTTAAAATTAAATTAAATCAAAAACAACCGTTTCCATTACTTTTTACCACAATTTCAAATTTTAATTAATTAATTAATTAATTAATTAATAGATCTCTTATAAATTATAAAATACTTATCAAATACAAATATCTTAGATAAGATTGAATATTATAATAAAAATAATAATATTAAAACTTTCAATTAAGTAAATTAATTACTCATACTTTTTCTAAACCTTTACCATTTTTAATAGATTCTACTGAAAACTAACTAACTAACTTTGTTGTTCAAAAAAATAATAATTAAAATTAAAAAACAACAAATACACCCGACCATTTTGTAACTTTTAATTATATTGATAAATTATAAATATTTTAGACCTTAGATATGTTTTAAAATTCAAACAAATTTATAATTTAATATTTATTTAAAAAAATATTTCTTTACATATGGAAACCTTTCGTGACAATTAATTATTTTCAAATTGAAATTTTAATAAAAAATTCATTAAACATGATTTATTATTTCTCTTATTAATTATAAATTGCATGTCAAAAATTATCTAATGTAATTAAAAGAAATAATTTAATAAAAAAATATTAGAGTAATTTCTAATACTTTTTACAAAATATTACAATTTTAATAGCTTCTATAAAAAAGATTTATGCATTTTATTTTCAAATTAATCAGTTTTTATTTCGATTTATTGGACTGAATAGTTCAATAGCATTGTTCAAAAATATTTAATTAAAACTATAAATAATAATTTGCTCAGTTTATTTGTAAATACTAATAATAAGTTTGAAGCTTTTTAATTCGAAGATAAGAAAAAATATTTCATAATAAATAATATAAATCAAAAACTACTATAAAGAACTTCATTCTTTGTATAAATTATTATTTATTACATAAATTAACAGTAATACATTTTGGAGATTAATTTCTGTTGACTTTTTAGCAAATTTTTAGCACAATAATAATTTAAATTATTAACTTTAAAAACAGTCACAACCATCCATTTATTTCTTCTTCAAAATTAATATATTTTTCCTTAAAATTATGTCAAAATTTGAACTAAAATAATTAATTAACATTACACAATAATAAAGAAAAACTGTTACTCTGTAATTTCTAGTAATAATAAATCAAACATTTTGATCTGTTATAATACTTAAATGACTTAAACATAAAGAGAAAATGATATAAATATCAATAAAGAGAATAATTAGTTTCAACGTTTAAAATTAAATTAAATCAATATAACAACCGTTTCTATTACTTTTTTCCACTATTCCAAATTTTAATTAATTAATTAATAGATAGATCTTATAAATTGTAAATTATTTATCAAATATAAAGATCTTAGATAAGTTTAAACATCTAATATTATAATCAAAATAATGATATTAAAACTTTTTTAAATATTAAGCTAAAAATATAATAAAGAGTAAATTAATCATTCATACTTTTACTAAATCTTCACCATTTTAATAGATTCCACTGAAAACTAACTAACTAACTTTGTTGTTCAAAAAAATAATAATTAAAATTAAAAAACAACAAATACACCCGACCATTTTGTAACTTTTAATTATATTGATAAATTATAAATATTTTAGACCTTAGATATCTTTTAAAATTCAAACAAATTCAAAATTTATTATTTATTTAAAAAAATATTTTTTTACATATGGAAACTTTTCGTGACAATTAATTATTTTCACATTCAAATTTTAATAAAGAATTCATTAAACATGATTTATTAGACCTATAACTTATCAATATTTCTTGTTAAAAATAGCCTAAAAAAGGTGGCACGACATTTAGTAATTAAAATTTGTATAAATAATGGAAAGGAAGGGTTAAATGTTTCCCTAAAATATGGCTCAAAGAGGACATTTATTTCTAAACATTATTTTAAATTATTAAATTACTGTAATTATTATCAACTAATTTAATCACAATTCCGGTCTAATGAATTAATTATAACATAAGAAATTAATGTGCCTCCACGGAGCCACATAACAATAAATTAAACACGTTCGAACATAAATAAATTCCCGGAAAAAGAGGCATAACAGTGCAATAATAAAATCTAACGCGGTCCATAAACTCATAGAGTCATAGAGTAAAGTACCGGCGGTGCAGGTGTCCAAGGGCCGTGGAAAATGCAATATCGCATTACCAGCGAGCCAGCAGGAAATGTCGGCGCAGCGACAAGACTTAATGCGTCCGGCGGCGCTCCGTGTGCAACGGAGACGGACCGAGACGCGGAACTCGCGGCCCGGAAAGTTGACCTTGAACTTCGCGCTCCGATGCCGGGTCCACGGTTCCTGAGGAATTGCACGCCGCATTCCGCACGGTCGCGTCGAACTTCCAAGTTTCTTGGATGGCCGCGATCGTTCGCACTAACTACGTACGGCTGATGCGTTCCGGTGCATATGTAAATATGTAAATTTCTAAATTGTATTTACTAATGTGAAAATTTATCCAACCAAACAGGAACTTTCCAAAACAAATACAAAATTACTTTCTTCAATATTTAAATCATAAAAATAATTATATTAAATTAATTAATTAATTATTAAATCAGTTTAGTCATAACATTTTTCATATTAATTAATATGACAGTTCACAAAAAATTATTGAAATAAATAAATCTTTTAATATAAAATAAAAATATGTTCTTAATTAAAATCATAAAATATTTAACGAATTATTTTTTATTTTTACAAAAAGTGGTTTCCAAATTTTTCTATTTTAAAATTATTTATATTATACTATTACAATATTTACGAAATTATTTTCTTCAGTGTATGATTTTAGGATCTTAAAGTAACGGGTGTTTTAGCTAGGTTTTATTTTGTTAAGATTAATGTACATTTTTTCTTTTCTTTAGAGTTTCAAAATCAAATACAAAAATAATTCATAAAAATTTATATAACTAAGTAATTGATAACATAGAAAAAATAGTTAATATTAATTAAAATTATAATATAACAAATTTTAGTTAGTTTAGTCAAGACAGATATAACATTTTTCACATTAATTAATATATATTTAATATGACAGTCAAAAAATTATTAAAATAAATAAATATTTTAATATAAAATAAAAATATGTTCTTAATTAAAATCATAAAATATTTAACGAATTATTATTTCTTTTTTACAAAATAGTGGTTTTCAAAGTTTACTGTTTTAAAATTATTTATATTATATTAATATTTACGAAATTAATTTCTTCAGTGTATGATTTCAGGATCTTAGAGTAATGGGTTTTTAGCCAGGTTTTATTTTGTTAAGATTAATGTACATTTTTTTCTTCTTTCGAGTTTCAAAATCAAATACAAAAATAAAGTAATTGATAACATAAAATTATAATATAACAAATTTAAGAATTGTCAAGACAGATTTATTTTTCATAAGAAAAACAATCAACCTTAATTAAAATCAAAATATTGTATAATAATTAGATATTGATAATTTATAGGTCTAACAAATCATGTTAGGATCTTAAAGTAATGGGTGTTTTAGCTAGGTTTTATTTTGTTAAGATTAATGTACATTTTTTCTTTTCTTTAGAGTTTCAAAATCAAATACAAAAATAATTCATAAAAATTTATATAACTAAGTAATTGATAACATAGAAAAAATAGTTAATATTAATTAAAATTATAATATAACAAATTTTAGTTAGTTTAGTCAAGACAGATATAACATTTTTCACATTAATTAATATATATTTAATATGACAGTCAAAAAATTATTAAAATAAATAAATATTTTAATATAAAATAAAAATATGTTCTTAATTAAAATCATAAAATATTTAACGAATTATTATTTCTTTTTTACAAAATAGTGGTTTTCAAAGTTTACTGTTTTAAAATTATTTATATTATATTAATATTTACGAAAGTAATTTCTTCAATGTATGATTTCAGGATCTTAGAGTAATGGGTTTTTAGCCAGGTTTTATTTTGTTAAGATTAATGTACATTTTTTTCTTCTTTCGAGTTTCAAAATCAAATACAAAAATAAAGTAATTGATAACATAAAATTATAATATAACAAATTTAAGAATTGTCAAGACAGATTTATTTTTCATAAGAAAAACAATCAACCTTAATTAAAATCAAAATATTGTATAATAATTAGATATTGATAATTTATAGGTCTAACAAATCATGTTAGGATCTTAAAGTAATGGGTGTTTTAGCTAGGTTTTATTTTGTTAAGATTAATGTACATTTTTTCTTTTCTTTAGAGTTTCAAAATCAAATACAAAAATAATTCATAAAAATTTATATAACTAAGTAATTGATAACATAGAAAAAATAGTTAATATTAATTAAAATTATAATATAACAAATTTTAGTTAGTTTAGTCAAGACAGATATAACATTTTTCACATTAATTAATATATATTTAAATTGACAGTCAAAAAATTATTAAAATAAATAAATATTTTAATATAAAATAAAAATATGTTCTTAATTAAAATCATAAAATATTTAACGAATTATTATTTCTTTTTTACAAAATAGTGGTTTCCAAAGTTTACTGTTTTAAAATTATTTATATTATATTAATATTTACGAAATTAATTTCTTCAATGTATGATTTCAGGATCTTAGAGTAATGGGTTTTTAGCCAGGTTTTATTTTGTTAAGATTAATGTACATTCTTTTCTTCTTTCGAGTTTCAAAATCAAATACAAAAATAAAGTAATTGATAACATAAAATTATAATATAATAAATTTAAGAATTGTCAAGACAGATTTATTTTTCATAAGAAAAACAATCAACCTTAATTAAAATCAAAATATTGTATAATAATTAGATATTGATAATTTATAGGTCTAACAAATCATGTTAGGATCTTAAAGTAATGGGTGTTTTAGCTAGGTTTTATTTTGTTAAGATTAATGTACATTTTTTCTTTTCTTTAGAGTTTCAAAATCAAATACAAAAATAATTCATAAAAATTTATATAACTAAGTAATTGATAACATAGAAAAAATAGTTAATATTAATTAAAATTATAATATAACAAATTTTAGTTAGTTTAGTCAAGACAGATATAACATTTTTCACATTAATTAATATATATTTAATATGACAGTCAAAAAATTATTAAAATAAATAAATATTTTAATATAAAATAAAAATATGTTCTTAATTAAAATCATAAAATATTTAACGAATTATTATTTCTTTTTTACAAAATAGTGGTTTTCAAAGTTTACTGTTTTAAAATTATTTATATTATATTAATATTTACGAAAGTAATTTCTTCAATGTATGATTTCAGGATCTTAGAGTAATGGGTTTTTAGCCAGGTTTTATTTTGTTAAGATTAATGTACATTTTTTTCTTCTTTCGAGTTTCAAAATCAAATACAAAAATAAAGTAATTGATAACATAAAATTATAATATAACAAATTTAAGAATTGTCAAGACAGATTTATTTTTCATAAGAAAAACAATCAACCTTAATTAAAATCAAAATATTGTATAATAATTAGATATTGATAATTTATAGGTCTAACAAATCATGTTAGGATCTTAAAGTAATGGGTGTTTTAGCTAGGTTTTATTTTGTTAAGATTAATGTACATTTTTTCTTTTCTTTAGAGTTTCAAAATCAAATACAAAAATAATTCATAAAAATTTATATAACTAAATAATTGACAACATAGAAAAAATAGTTAATATTAATTAAAATTATAATATAACAAATTTTAGTTAGTTTAGTCAAGACAGATATAACATTTTTCACATTAATTAATATATATTTAATATGACAGTCAAAAAATTATTAAAATAAATAAATATTTTAATATAAAATAAAAATATGTTCTTAATTAAAATCATAAAATATTTAACGAATTATTATTTCTTTTTTATAAAATAGTGGTTTTCAAAGTTTACTATTTTAAAATTATTTATATTATATTAATATTTACGAAATTAATTTCTTCAGTGTATGATTTCAGGATCTTAGAGTAATGGGTTTTTAGCCAGGTTTTATTTTGTTAAGATTAATGTACATTTTTTCTTTTCTTTAGAGTTTCAAAATCAAATACAAAAATAATTCATAAAAATTTATATAACTAAATAATTGACAACATAGAAAAAATAGTTAATATTAATTAAAATTATAATATAACAAATTTTAGTTAGTTTAGTCAAGACAGATATAACATTTTTCACATTAATTAATATATATTTAATATGACAGTCAAAAAATTATTAAAATAAATAAATATTTTAATATAAAATAAAAATATGTTCTTAATTAAAATCATAAAATATTTAACGAATTATTATTTCTTTTTTATAAAATAGTGGTTTTCAAAGTTTACTATTTTAAAATTATTTATATTATATTAATATTTACGAAATTAATTTCTTCAGTGTATGATTTCAGGATCTTAGAGTAATGGGTTTTTAGCCAGGTTTTATTTTGTTAAGATTAATGTACATTTTTTTCTTCTTTCGAGTTTCAAAATCAAATACAAAAATAAAGTAATTGATAACATAAAATTATAATATAACAAATTTAAGAATTGTCAAGACAGATTTATTTTTCATAAGAAAAACAATCAACCTTAATTAAAATCAAAATATTGTATAATAATTAGATATTGATAATTTATAGGTCTAACAAATCATGTTAGGATCTTAAAGTAATGGGTGTTTTAGCTAGGTTTTATTTTGTTAAGATTAATGTACATTTTTTCTTTTCTTTAGAGTTTCAAAATCAAATACAAAAATAATTCATAAAAATTTATATAACTAAATAATTGACAACATAGAAAAAATAGTTAATATTAATTAAAATTATAATATAACAAATTTTAGTTAGTTTAGTCAAGACAGATATAACATTTTTCACATTAATTAATATATATTTAATATGACAGTCAAAAAATTATTAAAATAAATAAATATTTTAATATAAAATAAAAATATGTTCTTAATTAAAATCATAAAATATTTAACGAATTATTATTTCTTTTTTATAAAATAGTGGTTTTCAAAGTTTACTATTTTAAAATTATTTATATTATATTAATATTTACGAAATTAATTTCTTCAGTGTATGATTTCAGGATCTTAGAGTAATGGGTTTTTAGCCAGGTTTTATTTTGTTAAGATTAATGTACATTTTTTCTTTTCTTTAGAGTTTCAAAATCAAATACAAAAATAATTCATAAAAATTTATATAACTAAATAATTGACAACATAGAAAAAATAGTTAATATTAATTAAAATTATAATATAACAAATTTTAGTTAGTTTAGTCAAGACAGATATAACATTTTTCACATTAATTAATATATATTTAATATGACAGTCAAAAAATTATTAAAATAAATAAATATTTTAATATAAAATAAAAATATGTTCTTAATTAAAATCATAAAATATTTAACGAATTATTATTTCTTTTTTATAAAATAGTGGTTTTCAAAGTTTACTATTTTAAAATTATTTATATTATATTAATATTTACGAAATTAATTTCTTCAGTGTATGATTTCAGGATCTTAGAGTAATGGGTTTTTAGCCAGGTTTTATTTTGTTAAGATTAATGTACATTTTTTCTTTTCTTTAGAGTTTCAAAATCAAATACAAAAATAATTCATAAAAATTTATATAACTAAATAATTGACAACATAGAAAAAATAGTTAATATTAATTAAAATTATAATATAACAAATTTTAGTTAGTTTAGTCAAGACAGATATAACATTTTTCACATTAATTAATATATATTTAATATGACAGTCAAAAAATTATTAAAATAAATAAATATTTTAATATAAAATAAAAATATGTTCTTAATTAAAATCATAAAATATTTAACGAATTATTATTTCTTTTTTATAAAATAGTGGTTTTCAAAGTTTACTATTTTAAAATTATTTATATTATATTAATATTTACGAAATTAATTTCTTCAGTGTATGATTTCAGGATCTTAGAGTAATGGGTTTTTAGCCAGGTTTTATTTTGTTAAGATTAATGTACATTTTTTCTTTTCTTTAGAGTTTCAAAATCAAATACAAAAATAATTCATAAAAATTTATATAACTAAATAATTGACAACATAGAAAAAATAGTTAATATTAATTAAAATTATAATATAACAAATTTTAGTTAGTTTAGTCAAGACAGATATAACATTTTTCACATTAATTAATATATATTTAATATGACAGTCAAAAAATTATTAAAATAAATAAATATTTTAATATAAAATAAAAATATGTTCTTAATTAAAATCATAAAATATTTAACGAATTATTATTTCTTTTTTATAAAATAGTGGTTTTCAAAGTTTACTATTTTAAAATTATTTATATTATATTAATATTTACGAAATTAATTTCTTCAGTGTATGATTTCAGGATCTTAGAGTAATGGGTTTTTAGCCAGGTTTTATTTTGTTAAGATTAATGTACATTTTTTCTTTTCTTTAGAGTTTCAAAATCAAATACAAAAATAATTCATAAAAATTTATATAACTAAATAATTGACAACATAGAAAAAATAGTTAATATTAATTAAAATTATAATATAACAAATTTTAGTTAGTTTAGTCAAGACAGATATAACATTTTTCACATTAATTAATATATATTTAATATGACAGTCAAAAAATTATTAAAATAAATAAATATTTTAATATAAAATAAAAATATGTTCTTAATTAAAATCATAAAATATTTAACGAATTATTATTTCTTTTTTATAAAATAGTGGTTTTCAAAGTTTACTATTTTAAAATTATTTATATTATATTAATATTTACGAAATTAATTTCTTCAGTGTATGATTTCAGGATCTTAGAGTAATGGGTTTTTAGCCAGGTTTTATTTTGTTAAGATTAATGTACATTTTTTTCTTCTTTCGAGTTTCAAAATCAAATACAAAAATAAAGTAATTGATAACATAAAATTATAATATAACAAATTTAAGAATTGTCAAGACAGATTTATTTTTCATAAGAAAAACAATCAACCTTAATTAAAATCAAAATATTGTATAATAATTAGATATTGATAATTTATAGGTCTAACAAATCATGTTAGGATCTTAAAGTAATGGGTGTTTTAGCTAGGTTTTATTTTGTTAAGATTAATGTACATTTTTTCTTTTCTTTAGAGTTTCAAAATCAAATACAAAAATAATTCATAAAAATTTATATAACTAAATAATTGACAACATAGAAAAAATAGTTAATATTAATTAAAATTATAATATAACAAATTTTAGTTAGTTTAGTCAAGACAGATATAACATTTTTCACATTAATTAATATATATTTAATATGACAGTCAAAAAATTATTAAAATAAATAAATATTTTAATATAAAATAAAAATATGTTCTTAATTAAAATCATAAAATATTTAACGAATTATTATTTCTTTTTTACAAAATAGTGGTTTTCAAAGTTTACTGTTTTAAAATTATTTATATTATATTAATATTTACGAAATTAATTTCTTCAATGTATGATTTCAGGATCTTAGAGTAATGGGTTTTTAGCCAGGTTTTATTTTGTTAAGATTAATGTACATTTTTTTCTTCTTTCGAGTTTCAAAATCAAATACAAAAATAAAGTAATTGATAACATAAAATTATAATATAACAAATTTAAGAATTGTCAAGACAGATTTATTTTTCATAAGAAAAACAATCAACCCTAATTAAAATCAAAATATTGTATAATAATTAGATATTGATAATTTATAGGTCTAACAAATCATGTTAGGATCTTAAAGTAATGGGTGTTTTAGCTAGGTTTTATTTTGTTAAGATTAATGTACATTTTTTCTTTTCTTTAGAGTTTCAAAATCAAATACAAAAATAATTCATAAAAATTTATATAACTAAATAATTGACAACATAGAAAAAATAGTTAATATTAATTAAAATTATAATATAACAAATTTTAGTTAGTTTAGTCAAGACAGATATAACATTTTTCACATTAATTAATATATATTTAATATGACAGTCAAAAAATTATTAAAATAAATAAATATTTAATATAAAATAAAAATATGTTCTTAATTAAAATCATAAAATATTTAACGAATTATTATTTCTTTTTTATAAAATAGTGGTTTTCAAAGTTTACTATTTTAAAATTATTTATATTATATTAATATTTACGAAATTAATTTCTTCAGTGTATGATTTCAGGATCTTAGAGTAATGGGTTTTTAGCCAGGTTTTATTTTGTTAAGATTAATGTACATTTTTTTCTTCTTTCGAGTTTCAAAATCAAATACAAAAATAAAGTAATTGATAACATAAAATTAAAATATAACAAATTTAAGAATTGTCAAGACAGATTTATTTTTCATAAGAAAAACAATCAACCTTAATTAAAATCAAAATATTGTATAATAATTAGATATTGATAATTTATAGGTCTAACAAATCATGTTAGGATCTTAAAGTAATGGGTGTTTTAGCTAGGTTTTATTTTGTTAAGATTAATGTACATTTTTTCTTTTCTTTAGAGTTTCAAAATCAAATACAAAAATAATTCATAAAAATTTATATAACTAAATAATTGACAACATAGAAAAAATAGTTAATATTAATTAAAATTATAATATAACAAATTTTAGTTAGTTTAGTCAAGACAGATATAACATTTTTCACATTAATTAATATATATTTAATATGACAGTCAAAAAATTATTAAAATAAATAAATATTTTAATATAAAATAAAAATATGTTCTTAATTAAAATCATAAAATATTTAACGAATTATTATTTCTTTTTTATAAAATAGTGGTTTTCAAAGTTTACTATTTTAAAATTATTTATATTATATTAATATTTACGAAATTAATTTCTTCAGTGTATGATTTCAGGATCTTAGAGTAATGGGTTTTTAGCCAGGTTTTATTTTGTTAAGATTAATGTACATTTTTTTCTTCTTTCGAGTTTCAAAATCAAATACAAAAATAAAGTAATTGATAACATAAAATTATAATATAACAAATTTAAGAATTGTCAAGACAGATTTATTTTTCATAAGAAAAACAATCAACCTTAATTAAAATCAAAATATTGTATAATAATTAGATATTGATAATTTATAGGTCTAACAAATCATGTTAGGATCTTAAAGTAATGGGTGTTTTAGCTAGGTTTTATTTTGTTAAGATTAATGGACATTTTTTCTTTTCTTTAGAGTTTCAAAATCAAATACAAAAATAATTCATAAAAATTTATATAACTAAATAATTGACAACATAGAAAAAATAGTTAATATTAATTAAAATTATAATATAACAAATTTTAGTTAGTTTAGTCAAGACAGATATAACATTTTTCACATTAATTAATATATATTTAATATGACAGTCAAAAAATTATTAAAATAAATAAATATTTTAATATAAAATAAAAATATGTTCTTAATTAAAATCATAAAATATTTAACGAATTATTATTTCTTTTTTACAAAATAGTGGTTTTCAAAGTTTACTGTTTTAAAATTATTTATATTATATTAATATTTACGAAATTAATTTCTTCAATGTATGATTTCAGGATCTTAGAGTAATGGGTTTTTAGCCAGGTTTTATTTTGTTAAGATTAATGTACATTTTTTTCTTCTTTCGAGTTTCAAAATCAAATACAAAAATAAAGTAATTGATAACATAAAATTATAATATAACAAATTTAAGAATTGTCAAGACAGATTTATTTTTCATAAGAAAAACAATCAACCCTAATTAAAATCAAAATATTGTATAATAATTAGATATTGATAATTTATAGGTCTAACAAATCATGTTAGGATCTTAAAGTAATGGGTGTTTTAGCTAGGTTTTATTTTGTTAAGATTAATGTACATTTTTTCTTTTCTTTAGAGTTTCAAAATCAAATACAAAAATAATTCATAAAAATTTATATAACTAAGTAATTGATAACATAGAAAAAATAGTTAATATTAATTAAAATTATAATATAACAAATTTTAGTTAGTTTAGTCAAGACAGATATAACATTTTTCACATTAATTAATATATATTTAATATGACAGTCAAAAAATTATTAAAATAAATAAATATTTTAATATAAAATAAAAATATGTTCTTAATTAAAATCATAAAATATTTAACGAATTATTATTTCTTTTTTACAAAATAGTGGTTTTCAAAGTTTACTGTTTTAAAATTATTTATATTATATTAATATTTACGAAAGTAATTTCTTCAATGTATGATTTCAGGATCTTAGAGTAATGGGTTTTTAGCCAGGTTTTATTTTGTTAAGATTAATGTACATTTTTTTCTTCTTTCGAGTTTCAAAATCAAATACAAAAATAAAGTAATTGATAACATAAAATTATAATATAACAAATTTAAGAATTGTCAAGACAGATTTATTTTTCATAAGAAAAACAATCAACCTTAATTAAAATCAAAATATTGTATAATAATTAGATATTGATAATTTATAGGTCTAACAAATCATGTTTAATGATTTTTTATTGAAATTTCAATGTGCAAATAATTAATAGACACGAAAGGTTTGCAGTTTATTTTTCCATATGTAAAAAAATATTTTTTTAAATAAATAACAAATTATGAATTTGTGTTTGGATTTTAAAAGGTCTAAAATATTCATGATTTATCAATATAATTAAAAGTTACAAAATAGTCGGGTTTATTTGTTGCTTTTTAATTTTAATTATTATGTTTATGAACAACAAAAGTTAAAAAGACTTTTCAGTAGAATCTATTAAAGTGGTAAAGGTTTAGAAAAAGTATTAGTAATTAATTTACTCATTATATTTTTAGCTTAATATATAAAAAATTTTAATATCATTATTTTGATTATAATATTAGATGTTTAAACTTATCTAAAATCTTTACATTTGATAAATAATTTACAATTTATAAGATCTATTTATTAATTAATTAATTAAAATTTGGAATTGTGGTGAAAAGTAATAGAAACGGTTGTTATATTGATTTAATTTAATTTTCAACCTTGAAACTAATTATTCTCTTTATTAATATTATAATTTTCTCTTTATGTTTAAGGCATTTAAGTATTCAAACAGAGCACAATATTTGAGACTTATTACTAGAAATTACAGAGGAACCGTTTTTCTTTATTATTGTGTAATGTTAATTAATTTTTTTACTTCAAATTTTGACATAATTTTTAGGAAAAATATATTAATTTCAAAGAAGAAATAAATGGATGGTTCTGACTGTTTTAAAGTTAATAATTTAAATTATTATTGTGCTAAAAATTTGCTAAAAAGTCAACAGAAATTAATCTCCAAAAAGTATTACTGTTAATTTATGTAATAAATAATAATTTATACAAAGAATGAAGTTCTTTATAGTAGTTTTTGATTTATATTATTTATTATGAAATACTTTTTCTTATCTTCGAATTAAAAAGCTTTAAACTTAGAATTTACAAATAAACTGAGCAAATTATTAAGTCCAATAAATCTATATAAATAATGATTATTTTTGAAAATAAAATGCATAATTCTTTTTTATAGAAGCTATTAAAATTGTAATGTTTTGTAAAAAGTATTAGAAATTACTCTAATATTTTTTTATTAAATTATTTCTTTTAATTAACATTAGATAATTTTTGACATGTAATTTATAATTAATAAGAGATATAATAAAACATTAATGAAATTAATTAAAAGTTAGAGTATTGTAAAAATTAATATAAATTAATTTGTAGAATAAAAAATGAGTTTAATGATTTAATTAAGTTTTTCTCAATTCAATTCACAAATATTTATGGTATATAATTGCATATTAATTGATTACTATTCATAAAATAAGATAAATGGTCAATCTTAATTAAAATCATAATATTATAATAATATACGAAATTAGATTCTTCTGTATATTTTTAAATGTCAAAATTTAAACATAATTAATTTTTTTAGTCAGGACAGATATTATTTTTTATAGATTATTTAATATTTTTTTCTTTAAAAATAATGAATAGTAATTCTATAACAATTTATGTATTTACTTTCATATGTATATATTTAAATAACAAAATTTAAGGTAATTAAATTTGTGAAGACGTATATTATTTTTTTAGATTAATTAATATTTTTTCTTTAAATTAAAATTATTAATATTAATAATATACGAAATTAAGTTCTTCTGTATATCTTTAAATGTCAAAATTTAAGTAAATTTAAGTGTAATTAATTTTTTTATAATCGGATCAAATATTAACAAATTGATCAATATTATATCAATACATAAAATAAGAATAATAACTAATAATAATTTTATAACAATTTATAAAACTTTCATATGTAATCATAATTTATGTATTTACTTTCATATGTATATATTTAAATAACAACATTAAAAAGTAATTAAAACTATGAAGACAGATATTATTTTTTCAGATAAATTAATTAATTAATTGATTAGCACTATTTATAAAATAAGATAAATAGTAAATCTTATTTAAAATCATAATATTAAAACAATATACGAAATTAAGATCTTGTGTACATATTTAAATGTCAAAATTGAGAGTAATTAAATTTGTTTAATCAGGACAGACATTATTTTTTACAGATTAATAAATATTTTTTCTTAAAAAATTGATTGAATTAATCATCATATTATATAAAATATAATAAACAAAATTAGTTGAATATAAACATAATATTAACATACATTATATTCATAAGTATGTATTTATTATATACATTATAAACAAATTTGGAGTAATTAAACATGTTTAATATTATTTTTATTAAACAAAATTTTAGAGTTGTTTAATTAAGTTTGTTCTTTAATTAAGTTGAAACAAAATATGATATAAAAAATCCAATATGTCATGATTTAAAAACAAACACAGTGAAAATTAAAAATGAATGAATTTGGCCTTTTCCATATAACTTTCATTTGCGCCTTTCGATATTGACCGAAAAATCATCTTACAATTATGATAAATTTCTACATGTTACTTCTATCCTGAATCTGAATTTCTACAATCTACAATCTTATTTTTAAAAGGAATAATTGTTCTTAGGTAATATATATATTTTTTGACTGATTGATTATTTTGAAGTAATAATAATAAATAAGTTGCTTTATTTAATATTAATTTCTATAATATGTCAATTAAGAGAAGGCACTAATTATTTATTTTCCCTTTTTTGACATTAGACAAAATACAGAATTTAATATGACACACCCACCTATAAAATCATTTAAAAAAATTTATAAAAAAATAACTATTTCCTGAAAACACAAAAGAATTATTAATAATTTATTTATTTCAATATTAAAATGAACATATTATTCTACATATATTTTATTGGAAATTCATTGTTTTATAAATATTGAAATAAATTATTTAAAACACGAGAATATTAATAACATTTGTGTGGAATAAAATGAAACATTTCATTTTGTAGATCTTTTTCTACAAAAATTCAATTACCCTGAAAACATGTATGTAGATGTTTAGTATCTCGTTTCACAAAAAAATTTTAAGTACGTTCAGAGGATATTTACATAAACTCATTTAAGTTTCATAATTATTTATCACATATTAAAAACTGTTTATATGTTCGGAAGGTATGTGTAGCTTTTTTTGCCGACTGAAAAGCTTGTAAAGCCATTATTATATTATACAATATCGACGGCAAAATTTCAGCGTTAATTACTTTACACGCATATTAGTTTGATGTTCTCGGTCTAACATGACAACAATTATGTTACCCTGATTGCATAATGTGGTCGGCTTACTAATTATGGTAAATAATGGAAGATAAAAAAAGGTCGTTGTCGTTTTACTACCAAGGGAAATGAGTATTTGTGAGTCATAATCAATTAGCACTCAGAAATATTAAATGAAATCAATTTTTTGCATATGGTAAGTAGTTAAAAAAGTAAAAGTATGAAATTTCTTCATTAAATAATTTATTTTAAAAACTAAAACTGAATATAATATTTTAATTATAAAATTACAATAATTAATTCATTAATAAACATTTATTAATAAATTAATTATATACATGTTTCATTATTAAATTATTGAGATTTCCTGCAATAAATTTAAAGTCGAAATAAAAATGTGATTCTTCAACACAACAACAATTTATTTTCAAAAGGGAAACGTTTTTTTACTCTTCATAAAATATATGCATTAATTAAATTGTATCATTAATTAATTAACTTAAGTGATTGTATACATTTTTCTTACAGATTAAATAATGTGTGATTTCCACTAATTAATTTTCTATTCATGGTAAAAAAATAAGGTAAAAATGTCCTATTTCTTTCAATAAATAATTTAATTTTAGAATTAAAATATCATTAAAAATCATTAATTAATATAGTAATTAAAAACCTATTTTGTGACTTGACTATGAATAAATTATGTTTGATTTCCTATAATCATATATTCATGGTATGAAAGTAAAAATAAAAAATATAGTATTTCTATCATCAACAAATAATTTATAACTATAACTACAACAATTAATTATACATAAATTTAAATTTGATTGAATACATTTTTACATGACAGGTTAAAATATGTAACTAAGTGCATTTAGAAAACAATATTTTAATTGTAAAGATATAAAATAAATGGATTAATTAAAATATAAATTTGTTCTAAAAACTGATTGAATATATCTTTTAACAAAGAATTTATTTTCAATATTGAAAAGTTTTTTATTCATCATAAAACATAATCACCAAAAAATAATTATAAATTTAAAATTAATATTTTAATTATAAAATTTCAAAACAAATGAGTAATTAAATTGCAACATTAATTAACAAAATGATTAAATACATTTTTTATGAGTGATTAAATTGAGGGAGATTTCCTGCAATCAATTTCCTATTCATGGTAAGAAATTAAATTAAAAATTTATTACTTCTTTCAACAAATAATTTATTTTCAAAACTAAAGCGTTTTTTATCCTTGATAAAACATCGGAATCAAAAAATTTCTATAAATTTAAAATTGATTGAATATAAAGATTAAATGTGAGATTTTCTGTAATCAATCAATCAAGTGCTAAAATTATCTCTAATTTAAAAACCAATTAATTATAAAGATAAAAAATAATGTATTAATTAAATTCTTCAGATTCTCTAGATTCTTTGGATTCTTTAGATTCTTTAGGTTCTTTGGATTCTTTGAATTCTTTGGATTCTTTGGATTCTTTGGATTCTTTCTTTGGATTCTTTGGATTCTTTGGATTCTTTGGATTCTTTGGATTCTTTGGATTCTTTGGATTCTTTGGATTCTTTAGATTCTTTAGATTCTTTAGATTCTTTAGATTCTTTAGATTCTTTAGATTCTTTAGATTCTTTAGATTCTTTAGATTCTTTAGATTCTTTAGATTCTTTAGATTCTTTAGATTCTTTAGATTCTTTAGATTCTTTAGATTCTTTAGATTCTTTAGATTCTTTAGATTCTTTAGATTCTTTAGATTCTTTAGATTCTTTAGATTCTTTAGATTCTTTAGATTCTTTAGATTCTTTAGATTCTTTAGATTCTTTAGATTCTTTAGATTATATCTTTGATCTAAAATGATTAAATACATATTTTATAACAGATAAAAATAATACGAGAATTTTTGTTCTTGCTAAAATATTAAAAATAAATGTGCTATTTTTTCAACAAATAATTAAAAAAAATAATTATTTTTACTGGAACATAACTACCAAAATAATATTTTATTTATAAAATTACAAATCAAATGAATTCATTAAATTGTACGATAAATTATGAAATAATTAAATAGATTTTAATGACAGATTATAAATTTAAAATTAATATTTTAATTATAAAATCAAAAAATAAATGACTAATTAAATTGCATCATTAATTAACAAAGAGTATTTACTTTTTAGTTCTAAATTTCGTTGTAATTTAGAAAACGATATTTTAATTATTAAGATATTAAATAAATAGTTAATTAAATTATATCTTTGATCTAAATACTGATTATATCCATTTTTTATGGTAGACAAAATTATATGAGACTTGAAATCAATTTTTGTTCATGGTAAAAAGTTATAATAATAATTTATATGTTAACTGAAAAGTAACCACCATAATAATATTTTAATTACAAAGTCACAAAACAAAAGACTAATATTCTGTACCATTAAATATATTTTTTGCATGACAAAATAAATTGTGAGATTTTTTACTTTTTCATTTTCAAAAAAATATTAATAAAATAATATTAAATTTAGAGAGATATTTTGCCAAATTCAAAATCAAGAAAATAGAGTGTGTTTTAATTAATTAAAATTAATACAATAAAAATTATCAATTACTGGTTTGATGTTACAAATGTATGATTTCTAAGAATGAACAAAAGATAATTTATTCAGTTAGCTGATATTTTTGAATGTTAAATTAGTGTGCGACAAACGAATTTACATTTCATTACAACATTGGTCATTAAAATCACATACCATCCAAATAAAATGGCAATGGCATTTTAATATTTGTTTTTATTAAAGCTAAATAAATTGTTTGCCATGATGTTTATTTTATTAATTAACTATGTTAATTGTTACTTGACAGGAGACAATAATGCTGGGTTATCCATCGTTTTTATTTATTAATTTTGAAGATAGCAATTTATGATATTTGTTATATTACATACTATAAAATTTTGAAATTTATTTGATGATAATTTTGATAATACTTCTAAACATAGTAATTGAGTTTATATTTAAATATTTCTACAGGTTTTTATATATTTTTCTGTTATTACTGATTTAAATTCTTTTATTAAATTAAGGAATTAAATAGCTTCGTATTATCTAGAAAGACAAATCTTTGTTTCGTAGGAATAAAAATTAAAATTCTGATAATTAGCAATAAATTTTTATACGTCCACAATATAGTTTCGAATAAAAAGTCCAGATTGAACATGAAATTAATTGGAAACGAACACAGTAGATCAAAGCGCACTTTATAAACAATCTAATAGTAGACTATCTCAGTACAAACTTAGCAGGCCCCTCAATTTACTAATGGATTGTAATTTACATAATGAAATATGTTTCCGAGCCGTGCTCTATTCGACGTAGTTTTTAATTAAGTGCCCCGGCACAGTCCATAATTTGTTTTAAACGCTGGAACCTAGTTACGATCGAATCAAAACGTTTAACGTTGTTTCAAATGCAAAACAGTTTTATCTGAAACCTGAATATCGCGTCGGCCTAACGTAATTATGATGTTAATTATTTTAACAGTCGAAATCAGATAAGGCTGCAGCATGTTATTCGATATGCGAATAGGCTGACAGTGCAGACTTTGTTTTGGACAATATGCAGTTTATACACTTAATTAACACGTTTTTATATATATCTAGTAGTAATGGTGCAATTCCAACAGTATTACCACATTTTAATTGGGAGATTAAATGTGTGTTATACCATTATTTAAACCATTTCACGTCTAAATAAATATGGTTACTGATTATAACAGTAGAATTTTACTGGATAAATTTTTACCATAATATACTCGATGAAAAATAATCACAGTTTACATTTAGAATATTATCAAAATACATATTTTCCTGGAATATCAATAATATTAATATTATAATAAAAATGTGTTATTTTCAATTACATGTTATTACAAATACAAATGTGATTATAAAAAGTTGTCAAATCCAGAACTAGTCGATAATATTTTGGTTATCACAAAAATACTCAAACATTTACATTAATTAAATTATATTAGGTATAAACAACAATTTAAACTAAATTTAAAAGATTCACATTTTTGTTAAAAAGAACATAAAAATTGATTTACAAATTAAGTATGTACTTTGCTGAGAACAAATCCAGTACTACTCAACAATAATTAGATTACTACAAAAATGTTTGAACAATGTTTAATAAGTAATCGTTTACTCTGGTATTTACATTATATTATAGTGCGTATATTTGTGTAAATATAAACAGCAATTTAAGCTTAAAATAAAGGATTCTTTATCCACATTTTTGTCAAAAAGAATATGAATATAGGTTTACATAATAAGTCAGTACTTTACTAGGGCAAATCCAGTACTAGTCAACAATAATTAGGTTACTATAAAAACGTTTGAACAATGTTTTATTTGTACTATTATCTGTTACTTACATTAATTTAAATTACGTATATTTGTGTAAATATAAACAACAATTTAAGCTTAAAATAAAGGATTCTTTATCGACATTTTTGTTAAAAAGAATATGAAAATAGGTTTACACAATAAGTCAGTACTTTACTAGGGCAAATCCAGTACTAGTCAACAATAATTAGGTTACTACAAAAACGATTGAATAATGTTTTATTTGTACTATTCTCTGTTACTTACATTAAATTAAATTGCGTATATTTGTGTAAATATAAACAACATTTTAATCTTAAAATAAACGATTCTTTATCCACATTTTTGTTAAAAAGAATATGAAAATAGGTTTACATAACTAGGGCAAATCCAGTACAAGTCAACAATAATTAGGTTACTACAAAAACGTTTGAACAATGTTTTATTTGTACAAATCTCTGTTACTTTCATTAAATTAAATCACGTATATAATTTAATAATATAAAAATGATATAAAATATATAATTAAAATTTAAAATTAAATTTGTTTTCGCAAAAATATTTAAATAATATTCCTATGTACTTTTTACATTACTCTTTAAATTTGTATTCTAATGTCAAATGTATTGTTTTTACTGTGGTTACATTATATTACATAAATTTTAGTAAATATACACAATTTTTAAATTTAAATTTAAAAGTTTTTATATTATAAATTAATGCACGATTTTTACAAAAAAAAACATTTATAATGAAGATTTACAAATTAAGTATTTTGATGCAACATTTATTATTTAATAAAATTATATTTAATTTATGTAGTCACAAGATATTTATACAGAAGTTAAGAATTGTATGAATTACAATAACAATTAAAACAAAAAATAAGACAAAAACTGTTATAAATTTATGTTATCAGAAGAATATTTATATGATTTTCTGTTTGTAGTTCTTTGTAGAGTACCAGTAAAAGTATGCATATTATTCATAAACGTTGTAACTAATAATTTGAGATAAAATTAATTATTAATAATTACTATGTAAATTTTTAATTAATTAATAAAAAACGTAGAAATTCAATGCCACAACATTTAGGTTACTATAAAAATATTTGAACAATTTGCTACTCTGACATATACAAAAATAAAATAAAAATTGATTAAAAAATACAATAAATATAGGTTATCACATAAATATTTAAAAGATTTTCTGTTTGAAGTTCCCCTTTATGCTTTTTAAATAAAATTTTACATTATAATGAACAAGTTAAGATAAAATTATAGATCAATTTAATTAATTTGTTAACAAATTTGTTGTTAAAATAAATTTGGGAAACAATTTCAAATTGTCAATCAAATAACATTTTACGTAAAATTACATAAATAACTACAAAGTTTTTACAAATAATTATACAGTGAGGTGGTAAAGCTCAACCTAAAATAAACACAACATAAAAATATCAAATTTTACCATAAAGTTGTCAAATTGTTCAGCAGCTTATTACTTATTTAATAATACATTTCCGACTGAAATCATAATATTTGATTTCCTTTATATTTTCTTTTAACAACAAAATAGTGTTTCCTAAAATTAGTCTCCGACACTACTATACTTTATACCATATGTCAATTAATCAGTGACAATAATATTATACTAAAATAATAATACTATTAAACATTTATCACAATTTTTATTTAAATTTACAAAACAAGTCTTTACTCAATAATAAAAAGCCTCTAAATTTATCACATAAATAATATTTTACAGTATTTTATAAATTACATATTATTTTATTGTAAATAATTATAATAGAAACTTGAAAGAAATAAATTACTGAAATTTTTAATTACTTAATGAAATAAATGTTAGGATAAAGAAGCACAAAATAAATATGTTTTATCCATAAATTCATAATGATAATTTATTTAAACTAATTATAAATTATTGATCATATTTTGTTAATTCCAATAATATGACCAACATTTAATTATGATATTAAATGCAGAGTTAATTATTATAATTTATAATTTCGTTGAAATGAATATAAAAAAGATTTCATTAATATAAAATAATAATTAAATCAATTTAAATTTATAATATAACATAGTAAATATAAACAATGAACAATTTCACAGTTATTAATATATTTCAAATTTATTTTATTGTTAAATTTTATATTATTTCAAGGATATTATACCTATTTTCTCAACTTTCTAATTTAATAGTTTAATAATATTTGTAGTTGTATTTGAAAATTGAACAATTTGAAAATTATGCCCTATTGGAAATGTGACTGTTACAGAGAAATTTTTTTAAACAGTTTCAGAATTTTAAATGAAAATATGCTGTTCTCAAATGTGGATTTCAAGTCACCTTTTAAATAATTATCAGATTAAAAATGTGCTTTTTTATTTTAGTAGACAAAAAATATTGTATTATAATTTTAATAAAATGTGTTCTAGAATATAAAAAATATAATCATATTTTAGATTTTTATTATTAATTAACTAAGGCAGTTAGTTTAATATAAATTAATAGTGACATAATAATAAATTAAAATAAATATATTAAGATTTCTAGAGTGGATTTATGTTATTTAATAATTATGAATTAGAATTTGAAAATGTGTTTTATTATTTTAATAGACTAAAAAGTATTATTATATTAATAATTAATAAATTGTTTTTGAGTATCTAAAAATTAAAAATAATTTCAATCATTTAAAACAATAATGAAATAATTAAATGTTCACAAATCTATTCTAGAATAGTTTAATCGTAGTTATTTATGAAAATGAATAAAAAAATCTTCGTCAAACACAAATAACTGACTTTTTTGCATTAAAATAAAAACTTTACATAATATAATACATAATAACAAAATTGAGTGTTTTTTGCATTACATGTTTAATAAATTTCAAAATGTTATTTTTGATATCTAAATAGGATACTTTAGCAGTGTCTTTTGTAACATCTAACTTAAATCATATTTACATAATAAATACACACTTATAACTTCCTATGTATATATTTTGTTTAATAACTCGTGTTGATAACTCGAATTGTTTTATGGCAAACTGTGGTAACAAAAACTGCCATAAGACGAATTGAAAAACCAAACAAAAAAATGTAATTAACAGGTTCGAAAAAGCTTTTTAATTGCCATATAATAAATTGATGCAATAATATTATATCTGATTATTAATTGCATCATTGGTTTCGTTTAATTTCCAGCCAAGAAAGAGATCTTTTGCATTTTGAAAGTGATCATAAAAATTCCAATTAAGCCAGCAAGATTTATTATTAAAGTAATTACTCTAAAACTATAGAAGTCGTAAATATATGAAATACGAAATTCGATTAAAATTCCTTAACTGTAATCAAAATGCATTTTTTACTTTTTATGTTTCCAGTGTAATACAAAAATGATAACAGTAGTGGAAAGCGATGTAATTCAATCGTCTGAACATAAGTTGAATTCTTAAAATATCGTGAATAAAAGAATGTTAATTAATTTTAATTAAAAATGCAATTATATGAGTTTTTGCTCCTTAAATTTTTGATGTAACCGTTTGTTTTATTAAGCCGGCCAGAATATAGACCTCCAAGTGAATAATCCCAAAAATCATGCACCTCTCCCAACACCTTATTTAAACCATAAAGCCCCATGATTTGAATTTATATATGCGTGGCTTGCTGCGAGAAGCCGGTGTTAAATCCGATATTCATAATTAAGGTTATTTATGCACGTACGTGGGCTTTTTGGAAGTAAGACAAGCACATTCGGAAAGTTTATGCCCGTGTATTTTTTTACGAACACATAAGGCTCTCCGCAAATGCATTATCAATTTAACGCCAACTTGTTTATGTGCCAAAACAAAACAACACCGTTCTCGAAAAGATTAAGTTATTAGTGAAAACAGCTTTTGTCCTTTTGTTTCTGGCTATGCCAACTCTCTATTTTTTATGGGGTGTATTAAATAGCATCATGTGTGTTCTCAGATTAGGCCCTTGTTTCACAATAAAATTTAAGTCCTAATGAACAGAAGAGGAATTGGAATAATTAAAATTAATGTAAAAATTTATACTTAATATTAACTAATTTATTAATTAACTTAAATAATCATAAATAGAAAATATTTAAAACTTAAAATATTTTAAATTATTGTGAATATCCATTACAACAACTGGAAGAACCTTTGAAGTCCTGAATCTCTCTTAGGAAGAACATTGGTATATGGATAAATTGAATTAAATCGACCTATTTTGAAGTCAAGAATATATGGTTGACTTTTGTGTACTCAATTTGGGGACACACTGTATATCCAGATATATATTTTTCTGTTTCTAAATTGTTAAAGACATGATATTTCTTGTATTTATTAAAGTTGACATAACTTAACCACAGTAATTTGACCCAACCAAATTTAGTTACAAAGTTTTGGAAATTAATAAAACAATAGAAGATACATGATATACAAGGAAATTCTTAAATAAGTGACCAAAATTTGGGAGTAGTTAGGACATGTCCAAAAAGATTTCTCTTGAAAAAAATACATCCAGTCAAATTTAAATTGTTAAATTATATTAAAATATGTATCCATAATTAATTATCTTAAGCTTTTATTTTATTTTAATCAGTCAAGAATAGTGACAGTAACAAAAACTTGAATAAAAATATTTAGAAATAAATAAAATGGTCTTCGTCTCAAAGAACTTGTTATAAATTTTATAATATGGGATGAAATTTAATGTAACGAAATAGAATCTTCATAATTGGTTTTATTAATATTGTTTATCATAGCCATATTTAATTAGTTAGTATTAGATGAACATTAAATCTGAAATATCTCAAAAATGATATTCAAAATTAATAAACAGCATCTTTTTTTTAGTTCTTTAGTTAGTTAGTTAATAGTTTTAAAAATATTCAGTGGTGTAGAAAACATGAAGAGAAAAAGAGGAGTACACTCCATAATATACGCCTCTGTAACAATATGAACAACATATTCAATAGGATAATACATACCACGGTTGGACCAAAGGCTACAGAAAAATTATAAAGAAACAATTTGTGAAATTTATTATTTTTTATTTTCTTAAGAAGAAACCTTAGAAAAAAAAATATTTGGACATATTCTAGCTACTCCCAAATGTTGGACACTTATTTAAAAAACACCCTGTATACCATATACAATTTGTATGTAGAAAGATAAAAAATACTTTAGTTAAGCAAATTTGAAGAAATTTGTTCTCCTATTTATTTCTATATTGTACAAAAAATTATACTTTATGTAATTTATCAAATCTAATTTAAACTTACCAAGAATAATGTAACCTTACCTAATTAAATAAAAAATATAAATTATTAAAACATCAAGAAATAATATACACAACTTATATTTAAAATGTAAAAATTACTATTTTTTGCTAAATAAATTTAAAGGCAGAAAAAATATATATAACTGTTGGTCAAAATTTGTAAAATTTTTATTAGAATAATTTAAATTAATGTAAAATATTAATATTTATACAATTTTAATTAAAATCAATAACCTCAATGAGTAAATATATGCACTTTACATTTAAAAGTTTAAAAAATTCTTAAAAAAAATATATTTTTATCTTAGACCATAAAACATTAGAAATTAATACAACTGTACTAAGATAACATAATATATACAATTTATGTAAATTGTAAATGTATAGACGTTTAAAATTCCAAAATATTAGTTAAAATGTCTTAATATTTTCCCATTTAAAGAATCCTAATTTAAAATATTTTATGTAAAACTTTTATATAGAATATTTTCCTAATTTCTCCCAATTGTAAAAAAAATCTTGTAATTTACCAAATATTAAACCATAAAGAAATAATATAATATTTAATTAAAATACTTTAAAATATTAATTATATGGAAGTTAATTTAAATATTTCTAACCTAACATACTGTAATCCTAACTTAATTAATCAGTTTTAAAATATTTATAAGTAAAGTTATTATGTCGATGTTAAAAATAATATAATTTAGTAAAACCTACTATAACCTAACCTAACCTAACCTAATTAATTAATTGGTATGATAAAACCATAAAAAAATATTGTTATCAATATTTAGAAATTGAAAATGTTAACTAAATAAATATAAAGATTTTTTTTAAATTTGTTAAAGTAGGTATATCGAAGGAGAAACGTTTGACACGCCTGAATTTAGAGAGAGACATCATGCACGACAGAGACAGTAGATGTTTGCCCCATAGTGGGAGACTTACTGATTCTATCATAGATGATTTCACCTTCAGGATTGAGATGGATCAAATTCTTGTCGTACTGTAGAATTACTTAACCTAATTTAATATAGTCCCCCTTAGCTTTATTTATTAAATGTAAAATTTATATTTATAAAATGAAAATATTTAATAATAATAATATATTGAACTGATAAATTAAAAAAATATATTTTTTGACGTAATTTACCAAACTTAATCAAAAGTTACCTAACCTAACGTAACCTAAGATATTAAGTGTATCCTAACCTAATTTATTAAATTAAGTCATATGTAAACTTTATATTTATAGAGTAAAAATACTTTGACCAAATAAATATAAAGAAAAGGAAAATCTCTTTTTCGTTATATTAACGTGATAATTTAAAAACCATTTGAATTTTTAGATTACAGTACTGCTCTTAAAAAGATTAATTTATAACTGAAAACAGCTTTTGTTCTTTTATTCCTGGCAATAACAACGCTCTATTTTTTATGGAACGTATTAAATAGCTTAATGTGTATGCTCAGATAAGTCCAATGTTTCACAATAAAATTTATGGCGAAGCTACAATGAACTGAAGTGGACCACTTTTCAATACTAAATATCCAGGAATTCTTGGCATTTGTAAAATCTTAATTGGAATAACATTACAGTCTAAAAATAATAGTTATTTTTATAAATGGGACAACATACTAACAAATATTGCAATTAGTTCAGCACGACAATTATGTGAATTGTTAATTGATCATTTAAATTTATATCTGGGGAAGTGAAACGATGTATTTTAGCAACAAACCAACGAATATTAATTATATTATATGAATTGTATCAAAATACAAACGTCTACATTATTCATAATACAAAATTAAGTTATTTGAAATAAATTAATGTGGTGTAAGTGTTTGAGTTACATGCCAAATTAAAGTTCTGCATGTAATGCTAAGAGTTTGTTAAATAAACGTTTAAACACTCCCTGACAAGTGTTCCTACAATTTCAATTAATTTATTATCAAATTATAAATGACATAAGCATAATATCTTAATTCAGGTTGAGATGAAACATGCCTCGTAAGATTGTGAAACAAGGTTCTAACATACAAATTAACGGCATTAAAATATGTTTATTATGACATTGCTGACTGTATCGCATTAACAATGAACTATTATTATTTATGGGTTGTACATTTAATATTTCATTTCTTCCAATGTCTGATAATAAAATACCAACGCCTTAATACGACTGCTGTTTGACGTTTATCCATTTTTATATTATTTTTATAGTAGATTAAATTACAAATTCAAATTTTTCCTCGGCATATTCAATTATTGATGTGTTACCAACTGTGAAATTTATTGGAGACATCCGCGTATTTGTTGAATAAACACGCCGATTATTATTTTTACATTTGTATCTGGTTGGAAAATAAACTATTGTGTCTCTTAACTGTATGTATAATTAAAATAAATACGTCCATTTAAACTTGCTGTTGCAAAAAAGTACTCGAATTTGTCATCGAGATTAACAGTTCTACAGAACATAAGTTATCTCAGCATGACAGCTGCGTACAATTCGATGACAACACATTATAAACCTGATTTTTGTAGCGTTTTTATTTATTGTAACGTCTTCGGCGAAATGTACGACATGGCTTTATCGCTGAAATGTGTCCCATTGGTGGCACATCAACTTAAGTACTGTTTTTTGTTTTAAATTTAATGTCTTCATTCAAGTTCTTATTTTGTATGTATCCTTTTACGTTGGGTTAATTAAAAATTGTTATAATTAAAGTAATATGAATATTTACCAATGTATGTAACTGCCATAATTTATCGAGTTTTGAAAATATGTAAAATTAAATAAAATAAAATTTGTACTTAGAAAATAACAATACTTAAAAATTTTAAATAAATCTGAACAAATGAATTTAACTTCCTGTAACCTGGCCTAACCTAGTCAATTAATAATGTTATAGAAATTAATAAAACTAGAAAGAAGTAATATTATAATTGTTGTAATTTACATTTGTAAAATGGTAAAAATACTTTCAAATTATTAGAGTATTAAGTATAATAATATAACTATCATTAGAATTTTTAGCAATTGAAAGCATATTTTTTATTTGTTTATAACTTTGTCTAATATAACATAACCTAACTTAATTTAATAATAAAGATTTAGAAATTAAAAAAAAAAACATAAAGAAGTAAAAGAAAGAAGAAAATAGAAATATTGACAAAATAAATGAAGAAATATTACAATTAACATTTAGAGAATAGAAATACATTAAAATACTTACAAGATAAATCAAGAGAATTTTTTTTTTGTAACTTTCCAAAGTTAATGTTACCCAACCTAACAAACTATAATCAACCTTAACCTAATTTATTAAATTTAGTATTAACATTTTATATGTAAAATTAGTATGTAGAAGTCAAAAATATCTTAATTTAAATATGTTACCAATCCTAACCTAACGTAGCCAAATGTAACCCAACCTAATTTATTAAATTTATTTTTAAAACTTTATATGTAAAATTAGTTTGCAGTAAAATTGATCAAGTTATAAAGAAATAATACAATTAACATTTAGAGAATAAAAATACTTTAAAATATTAACAAAATATATCAAAAAGATTTTTTCCTAGTAACCAAAGATAATGTAATCTTACTTCATCTAACCTAATCTAAAATTTATTTTTAAAAATCTAATTATAGCTACAAAAACCTAACCTAACCTAATTTATAAATAAAGTTTTAAAAATTTATAAAAAACAAAACAAACTTATATTTAAAAAATAAAAATACTATAAAATATTATATAAATCAACAGAAATTGTTTTTACTAACTTTCCAAAGTAAAGTAATTTATTAAATTAGTATGGAGAAGTCAAAAATGTATTAATCTCTAATTTAATATTAAAAATTAATCAAATTATAAGGGAATAATACATTTAGATAATAGGAAATTTATTAAATTTAGTTTTAATAGTTTATATGTAAAAATTAGTATGTAGAAGTTATAAATAAATAATTTTAATTACACCTATTATAACCTAACCTAATTTAATTTATTAATAAAGTTAAAAAATAAAGAAATAAAACAAATTTATATTTAGAAAATAGAAATACATTAAAATATTGACAAAATAAATTAAAAGTTATTACTTAACCTAACATACTATAATCAACCCTAACTTAATTTATTAAATTAATTTTTAAAACATTATAAGTAAAATTAGTATGTGGAAGTCAACTACTTTAATCTCATCTAACCTAATTTATAATTAATGTTTTAAAAATTGATCAAGTTATAAAGAAATAATATATATTAACATTTAGAAAATAGAAATATTTTAAAAAGTTGACAAAATAAATTAAAAGAGATTTTTTCTTAGTAACTTACCAAAGTTCATGTAACCTTATCTAACCTAACGTACCCTAATCTAACCCAACTTAATTTATTAAATTAATTTTAAAAAATTAGTATATTATGTAGAAATAATAAAAAATCTAATAATACCTATTATAACCTAACTTAACCAAATTTATTAATTTTGTTATAAAAGTTATAAAAATTTATAAAGAAATAAAACAAATTTATATTTAGAAAATAGAAATACAATAAAATATTGACATAATAACTCCAAAGATCTTTAAAAATTTATATGTAAAATTAGTATGTAGAAGTTAAAGATATATTAACTTAATTACTTTTAGTATAATTTCACTTAACCTAATTTATTATAACTCTTAAAAAATGATAATGTTTTAAAGAAATAATATAATTAATATTTAGAAAGTAAAAAGACTTTGAAATATTGACAAAATTAACCAAAATAATTTTGAATATTCTAAATAACATACTATAATCTACCCTAACCTAATTTATTAAATTTACATTTATTTGTAAAATTAATCTGAAAAAGTTAAAAATATATTAATCTAATCTAAACCTAGTATAACCTAATCTAATCTAATTTATTAAGTTTTAAAAATTGATGAAACTGATAATAATTTATATTTAGAAATCAAAAATAATTTAAAATATTTACAAAATAAACAACACCTATCATATCCTAACTTAACCTAAACTAAACTAATTTATTAATAAAATATTAAAAATTGATAAAACCTTAAATAAACAATAAAATATATTTAGAAAGTAAAATAACAAAAAATACTCAATGTTTTTAGATGGTATAAAATATTTTTGTTGTAGTCTAATCTAAATTTACATAATCCAACCTAACAAAACTTGACCTAATGTACTATAATCTACCATAACTTCACTGAAGTTTTAAAAAACAAAAAATAAACCATAAATATATTTAAAATTTATATTTGTAAATATAAAAACAGGAAAAATATACGTACACATTAATAATGAATATATAAACATATAAAAAGAATTTGTTATAATAAAATATGCTAAAATTTTTCAGGATAAATTACATAAAATAAAACGAAGTTATCTCTAATGCAAACACCTCTGGTAATCATCGCATATCGTTTGAAATTAAAATAATACGGATAAATAAAGTTCAGAACATGCAAACGGCAGCTCTTTTATGAATACATTAAGCTTAATGAGAAAAATCGTTGGTTTATGTTAATTTTTCAGTAAGAAGCACCTAGTACTATAAAGGCATGCAATTATGTAAATTTTAATGAAAACATTATGGAAAATATTATTCTACTCTGAATTAATTGAAACGTTTATATCAACTTATAGTGGAAGCGATAAATAAAATAAATAAATAAATAATTGTTTGGTGTTTCGTATTTTAATATTTATGTACAGACGTTTAAATTGTGAAGCCTTCTCCCATATGATAATTTATATAGTGTCGACTGAAATCAACTGAAATTATACAAATCCAACTGCAAATATTACTATTATTTTAAAATTACCGAAGGATACAAAATTAAATGATACAATAACATTGATTTTTAGTGAAACAGTCGCAGGTGGAAATTTCAGTTTCATTATTTTTTTAAAATTTGATACGCGTCACGTTCCGAAACGGGAGCGAAGCTTTCATTTGCCGTACACGGTTTCTACTACTTTTACTTGAACTCTATTCACACTAAGGCGCAGAAAATTTCATTCGTCCCGTCGTAAATCCGTCGCCGTACCTTCCGCAATTTTTGTCCAGGCTTAATTCGTCGATGGCTAGTTTATGAAGTGACACAAATCCGCGGACATGTTTATTGTAACGGCCGGGGCACGAGCGAGTTTTAAAGTGGGTCTAAAAAATAAACGAGCGCCTTTGTGTGTCTACGTGATTTATCAAGGTAAAAATGATAAGCCTACATCTGAGCTACGCAAGCAATCTGAATATCAAGCAATCTCCCACGTCTATTAGGCTTATTGGACGCAGGTTAACCATAAGAGTTGTTGTCGGCCAACAAACAATATATATATATATTCATTCATATGGAGATCGATACTTAATCCGGATAACTGAATGTAATGATGTTGTGCCTGTTCAAATTATAACATAAGAGTCAATCTATCGACACCTTACATATGTAACACAAGTATTGGTTATCTATCTATCCATCCATCATCTTTGATGTTTATCGTGTAGTGTATGTTTTAATAGAAATATGTTATTAGAATGCGAGTAACAAGCGTATAAATGTGCTAACTTCGACGTTTATTTGCTTATTCATTTTAATGCAAACTAACTTTAACTTGATTACAGCAATGTGTTTATTAACTAATAACTATGCAATAATAATTTGACTCATTGTTAAAAGTGCAAGAGTATTCTTATTGCAATGTTTTTGAAACCTTTAAGAAAGGTTAAAAACTTATAAAGTGCAAAATAACATAATATTTTATTTATATTTTTTTATCATTGTGAAACTAATCCATATACCATGTAAGACATTAAAATAGTGCTGATGAAAGCTTCCAGAAGAACAAGATTTTGATTTTTGAAGACTTAATAATAATTTGAATTTTGATCAAAGATTTATAAGATATTAAAATGATGTTATGAAAGCTTCTCGAATATCAAACTGAATACCATACCAAAATTAATTATCAGATATTTACAAGTTATTATTACAATAATTTATACAAGTTTATATTTAAATCGATTATGAACAAAGATTTAAGAGTCAATCCTGTATATTATAACACATTAAAATAACTTTGATAAAAAGCTTCTAGAATAGCAAACTAAAAATTATGTTTTATTTAATTAATATTTCATACAAAAATAATAAAATATAATTTTCACAGATTTATTTAAAATAATATTCATATAATAATTTAGTTTGGTTTTTTTCAGATTTGAATTTCAATCATTTATAAAACATTAAAATGGAGTTAATGAAAGCTTCTAGAATAATAAACTGAAAATTAATTCAGTCTATTAATATTTCATATCAAAATTAATATTTCATATCAAAATTAGTAAAAGTAGCAAAGTAGATCTGTCTGTCTTAGTTTATATTTAAATTGATTGTATACAAAGATTTAGAAGACATTAATATGAACTTCTGGAATAGCAAATTGAAAATTATTTATTATATTACATTAATAATTTTTATTAAAATAATATATATTTGTTTAGTTTTTTAAGATTTTAAAGTCCATCATTTATAAGACATAAAAGTGGCATTAAATAAAGTTTCTAGAAAAGCAAATTGAAAATTATTAAATTAAAAGATATTTTAAACTCAATTATTAATAAGATATAAAAATTATCTTGATGAATGGTAAATTGAAAACTATTTATTTTATTTAATACAAAAATAGTAAAACGTAATTTTCTCAAATTTGAATGTCATTTTTAAAATAATATAGTTTTTTAAGATTTTAAACTCAATCATTTATCAGACGTGATAATGACGTTAATAAAAGATTTTGGAATAACAAATTTAATTAATGTTTCACACCAAATTTAGTGAAAAAATTAAGATGTTAGATTTAAAAGTTGTTGTGAAAATAATTTGTATTAGTTTGTATTTAAATTGATTATGATCAAAGATTTCAAACTCAATCATTTATAAGATATTAAAATAATATTGATGAAAACTTCTAGATATAATAATTTTTATTAAAATAATATATATTTGTTTAGTTTTTTAAGATTTTAAAGTCAATCATTTATAAGACATAAAAATGGCGTTAATTAAAGCTTCTTGAAAAGCAAACTGAAAATTATTGAATTAAAAGATATTTTAAACTCAATCATTAATAATATATAAAAATTATTTTGATGAATGGTAAATTGAAAACTATTTATTTTATTTAATACAAAAATAGTAAAACGTAATTTTCTCAAATTTGAATGTCATTTTTAAAATAATATAGTTTTTTTAAGATTTTAAACTCAATCATTTATCAGACGTTAATAAAAGATTGTGAAATAACAAATTTAATTAATGTTTCACACCAAATTTAGTAAAAAACTAAGATTTTAGATTTAGAAGTTGTTGTGAAAATAATTTGTATTACTTTGTATTTATATTGATTATGAATTTCAATCTCATATATTAAAATGACCTTGAAAATGAAAACTTTTAGAATGGCAAATTAAAATTTATTTATTTTATTTAATTAATACTTCGTACAAAAATATTAAAGTTTAATTTTCACAGATTTAGACGTCAATATTAAAATAATATTTTTTAGTTTATCATTTTAAGATTTAAACTCAATCATTTATAACACATTAAAATGGCGTTAATGAAAGCTTCTAGAATAGCAAATTGAAAATTATTAAATTCAGATAATCAATATTTATTATGACTTTATTAGTTTATATTTAAACTGATTGTGATCAAATATTTCAAATTCAATCATTTTTAAGACAATTATAATGACCTTAATGGAAGCTTCTAAAATAGCAAATTGAAAATTATTTTTTATACAAAAATAGTAAAATATAATTTTCACAGATGTCATTAATAAAATAATATACATTAGTTAAAAGTTTTAAGATTTTTAACTCATAAATATTAGACATGAAAGCTTCTAAAAGCAAATTGAAAATTATTTAATTTATTTTATTAATATTGTTTATACAAAAATAGTAAAATATATTTTTCACAGATTTATATGTCATTATTAAAATAATATACATTAGTTTACTGTTTTAAGATTTTAAACTCAATCATTTATAAGATATTAAAATGGCGTTAATGAAAGCTTCTAGAATAGCAAACTGAAAATTATTAAATTCAGATAATCAATATTTCATATTTGTATTATATTAGTTTATATTTAAATGGATAGTGATCAAATATTCATACACAATTATTTATAAGACATTATAATGACCTTGATGAAAGCTTCTAGAATAGCAAATTGTAAATTATTTAATTTATTTTATTTGTTTGATATATGTTTCATATAAAAATGATAAAATCTAATTTTCATAGATTTAGATGTTATTATTAAAATAATATTCATATATTAGTTTAGTTTTGTATGATTTTAAACTCAACTATTTATAAGACATTAAAATGGCGTTAATAAAAGCAAATTGAAAATTATTAAATTCAGATAATCAATATTTGAATTTGCATTAGTTTATATTTAAATTGATTGTGATCAAAGATTTCAAACTCAATAATGTATAAAACACTAAAATGACCTTGATGAAAGCTTCTAGAATAGCAAACTGAAAACTATTTAATTTATTTTATTAATGTTTTACATAAAAATGGTAAAATCTAATTTTCAGAGATTTATTATTCATTATTAAAATAATATTCATATATTAGTTTTGTTTTTTATGATTTTAAACTAAACTATTTATAGGAGATTAAAATGGTGTTACTAAAAGCTTCCAGAATAGCAAACTGAACATTATTTAATTAATATAATTAATATTACATACTAAACGTAATTTTCAGAATTTTAGAAGGTGTAATAAAAATAATTTTCATTAGTTTACATTTTAACTAAATTATGAACAAAAATTATAAGACATTATAATAACCTGGATGAAAGCTTCTAAAACACCAAATTAATATTTTAAAATTTATTTGATTAATATTCATACTATAATTAGAAAAAGGAATTTTTTAGAGACAAGAAGTTATAATGAATACAATTCGTTTTAGTTTATGTATAAAATTGATAACGATTAAAGATTCCAAATCAATCTTTAATAAAGCATTAAAATTACATGAGGACTAAAGTAGAAAGCAAAATAAAATTTTAGTTTAATTAATTAAATTAATATTTCATACTGAAATTAGCAAAATCCTAATTTTCATAGATTTAGAAGTAGAAGTTTAAAACAATATGACTAAAAGTGTCAAACTTAATCGTTTGTAAATCATTTAAATATAAGTAATCATTTAAATTACCTTGTTGTACCTAAACTGGGAACCTGATTTTTCTTCGTAAGACCTTAATATATTTTTTATAATTATTAAGAAAGATAATTATGATAAAGGAAGGTTTAAAATTCTTGGACCTCGTTTACAAGAGACTATCGTTTGTAATGATGAAATCTTCTAAAATACTAAATTTAAAATAAGAATTTTTAAAATTCCTTCCTGAATTATGAAAATATATAATTTCATTAGATTTCTATGGTAATTATTGTTAGGAAGAAAATAAATTCTGTCTCTGTTTCAAATTGATAATGATCACCTGATTTAATATCTTGAATAAGTTGTCTGGAACAGCAAATTTAATAATGTAAAAATTTGTAAATAAATTATAGAAATTATTCTTCGAATTGTCACCAACCAAGTGAAGTGTCAAATATCTTCTTCCTATCCACAAGAACAAACATTAAATCAAACAGCTTTTGTCGGCCAGTCGAAAACGGCTCATCTATTTACATAACTGACCTTTCCACCAGTTTAAAAGCATTTTTATTAATTACCGCGATATAAATAGATCGAATCGTGCACCAGCTGTGCTTAAAATAGTTTTATTCAAATGGACGTGGCGATGAATAATTTACAGCGATAATTAATTAACTGTCCTCAATGGATTTTCTACTCGACGATGACTCTCCCTTTCCGTCTTGCCGGAGCGTTTTCATGGCGGTCACGTACGTTTTTATTACTTTTACAGTTTTCGCGTCATTTACTTCAATTTGGGTTCCGGTACGCGGTACGGGGAATTTTTAATTTGGTTTTCCAATTAGGCTGTCATAATTAATGTGACGTTAGGTCATCCTGGGAGGGTTCGTGTTATGTAAAATTAAGTGGGCTGAATTAGCTGAAGTGTTTATTTGAAGCCTTCTCCACTCGTGCGTTGTGGACGATTTAACCCGGATTATTTTTTCGTCCTACAATTTACATTTATTCAGTTATTTCATAAGCCATGGACGGAATTGTGTCGCACCGGACGAGTGCTCAAGGAAAGTTTCAAATAGTCCCTGTTTATTTTGATTAAATCGACACCCAGTGACTCTCACTCGGTTAATTTCATTAGAAGGTCGACACTAATTTGGTCTATTTGTTTTCAGTGTTGCATGTAAACAGACCCAAGATAACTCATTCATTATTCATTCAAAAAATGTGATGCATGTTCGAAAAACTCTGTTTGGTTTGGCATGACAGCAAAGCGTGGAATTCGCATCGGAAATAGCACTTTAATGGAATAAAAACATGATCCAGATGCAAACGCCATCGAAATTGCCCAAAGACGCAAACACAGATAATTTCGTGGTAAACATTAAAAAGTCACTTTATTTGTTCGGGTTTATAGGTCGTTTGTAGGAATTATTATGTGGCCTACCCAAAATAGATGGGGATAACGTACCACTTCGACCCACCGTTAGTACTCCTTGGACACCAACATATAACTTACCTAAGTATGTTCGAGATGTTTGAAACGTTATAACTCGGGTCTAAGTTCGATACCATAGTTGAAATTTTCAGGGCTTGTTGGAAACATAATAGACTAACTTCCCTGAAAATTTGAATCAAATCGAAGTCCCGAGAAAAAAGTTACAGCCATAAAAAAATAGCGATTTTTGATGGCTGTATGGATAGGTTTTGGATGGCCGTATAATAACTAAATCGAGGCAATTAAGAAAAAAATGGACAGATATCAACAGAATACACCTTCACAAAAAATATCAGCAGTTAATTAACCCAATACTTTGGAAACTGTAGATTTTAGACGACTTTGAAAAAGGGTAAAATTTTGATAATGGAGTTGTTTAGTTGGAAGCTTCCAGATATGCAGGAAATGAGTTTAACACTAATATCTATTTTTGTTTTTAAAGTAGAGGGTTCACAGAGAAGAATGCTGTTTGAACGGAATCCCTAAGTTATACAGAAGCTGAGATATAAATTTTTGAAAATTTCAAAAAATTCTCCAGTGATCAGATTTGACCGTATCAGGCTCAAATTTTCAGGATTATCTTTATTTCTGCTGAACTTTCGAGGTAAAAAATGAACAGCAGTTGTATGAATTGTCATTCAGTTGTCCAAAAGACACGAACCAGTTTAGACTTCTGAAAAAAGTCCCATTATTACTGGTCAAAATAATGATAAGCACAGCTCTTGAAATTGTTTCGAGTTTGTTGTGAACATTTTGTTAAAAGATTCTCTGAAATATCCGACGAATTTGCCGAGCAATTTCCACTGTTCCACCGGAGTTTGATCAAAGTTAATATTTTAAGTTTACGTATCCCCCTTAAGATTCTCTAAATCCTTGTTTATCATCGCGGATGCATTTGCGTCTGGATTTTCGACTACCATTAATCTGAGTTAGTGGCGTTCTCCGTAACAAGGAACTTTCAGTGCACACAAAAGTAAAGGCTGTGTAAATGAGAACTAAATTAATTACTTACCGCGTTTTATTAAAAATATATATCAACCTAAGTTTTATGCCAAAACAAGGAGAAATTATAAATTATGTAATGATCTCTGATTTAGTGTAAATATACTTAGTATATTTTATTCATTTAAATATATTATTTCATATAATATTTAAATATTATATTATTACTTATTATTAAAACTTGTAGTTTTTATAGATACTGTATTATTTTATTGAAAAAGTGTGAAATATCTTATTTTACTTAAAATTTTTAATTAATAAAATTAAATGATTTATTAATATAATATATAATTCAAAAATGTTGGGTTTTAAATATTTCTTCCACTAATTATTTCCATTTATTAAAATTAAATTAATAAGTAATAAAATATATAAATCTAAAATTATTGATTTAAGCATGCTATTTTCACTTATTAGAATTAAATCTTCAAATAATAAAATATATAATACCAAATAATAATAATAATAGTAAATAAACAATAATGTTATTAAAATTATTGATTAAAGTACATTAAAATGTTGGGTTTTAAAATTTCTTCCACTAATAATTAATTACACTTAAAATTTCTAATTGTTAAAACTAAATCATAAAAATATTAATATAAATTTATTAAAATTATTGATTTAAGTACGTTAAAATGTTGTTAAGTGTTAAATATTTCTTCTATTAATTACTCTTGCTCTTTTTTTTTTAATTATTAAATCTAAAACATCAAGTAAAAAGTAAAATATATAAATCTAAATAAATTATTATTAAAATTATTGATTTAAGTTCGTTAAAATTTGTTTTAAATATTTTTTCCATTAATTATTATTTTCACTTAAAGTACATTAAAATGTTTTATTTTAAAATGTCTTCCATTAATAATTATTTACACTTAAAATTTCTATTTGTTTAAACTAAATCATCAAGTAATAAAATATATAAATATTAATGTAATATTATAAAATTTATTGACTTAAGTATATTAAAATGCTGTTTTAACTATTTCTTCCATTAATTACTATTTACTATTAAAATTAGTAATTATTAAAACTAAATCATCAGGTAATAAATAAAATATATAAATCTAAATAAATTATTATTAAAATTATTGATTTAAGTACGTTAAAATTTGTTTTAAATATTTTTTCTACTAATTATTATTTTTACTTGAAATTTGTAATTATTAAAAATAAATAATCAAGTAACAAAATATATAAATCTAAATGAAATTTTATTAAAATTATTGATTTAATTACCTTAAAATGTTAGGTTTTAAATATTTCTTCCATTAATTATTATTTCCAGTTAATATTTCTAATTATTATAAATGATAAAATATATAAATCTAAATAAAATATTATTAAAATTATGTTTATGTTTTGGTTTTTAATATTTCTTCTATTAATTATTATTTCCACTCAAAATTTGTTTTAAATATTTTTTCCATTATTATTTTCATTTAAAATTTCTAGTTATTAAAATTAAATCATTAAAATCTGTTTTAAATATTTCCTTCATTAATTATTATTTTCACTTAAAATCTTTAATTATTAAAATTACATCACCAAATAATAAAATACATAAATCTAAATGAAACTTTATTAAAATTATGATTTAAGTACCTTCAAATGTTGGATTTTAATCACATTATTAACAATTACAATACAATTACATTAATTATTATTTCCATTTAATATTTCTAATTATTAAAATTAAATCATCGGGTGATAAAAAATATAAATATAAATATAATGTTATTTAAATTATTGAAGTACGTTAAAATATTTCGTTTTTAATATTTCTTCCATTAATTATGACTTCCGCTCAAAATTTGTTATTAATTATTAAAATTAAATCATCAAGTAATAAAATATATAAATCTAAATATAATATTATTAAAATTAATGATTTAATTACGTTAAAATTTGTTTTAAATATTTTTTTCGTTCATTATTATTTCCATTTAAAATTTCTAATTATTAAACTTAAATCATCAAGTAATAAAATATATAAATCTAAATTAAATTTTATTAAAATTATTGCTTCAAGTACCTTAATATGTTGGGTTTTAAATATTTCTTCCATTAATTATTATTTTCACTTAAATTATATATATGTATATAAATCTTAATATAATATATAAAATTATTGATTTAAGTAGGTAAAAATATAATTTTTTAATATTTCTTCCATTCCAATCAAAATTTGTAATTAATTATTAAAACTAAATCATCAAGTAATAAAATATTATTAAAATTATTGTAAGTACGTAAAATGTGTTTTAAATATTTTTTCCATTAATTATTGTTTTCTCTTAAAATCTGTATTATTATTATCATTAAAATTAAAATGTTGAGTTTTAAATATATTTTCATTAATTAATTATTATATAATATTTCTAATTATTAAAATTAAATCATTAAGTATGAAATATATAAACCTAAATATAATACAAATAAAATGTGTAATATTTGGAATATATTATTGTATATTTTTTACAAGTTTTAAATCATTTTTTCATTAATTATTAACTGTATTTAATATTCCTATTTTTTATTCAAATTTCTAATTATTAAAATTATTAAGTATAACAATGTCTTTTATTAATTTACTATAATACATTTATAGAATACTAAACCAATAAAAATATCCATATAACCTGAGGTCCAATCACACATCAATGTAACAAAGTATTACTGGGTGAAAGTCTGAGATTACACAATCTAATTAATATGATTTTAATGAATACATTCGGTGGCTTAATTATGCAGATGTTTTAATCAATTTAATGTTTATTTTTATTATGGAAATTTGATAAAAAAATAATGTAGGAGCTTCCTAACTCATACTTAAATTAACGGTTTGGTCTGATCTATCGAATAAAAATTAAGTAATTATTGATGGCTGTCATAATTTATTTTTAATGGATGTAGATTATATCCTATGTTTGTTATGATATACATTAGATTTAACGTATGTAAAGGTACGTTTGACATTAACAAATAGTAATAATCAAACAGTTAGATTACATCGATAATCACTTTAATTAAAACAATACCACATATTTGTCCTCGTTTCTTTTGTGATCCACAAAGAATGTAAGCGCCATTTTTAAATCATTTCGTTCCTGACCTTTGTCACATCCCAAAATTACGTAATTGCAAACCGTAAATATTAGTGAGTCAATTATACAATTTAAATTAATAAAGTAGACGCTGAAATGATCGTGGTATTAAATTGAATGAGCGACTTACTTATATCAATTAAAAGCAATCTTAAGAATTCTTATTTAATGATAATTATATACATTATTCTAATAATTTAAAGGCGCGGCTTAATAATTTAGAGGAGTCTATAAATTATCTATAATGAGATTTCTGAAAGTATAAATTACACGTAGAATGTTTCTTAAGACTTTATTGTTTGGATTTTCATTGAATACAAATATTAAATTAATGTTCTAATATTTAATTTAAGTACAAATATTTTGTGAACAATAATAAAATAAAAAATTATTAATTCAGCTGTAACAATTTAATTATCTGGATTCTCAAATTATTACTGTAATAATGATATAAGTATAAAAAGTTTGTTCATGCTTAATATCGTAAATGATGTGCAAAAAGTTAAATAGCTTCTGCACAAGCTCTTGACATGTTCGAAATGATGTAATTATCATCATATAATGATAAACTGTAATTAGGTAATTTGATTTTAAAGCATTTGAGTTAGTATGTGCTCTCAATAATATAAAAAAAATAAAATAAAAAAGGCAAAATGAATTCATCTCGAACCTTGACAGATAAAAATGAATCATCAAAACCACTTGTGTTGAAAAATGTTTGCTTTCTACAAATGAATTGGAGGAATATTTGATTACTTTACCTTTAAACTTATTTAAACAGTTGAAATTTCTTATGGTGAATGTTTTAAAGTGAATCAATACATATTGTGTGCTCATGAATTTACACAGTGTTTACTTATTCAATTTCAAGAACTTTTTGTTGACATTATCTTAAAAATGTTTTAACACGCACCATAAAAATCTGTGCTGTGTACGAATGTAAATATGTATCGCATCTTTTTGTCCAGAATTATTTGACGTGCAAATCCGCCTCTTCAAGAATTACGAATTGAAAAACTCCATTTGTCACTTCTTTGTAGCACAGTTATTTCATTGTTCACCGCTTGGGAATCGTGTGAGATGCTGAACTCGGCGAAAAAAAAAATGTAACCGAGACGATATACGTTTAAAATTTCAATGAAGTGGACATTGATAATTTAATGCGGTGGTCAGCACTTCATTCCCGAACGGTGCACGTATCAGTTTAGATCGAGGCTTTTTAAGTATGCTGTTGAGTAAATATTAATGTTTACAAGTTTTGATATTATCGCTGATCATAAATATTGATTCGCTAATTATTGTCGATCGAGCCAGATTAGTCATTTCAACCAATTTGGTATTGGGCATGTTTAATGGATTTTAATTTACTGTCGGTCATTTGGTTATCAGTTTCTGCAACGATTTAAAAAATCTGGTTTATGTATTTATTAATTAATCGTTTATAAAAAATATAATCAAATTAAACAGTTTTATTCTTTACCAATCCCTGGATTGTACTAAAAACCACAAAAATATAAATTTAAATCTTAACTTCAGATAGATTTACTTCAATTTTACTTAGTTTATTGATATTAATTTAAGTAATTATTGTTTGTAAAAGTCTAATTAATCAACCTATTAATAAAAATATTAATTTAAGTATGTTATCACATTGAATTTTATACAATTATTTCATTCATTACCATTTCAGTTTAAAATTGAATATTAAATTTAAATTATTAAGTAATAAAACATATAAATATAATTCCTAATATTTTATATTCTATTTGTTGTTAATGAAAAATGTCCCCTATAAAATATTTCTTAAATTAAATTGTGTTGCTTTAAAGATTTTATTCTGCGATTAACAAAATATTCAATTTTTTTTTCCTGATTATTAACTGCAATTTTACTTATTTTATTGATATTAGTATAAATAATTGTTGTTTGTAAAAGTCTAATCAACCTATTAATAAAAATATTAATTTAAGTATGTTCCAGTTGATACAATTATTTTATTCATTATCATTTCAGTTTAAATTTTTTGATTATTAAACTTAAATTATTAAGTAATAAAAATATAAATATAAATTCTAAAATTTTATATTACGTGTATTTGTTATTAATGAAAAACGTCCTCTATAAAATATTTCTTAAATTAAATTGTGTTATTTTAAAAATTTTATTGTTTATTATAATCACATTCAAATTTATTACTTTTAAGCAATTTTCAATTATTTAAAAACGAATATCTTAGAAGATAATGTAAAAGAACTATTTTATTTTTAATATTATATAATAAAAATATAATTTTAAATGTTAAATACAGATAAATTTATTGTAATTTTACTTATATTATTTTATTGACATTAATTTGAATATACCATACTATAGTATCTAAAAATCTAAACAACCCAATTACTAATTAATTATGTCTAGTTTTAAACAATTCATTTTTATGTATAATTTTACTTATTATTAATATTTAACTATTAATAAAATATATTAAGCTTTGTGATTAAGAAAAATTTGGTGTTATTGGAATATAATATATATAATTTTATATAAAGATCTATATACATCATTACACTAATGAGATTATTAGTTTATATAATATCAGGTTTTCAACAACTGTTCCGTTAATTAATAATTTTTAATTTATAATTATTAAAATTAAATTATCAATTAATATCAAATATAAACTTAATATCACGTTTTATTTAAATGGATATTAAATTATATATTTAATGATAAAAATTAATGTATATATATAAACATTTATTTATCTTTGAAACTCATAAATATAATATAAAAATAATATCAATTAAATTCTAAAATAAGCTTTATTTGAGGTAATCCATTTTTAATTTACAAAAAGACAAAATAAATTTACATAAGTCACAAACCCCAAAAACATCTCTTGTATATTTATGGTTTACCAGACTCTATTATATAAAATTATCATTAAAGTTCTTTATTTAACATAATTTATACACACACTGTAACAAATGGCGATATGGAAATCAACTAAAATGTCGATAAAAATCTAACATCCTAAATATTTAAATGACGAATATCCTATAGAATAAAATTACTTGAGTTATTTAAAATTCTTAGAATCGCAATACTTAACAACAAAAATTTACATTACTTACTTATGCGAACGGTTTCCTTAAGTTGAATTGAACGTTTATCTGTCTACAGCCTTTAATTTTAAATAAAAGTAATAGAAAATATTTCTTACGTAAAGGTATAAATAAATTTCATTTAATCATTATGGAATAAATGTAATACAAATAAATAATTATAAATAAATATATAAACGGTTTTGAAAATATGTTACATAACAATATCACTTTGTTAACAAACAATTCTTTCAAAATTTCAGTAAATAATAAAACATAATAATGTTTTGTTTATAAATTTACTTTATTATTATCAATTAATTATTTTTATCTTAAGGAACAAGATAAAACAGTATTTTCTAATTAAAATGTTTATATTACTATTAATAATGAAGTAAATAAATAAAAATAGTAACCTTTCTCTCAATAACAATTTTAATAGATATAGATTTTAATTAAAATTAATTATCAATCAATTTGGGACTGTTAACATGTCATAGTTCAAGTCCATCAAAAATTGTTATCTAAAAAAATCATAGTGAGTTTATTTTTCCAATTATAATTTTTATATTTCAGATTTTAATTAATAATAATCATCAGTTAATTATGACTTAATAAATTATCACAGTTAGAGGATATAAATCAGAAGAATAAAATAAAACATATTATGTGTTTCTAATTACAATTTTGATAATACAGATATTTATTAGTTTTATTTATCAATTATTAAGAATTAATAAATGTCATAGTTTAATTAAATAAAAGATTGTTTTCAAAAATGTTTTTTTCTAATTTTTATTTTTATATAACAGATTATAACTAATATTATATTACATTACTAATTGTAATATTTGTCATAAATTTTTTAAGAAAATTAGAATTTTATTTTAATTATGATAGTTTTATTATTTATTTTAATCAATAATAATTATCAATCAAATTTGGACAGTTAAAATGTCACAGGTCAAATTTATCAACAATTTTTATCTACAAAACATAATGTGTTTTCTAATTGTAATTTTATTAATACATATTTTAATAAATATTGATTATTAATCAATTTTGTACTCTTTGAGTATATGAAGTATTTTATCTTAAGGATAAAATAAAATATAATAATTTTTTTTTTCTAATTACAATGTTTATATAACAGATTATAATTAATGTAAATAATCAATCAATTCTGAACTATCACAATATCACAGATAATTAATATTAATTGTAAATAAATTTTGAACTATTGTCAAGTTATTTAAAGAAAGAAATAAAACAATAATATTTATTTTTTAATTATAATTTTCATCAAAATCAACTATGAATTAAAATATTACATCACAAAAATATCAAAAATAGTTTTGTGTTGTGTAAAGATCATTTTATTAAATTCCTACATAAAAAAATATCATAAACTATTTTTAATTATACCTATTTATGATTTAATAGTTGTAGTATGAAAGGTGATCTTTGACCAAAACTAATCTGGTATAAAATATAATTAGCATCTTACCTAATTAATTATGTTATTAGTAAAATATTTTTATTTATGAGTGAATAAACCCCATTAATGTCAGAATTTGCTTAATTTATATTTACTGTTTAGTAAAAAGAAGGTAATGTTTTTTTTAATGTCGAGACAACGTTCTTTGTATTACTTTTAGCACGTAATTTGGTATAATCTCTGGTAGTAACACAGCGCATTACAAAGAGTGTAATCTGCCTCTGGCTTAAATGCATGAAAGCAGAAGGAAAATCTTTCAAGAGAAAAATTTATTGTGTTTTATTTTAATCCCAGGCCATGATTAATTAGCATGTCTGCCTCTATTTTCCTTCGAATAAACTCATAAAGGCTTAGGTAAGGATATAACTATGGAGAACAATTAATAAAGCCGCATAGCATAATGTGTGTAATCAATACGACTACCGGGTGTTTAATTGTACATGATTATACATGCTATGTCGGATGTGGGGTTTCTGTTGTACCGAGACAATAAATTCTCAAGAATTAGAAATCGTATCAGACACTTACTTAAGCCTGACTAATTGTCTTAAAGTGCATGTTTGTTTTGTACCTGGTGGATAAATTATAATTCATAGTACATAAAGCAAACATCTAATTTAACTGTTGCATTCAGGCAAGTCGTTTGTCCTCATTACCAGCTTCATGGATTTACATAAATTTGCTCCAAATCATCAAAATGTCCATTAAATGTTTGTTTGTGATCCATTGTTTTATTGAGTTTATGGAACTTTACTTTAAAACAATGTTTTATGTTACTTATCTTTGCTTTAACCTTTAATATAAACTAATAAAGTCCACTTAAAGATAGATACAAATTTTATATCTTAATATCAATTTGGTCGACTTATTTTTGAAGTGTTTCCAACAGTCTGGCGTAAATTTGTTGTCAGGGCCAGCAAGATCTCTGGACTTGACACTGACTGAACACGTGTGCCACATCAAAGGCACGAGACTCCCTCTACAGACGTTGGAGAACCTTCAGCCTTAAGAAGAGGTGATATAGAATGGAGTCTGAGGTGTCAATGAGTACCTGGATCATCGAGGAGGTTCAACACATTATTAGTTTAACTCATATTAAGAGAGTTGCATTGGAGTGTTTCAACAATCCGTTGTAAAGTCCTTCAATATCTCAACAAAATGAGTGAGATTTAGGAAGGTACTTAGCTAAATTGGTGACCCAATCTTCCTGTGTTACAAAATCGTATTGAGAAAACGTTTGGGCCGAAACCACAAATTAAAACAACACGTTCTATTATTAAATAACTTTTCATTTAAAATTAAAACCATTCCTTTTAAGCAGACAGTCTTTACGGCCGGCCATAAATCCGCAGAACATTGTGTGCCCCCGAAATTAACCATAAATTGTCATGTTGTGCGATGCATGGAATTAATTTTAATGAAGTTTTTCGTCAGTCCAATTAATTAGGTTGAGTAAAAAAGGCAATCTGCCTCACCGGGAATTGTGCAATGCGTAAAGACGGTCTCCTTTTATGGTGCGATTTAAAAAACTATAATCGCTGCTTTCACTGGACTTTTTTGCAATGAAACTCGCACGAAAAACGATTTCGTACGGTACGACGGAGTGGTGGTACTGGGGACAGTATCTCACGTCTAATTTATTCCGGTTCTAATAAAAACATTTGTATAATCAGTAAAAATCTTTTTTTACACATGCCTACGTATTCGACTCCAGTCTCATGGTCAAGTAATATAAATCAAGTTCAAACGTACGTGATCGTAGCAGACACGTTGCAATTTTGACAGTGACATAATACTCTAAAAATTCAAATTACGTGTGAACTCTCGACAGGAAGAATAATTTAATTAAGCTCAATGATAGACGCAGACGAAAAGTCTAGACGAGACGAATTCCTCCTAAAGAAATATTGCTTATTAATTAATAATTGAGAATTTCAACGGATTTTTCGCTTAGTTTTGGATTGTTAGATTAATTATTGCGGTCTTAGGTTACAGCTCTGTACACATCGAAACTGGGAAATAATGAAAAAGGAGAACAATAAATTTAAAGTTACGACATAAATCGTGGTCCAACGAAACATTAACCTTAAACGTAAATAAATTTTGTCAACAACAGAGTCAAGCCAACCAGTTTTCCTTGACTGCGTGACAAAAGACTAATCGTTATTCATATTTTTATGGGGTCGCGAGCATTTTTCACGTCGAGACTAAGAATGAATAATTTATGGAAATGTAATACATGCCTAGTGTTAGTAAAGCTTGCCAATTGTGGGCTAACGTCTTCTGCATTCTTAGGCGATATTGTGCTCAATTAAACCATCCCAGCAAATTCTCTGCTGAACAGAGTTTCTGCTAAATTATAATATAAAATAGTATTTGCTCTTTAACCAAATGCATTTGTTTATTATTGGCCTATCGTGTTTGTTTTAGTGGTACAATCAATATTTATTTGATACGGAAATAATTGTATTTATTATTATTTCATGTAATTTCCGTGCAAATATTTTGTTTTATTGAAAAACCATTTATATAAAATAAAATACGTGCATAACAGATTGTAATTAATTGTGCATACAAACTCATTAAAATCATATGTGTCAGCTTAATTTTGAAAGAAATATTGATAAATTTGTTATTGATGGTCAGTAGTCATGCAAAAATATTACGATTTATTGGTTTTACATGAAATATTGACTATAATGTGCGTAAATGAACTACACTCTTATAACATTATGCTAATGTAAAAACAAAATGATGCATTTATGTACACACTCTGTTAATGCGTAGTACGTAATTCTAGAAATATTTAGAGAATACATTACTTTGGGTTAGGTGATACTCTTATAACTAATTATAAAATAATTGTTTTCAAAAATGTATTGAATTAAAATATATAAAATATGTCTAGTACATAATTCTAGGATATAAACTAGTCACAATTAAATAGGCATCACTTCAAAAAGTGTTTTTAACTTCAATCTTCTACCAGAAAAGTTGTGATACGTAAAGTTGGGCGCCAAATTTTTTTAAATTTAATATTCTGGAAAACCAAATAAATTTTGGAATACCTAAAAAGGTGTATAAATGTTCTAAATTTTTTGATTTCATATTAGCATATATGTTGCGATGTTAGTACAGAAAAAATTTTTTACAGACAACTTGGCGCCCAATTTCATGGAACATTTAGCAAATGAAGTTGGGCGCCAACATTTTTTAAATTAAATATTCTGACTACTAGTCCATAATTTTAGAAATATTTATGTGACACATCATATTGGAGAAGTGCAAATAAATATCACTTCTCAAGTTAATGATAATTGTTCTTAAAAAAATGAAATAATTTTCTTCGAAGAATAATTTAAATAATAACATTCAAATTTGAGATATGTATTTAGTTTCGCTCTAAATAGTCAAGTACATTTAAAAATAATTAAACATTTTTATAACATAAAAAAGTAATGAAAACTCTAATGGAAAACATTTTAAAGACTTCTTAATTTTAGAAAATGAGTTTGGAGCCATTTAAATCGAAATGGACGTAATTCAATAAAATGAATTCTTTAAATCATCGAGTTCTTTCAGTTTTCTATGTATTTTAGAATTATCTATATTGTTTCCTCGACAATTGTAGTAAATTGTTGAGTTAATGCTAAAAATTTTGATTAATCTAAATTGAATTTTTAATATTACTGCACTCCTAAAATATCTGGTTGTTCTCGTAAAAAGGTAAACCCCAACTAGTCTTTTACTTTTATTTGGTGCATTTACGACATAGGAACATTTCCTTTTTATTATTATAATATATCTGGTATAAAATTTTTAGAGTCAACAAATTAGCCTGTACCCTTAAAAATTTTGTGTTAATACAAGACATAAAACTAAATAAAATGAATTAATTATACAGATGTCAATTTATAGATTCATAAAACATGTATAAATGTAATTTTACAAATAAACGAAATTGTAATTTGGAATATTTATTATAAGGTTTGTTATCATTTAATGAGCAACGTAATTAATCAATTAATATTGATGTGTGTGTATACATAAAAATATATATGAATGTAAATTAACATTAAAGTCGATAATACTTGATTATTACCTCTTTGGGATATTTTATTTGTAACTGGACTGGAAGGAGTTCAAACTCTAGTCAAAATAAAACTAAATTTAAAAATAACTTACTTAACATTTTTAAACATAAACAAATACTTTGTATAATATTTGGGTTGTAAGCTAATTTTTAGCTTAAATGTAATTAATTTTTACTACTGTTTTGCATGAACGTTTCACCGATATTTTGTTGTTGACATCAATTGACTTTCAGATCACTTATTTTATTCAATAACATTTTATTAATGGACTTTGTATTTATTACGTATAAAATTTATGGAGGTCCTTAAGTTTGGAAACAATAAAAAACTTAATGGAAAATAATGATGTACACTTTTCTTGGTAAAAAGCATTTAAAATTTAAATTAGAGATTATTGTCATTCATATGTGCGTTGTTTAAAATTCATACTGCAAATAGATTAGTATTACCTCCTTATTTAAAAATTAATTAATAGTCAATGTATTATAAATGAATACTATGCATATATGTTGATTGTTTATAAACAATCGCGATACTCGAATTTGGCATGAAAGGAAGACGTAAGGTAAAGATCAAAGACACATCGTCCTCTTTAAGATCACAATATTTATTATTTAAGAGAATTTTAATAAAATTTTAGACGAGGTGTTTTGTTATTTATTTTTATTAATAATTATATACAATAACTTATCTGAAATTTAACCAAATGTGCACTTCTAAATAATAAGTCGATTTTATTAAAAAAAATCTAATAACACTTCAACAGAAAATAAGATAAAAATGTTTAAGAAATCGATTTATTACATCTAGTTCAGATAACTTATGAAAAACTCTGTATAATAATATAATATCGTTTTTTTCAAATTTCGTGTTATAACTTGTCATTTTAAAAACTACCCAAGAAGGACCAAGAACTGTTTGAATTTTTGTCAAATAAATTAAATAATCTGGAAAATCAAATAATATATAATTTGAACACTTATATACCTAAAAAGGTATATAAGTGTTCAAAGTTCTTAATAATATATTAGGATATATTTTGCGATGTTAGTACAGAAAAATTCTTGTAAAAACAAATTGGCGCCCAACTTCTTTGAACATGTAGTAAGTGAAGTTGGGCGCCAACATTTTTTAAATTAAATATTCTGAGAAATCAATTAAATTTTAAAATACCTAAAAAGGTATAAAGGGTTCTAAAGTTTTTGATAACATAACACAGTTCTTGTTGTGTAGTATAGGAAAATCATTTTAAAGATTAATTGGCGCCCAACTTCAGGAAACATTTTTTTCGTAAAAATGGAGGTCCAGCGTTATGCTTTAAAAAATTATATCTATAAAAAGGACCAAGAATTATTTAAATTTTTGCTATAGAACTCTAGATTTCTTCAGTCTTCTACCAAAAAAGTTGTGGTATGTAAAGTTGGGCGCCAAAACTACCCAAGATTTTTAAATTGTCATATTTTCTAAGAATTCTTGAATTTTATGTATTTAATAAAAATTTTTGAAGTAAACTGAGTCTTTTTTAAGAAATTTTTAAATGCTAGGAGAACATCACATGTTAATGGCAAAGGGACAAATTTTGTTGAAACTTTTTTGTTGCAGTTTTTAAGTTTTTTACACACTTTTAATTAATTATAGTAAAACAAATTCTAATGTATTGTACAAAAATAGTATCTAATAATTAAAAGGTTCACACCAAAATTATACAAGGAACAAGTCAGATAATCACCAGTCCAGTACACTTTGTTCAAGAATGAATTATGGAGTGTAATAAATAAAATAATATTATAAATTATAATTACGCGAATACAAGGTTATGGCCAGTTGTTGCGGCGATGTGGCTTTGACCCCAGATTTATAGTAGCGACCAAAGCGAATGGTCTTTTGTGCTGTTCTCAAATTCGATGTTTCATTTCAATTAATGTTCTGCCGCATTATTATTGAATGAAATCATTATTAGAATAATTATTAAACGTACATTTTGGATTCAACACGTAGCCTGTTCTTGTTGTTTATTAATCACTTGAACTGGTCCAAAGCTTCCGTTGAATGTCGATGTAATTGTGAATTAACACACCACTCAACAAGTCTCCGGTATAACTAAAAGAAACAACTTTTTTTTTAGAAGTTCCACTTTATTCTTCAACATACTCTCCTCCAAAAGTGACACTTTATGTAATAGTTATTTTGAGCCAAATTTTTTTCGTTGGAGCATCTTTTTAAGTCTGCAAAAGGCCAGTACTCCCTTGGGGGCAAGTCTGGAGGGTATGGTGGATGGGGAAGAAATTTGGAACGATAAATTACTACTTTTTTTTTAGTGTTACAGTCACTAAAACTATAGTAACCTCTTTACTAAATGTAAAAATGTTATGAAATTTTTACCCATACTAAAACATATTAGTACCATCAGCAAATCACGTGAGTCTGTCTATAATATTGCCAAATAAGGGACTTATTGATTGATACATGCTGAGAAATATAATAAATTCTTGTGTGGTGCCATTTACTTTTACAATAACGCGAATTAAAATCGCAAAACCTAAATATTAGCATTTGTTAGGCGTATCATTAGAATGTGTATTGTTTTTAGACGTAAAATTTCGTTCTGGTATGCCGGGCTGAATGCGGATGCGATTAACAATTCCTGAGCACGATCGTAGCGGCAGATATCGGGACCCGATGGCACGGTACAAGTACCCGAATGATAAAAGGTTAAAAGGTAAGCGCGTCCCTATGTTCGTTCACGTGTACGTTTATTTTGGGCCCGCCATATCTCGAACATACGATTCTTGATGGGATAAGTGGCAATGATTTATTTAAGTTCATAGAAGCGGCCAGTGGCACGATGTCGCAGCCGCCGGATTAAGAGTTAATGCACCAGGAAACGGCCGAGGTACAATGTAAATAGCGAAATCAATCAATGGCAGATTACCGACACAAGCGGTTCGATTGCAACAGTGCATGTACTATTCATAGGAATTATGTACTCATTGTTGGACTTACGCATAATCGAAGACACATTCGTCGTGGTAAAAAAGTACGTCAATCACCTTGCGGCGACCTCATGGTGAAATAGAAAACAGAAGCGAAACGTTATTGCTCAAACTGAATTTGTACAAACACCGCATTTTACCTGCTCACATGAATGCTTAACAAATACCTGTTCCGCCCGTTCAGGCGGTGCGCCGCTGAAATAGATCCAGTCTATTTACTTTGCGGCGATGTCTTATGCTCTATGTCGGCTGTTAAATTTATCAATTGATCCAGACCGTGGAGCTGTGATCCGACAAGATGCCGGCAGCATCTTAATGCAACGGTGTTCCGAATGCGGATGCTGATTACTTCGTGTCCGTAGTCTGTGGTTGGATAGTTTCTAAATACAATGGCACGACAGCCACTGATATATGTACCTACTTAGTCGGTGCTGTGACTGGTTTTGATGTTATTGAAATATCTGGCGTCTTCTTTAGACATTCAGTGTCTCAAAATAACTTGACGTGGATATTTGGTAGGAAGTTTCACAGAATGTTATAAAAATATAAGCATTATTGCAACTATTTTTCATTATTTGTTTTCAACTAATAAATGCTTAAAGGATGGACAATGGATATCATAAAATCTGCTCAGTAAATAATTTGTTAGAACAAAAAAAATATGAAATAATCTTTATTGATTCATAATTATCCAAAATTTTATCAAAATTTATCTTTGATTCTTTAATCTGTACAATATTAGGCTTAATTTTAAATAAGACCAAATAAGATTTTGACAATGCATTAGGAATTCATAAAGGATAGCATATGTATTTGAATAGTTTTTCCGATGTTAGTATAGAAAAATTCTTTTAAAAAACATATTGGCGCCCAACTTTAAAGAACCAAATTTTCTTAGTAAAAATGGAGATAAAGTGATATGCTAAAAAAATTATATCTATAAAAAGGGCCAAGTACTGTTTATATTTCTGTTATGTAACTCTAAATTTCTTCATTCTTCCACAAGAAAATTCGTTGTAGTAAGTGAAGTTGGGCGCCAACATTTTTTAAATTTAATATATTGGAAAATCAAATAAATTTTGAAATACCTAAACAGGTATACAAGGGTTTTAAAGTTCTTGATAACATATTAGAATATTTTTTACAAATTTAGTACAGATAAATCCTTTTAAAAGAAAAATTGGCGCCCAACTTCAGAGAACAACATTTTCGTCGTAAAAATGGAGATAAAGTGATATGTTAAAGAACTTATATCTATAAAAAGGGCCTGGTACTGTTTATATTTCTGTTATGTAACTCTAAATTTCTTCATTCTTCTATAAGAAAATTCGTTGTAGTAAGGCAAATTGGCGCCCAACTTCAGAGAACATTTCCTTCGTAAAAATGGACGTAAAATGTTATGCTTAAAAACATATATCTAACAAAAGGCCAAGAGCTATTTATATCTCTGTTATGTTATATAACTCTAAATTTCTTCATTCTTGTACCAGAAATATTGATGTAGTAAGTGAAGTTGGGCGCCAAAATTTTTTAAATTTAATATAATGAAAATCAAATAAATTTTGAAATGCCTAAAAAAGTACATAAGGTTCCAAAGTTTTTGATAACATATTAGAATAGTTTTTGCGGTGTTAGTATAGAAAAATTCTTTTTAAAGAGAAATTGGCGCCCAACTTCAGGAAACAACATTTATTTCGTAAAAATAGATGCCCAGTGTTGTGCTTTAAACAATTATATATGTAAAAAGTATGACTCCTTCTTTGTATGTTCAAGAGGACTTTACAAAATACTAAGGAAAATTGACTTAATGTTGAAAAAAGTAAATAATATCTAATATTCTTAAATAATTTTAATATATTGATCATCATTTATAAAACATGTGTTCTATACTAAGTTAACCACACTATGTATAGATATTGAGCCATAGGAGATATTTTTTATATGTTCAAGAACACTAGAAAATAGTCTAAAAGTAGAAATCATATAAAGACGTATCAGATAAGAGGAACTTCATGTTAGAATTAGTGCATCACTCCCATACTTCTTAGCAAAAAATGTAATAGGGATTACGTTGGCGTTTCCTTCAAGATTCAGAAGTCAGTTTTTCAAAATAACTTCCTGGAACTTTATGAATAACTAAAGTAAAGAGATTAAGAGTGAAAGAATGTCAAAGCATACAAAACATTTCAGGGCAAATTTTTAAATTACACATTAATAGAGTGAAACTTCACCAAGTTTGTGTACAGTTTTTAGATTGATACGGGAAAAGTTACAGAATCAATCAAAAACTGCCGACTGCAACGTGCATACCTCTAAAGATAAATTAAATTCCAGTATTATAGATGGCTGAACTTTAACCCCAAATTCCGGAAGAAATTATATGTATTAATTATTTGAATATAACCATGTAGTTTGTTTACCAGTGCATAGTTAACGCGTAATTAGTTCAACCTTAATAAATATCGCATTTCATAAATATCGGTATTGTGAATACACAGCCATAAAACGGGAGATAAATTATCGGGGAATGAAGATAAAAAACTTTCAAGACGTCGTTATTACCACATGCCTCGAGCAATAAACACCTTTATATCTTTAAATCCCCTAATTTACTGTCGATGTGACTTTTACATCTGTAATTAACCTTTTATAGAGTAGACATGGACCGGCGTTGTGACGGATTCAGATGTTGACTGCTATCAAGGCCATTCATACACGTTTGATTGATGGGATTTTGAGGTCGACTTGTGAAACTGCAAAATAAACAATCGATGCGTGCCGAATTTTTTTTTTTTTTTTTTTTCACTCCGACTTGGACTTAATTGTGGCGCCAGATCAGGTATTATTAGCGGCGTGTCGGTCTCTATCACGGCTCGTTATTGCGATTGTCTAGATCATATCGTACGGGTATAAATAGACCATCTACGAAATTTGTTTGTTTACAGTCTAGAGATTTGTTAAACGAGATGCAATTATGTAATCTTTGAAGCAGACTATGCCATTATGTAATTAAAAGGTATTTGGAGTATCTGGGTATGTCTGCTTAACAATGTAAATTACGTGTTTAATTGTATCATCCATCTAAAAAAAAATATAGACAAATCTTACTTTTTTGGCAAAATTTACCTTGCACCACCTAAGGGGAAGGGGTGTAGTAACTTTGGGACTAATTTGTTTCCTCTACAGAATGACTAAATTTTTATTTTTACTATTTTTTCTTATTTATTAATCCAGAAATTTAAACGTGTCAGGTTAAAAAATACACCCTGTATAATTTTATAAAATGTACGTGAACACAGACAAGCCATGTTTATAAAAAATCTAATTAAACCACATAAAATACCAAAATAGTTGAAGTCATTAGCATGTCTGCTTAACAATGTAAATTGTGTCTAATTGTTGATCAATTAATATCATCAATCAAAAAAAAAATGTGTAAATAACTCCCACATTTTTATTTTATCTGAATCTTCATAGCTAAATCTTTCCCCTTGTACCAGCTAAGGGGAAGGAGTGTACTAACTTTGGTACTAATTTGTTTCCTCCCTAGAATGACTAAATTTTTATTTTGACTATTTTTACTTATTTATTACTCCAGATATTTAAGTCTCAGGTTAAAAAATCCACCCCGTATAATTTTAAAAAATGTACATGAACACAGACAAGCCATGTTTATAAAAAATCTAATTAAAACACATAAAATACCAAAATATTTGAAAGTCATCTGCATGTCTCTTTAACAATGTAAATTATGTCTTTAATTGTTGATGAATTAATATCATCAATCTAAAAAAATGTGTAGACAACTCCTACATTTTTATGGCAAAATCTGAATCTGCATAGTTAAATCTTACCCCTTGTACTAGCTAAGGGGAGGGGGCGTACTAACTTTGGTACTAATTTGTTTTCTCCCCAGAGTGACTAAATTTTTATTTTGACTATTTTTACTTATATAAATCTCCAGATATTTAAGTTTCAGGTTAAAAAATCCACCCTGTATAATTTTAAAAAATGTACATGAACACAGACAAGCCATGTTTATAAAAAATCTAATTAAAACACATAAAATACCAAAATAATTGAAGTCATTTGCATGTCTGCTTAACAATGTAAGTTGTGTCTTTAATTGTTGATCAATTAATATCATCAATCTAAAAAAATGTGTTGACAACTCTTACATTTTTATAGCAAAATCTGAATCTGCATAGTTAAATCTTACCCCTTATACCAGCTAAGAGGAGGGAGTGTACTAACTTTGGTACTAATTTGTTTCCTCCCTAGAATGACTAAATTTTTATTTTGACTATTTTTACTTATTTATTACTCCAGATATTTAAGTCTCAGGTTAAAAAATCCACCCCGTATAATTTTAAAAAATGTACATGAACACAGACAAGCCATGTTTATAAAAAATCTAATTAAAACACATAAAATACCAAAATATTTGAAAGTCATCTGCATGTCTCTTTAACAATGTAAATTATGTCTTTAATTGTTGATGAATTAATATCATCAATCTAAAAAAATGTGTAGACAACTCCTACATTTTTATGGCAAAATCTGAATCTGCATAGTTAAATCTTACCCCTTGTACTAGCTAAGGGGAGGGGGCGTACTAACTTTGGTACTAATTTGTTTTCTCCCCAGAGTGACTAAATTTTTATTTTGACTATTTTTACTTATATAAATCTCCAGATATTTAAGTTTCAGGTTAAAAAATCCACCCTGTATAATTTTAAAAAATGTACATGAACACAGACAAGCCATGTTTATAAAAAATCTAATTAAAACACATAAAATACCAAAATAATTGAAGTCATTTGCATGTCTGCTTAACAATGTAAGTTGTGTCTTTAATTGTTGATCAATTAATATCATCAATCTAAAAAAATGTGTTGACAACTCTTACATTTTTATAGCAAAATCTGAATCTGCATAGTTAAATCTTACCCCTTGTACCAGCTAAGGGGAGGGAGTGTACTAACTTTGGTACTAATTTGTTTTCTCCCCAGAATGACTAAATTTTTATTTTGACTATTTTTACTTATATAAATCTCCAGATATTTAAGTTTCAGGTTAAAAAATCCACCCTGTATAATTTTAAAAAATGTACATGAACACAGACAAGCCATGTTTATAAAAAATCTAATTAAAACACATAAAATACCAAAATATTTGAAAGTCATCTGCATGTCTCTTTAACAATGTAAATTATGTCTTTAATTGTTGATGAATTAATTTCATCAATCTAAAAAAATGTGTAGACAACTCCTACATTTTTATGGCAAAATCTGAATCTGCATAGTTAAATCTTACCCCTTGTACTAGCTAAGGGGAGGGGGTGTACTAACTTTGGTACTAATTTGTTTTCTCCCCAGAGTGACTAAATTTTTATTTTGACTATTTTTACTTATATAAATCTCCAGATATTTAAGTTTCAGGTTAAAAAATCCACCCTGTATAATTTTAAAAAATGTACATGAACACAGACAAGCCATGTTTATAAAAAATCTAATTAAAACACATAAAATACCAAAATAATTGAAGTCATTTGCATGTCTGCTTAACAATGTAAGTTGTGTCTTTAATTGTTGATCAATTAATATCATCAATCTAAAAAAATGTGTTGACAACTCTTACATTTTTATAGCAAAATCTGAATCTGCATAGTTAAATCTTACCCCTTGTACCAGCTAAGGGGAGGGAGTGTACTAACTTTGGTACTAATTTGTTTTCTCCCCAGAATGACTAAATTTTTATTTTGACTATTTTTACTTATATAAATCTCCAGATATTTAAGTTTCAGGTTAAAAAATCCACCCTGTATAATTTTAAAAAATGTACATGAACACAGACAAGCCATGTTTATAAAAAATCTAATTAAAACACATAAAATACCAAAATATTTGAAAGTCATCTGCATGTCTCTTTAACAATGTAAATTATGTCTTTAATTGTTGATGAATTAATTTCATCAATCTAAAAAAATGTGTAGACAACTCCTACATTTTTATGGCAAAATCTGAATCTGCATAGTTAAATCTTACCCCTTGTACTAGCTAAGGGGAGGGGGTGTACTAACTTTGGTACTAATTTGTTTTCTCCCCAGAGTGACTAAATTTTTATTTTGACTATTTTTACTTATATAAATCTCCAGATATTTAAGTTTCAGGTTAAAAAATCCACCCTGTATAATTTTAAAAAATGTACATGAACACAGACAAGCCATGTTTATAAAAAATCTAATTAAAACACATAAAATACCAAAATAATTGAAGTCATTTGCATGTCTGCTTAACAATGTAAGTTGTGTCTTTAATTGTTGATCAATTAATATCATCAATCTAAAAAAATGTGTTGACAACTCTTACATTTTTATAGCAAAATCTGAATCTGCATAGTTAAATCTTACCCCTTGTACCAGCTAAGGGGAGGGAGTGTACTAACTTTGGTACTAATTTGTTTTCTCCCCAGAATGACTAAATTTTTATTTTGACTATTTTTACTTATATAAATCTCCAGATATTTAAGTTTCAGGTTAAAAAATCCACCCTGTATAATTTTAAAAAATGTACATGAACACAGACAAGCCATGTTTATAAAAAAAATCTCATTAAAATAAATAAAATACCAAAATAATTGAAATCATTGCATGTCTGCTTAACAATGTGAATTGTGTCTAATTGTTGATCAATTAATATCATCAATCAAAAAAAAAATGTGTAAATAACTCCTATATTTTTATAGTAAAATCTGAATCTGCATAGTTAAATCTTGTACCAGCTAAGGGGAGGGGGTGTACTAACTTTGGTACTAATTTGTGTCCTCCCCAGTATGACTAAATTTCAATTTTGACTATTTTTTCTTATTTATTACTCCAGATATTTAAAAGATTCGGGTTAATAAATCCACCCTGTATAATTTTAGAAAATGTACAAGAACACAAACAAACAATGTTTATAAAAAATCTCATTAAAACAAATAAAATGCCAAAATAATTGAAGTCATTTGCGTGTCTGCTTAACAATGTAACTCATGTCTTTAATTGTTGATCAATTAATATCATCAATCTAAAACAATGTGTAGACAACTCCTACATTTTTATAGCAAAATCTGAATCTGCATAGTTAAATCTTACCCCTTGTATCAGCTAAGGGGAGGGAGTGTACTAACTTTGGTACTAATTTGTTTTCTCCCCAGAATGACTAAATTTTTATTTTGACTATTTTTACTTATATAAATCTCCAGATATTTAAGTTTCAGGTTAAAAAATCCACCCTGTATAATTTTAAAAAATGTACATGAACACAGACAAGCCATGTTTATAAAAAATCTAATTAAAACACATAAAATACCAAAATAATTGAAGTCATTTGCATGTCTGCTTAACAATGTAAGTTGTGTCTTTAATTGTTGATCAATTAATATCATCAATCTAAAAAAATGTGTTGACAACTCTTACATTTTTATAGCAAAATCTGAATCTGCATAGTTAAATCTTACCCCTTATACCAGCTAAGAGGAGGGAGTGTACTAACTTTGGTACTAATTTGTTTCCTCCCTAGAATGACTAAATTTTTATTTTGACTATTTTTACTTATTTATTACTCCAGATATTTAAGTCTCAGGTTAAAAAATCCACCCCGTATAATTTTAAAAAATGTACATGAACACAGACAAGCCATGTTTATAAAAAATCTAATTAAAACACATAAAATACCAAAATATTTGAAAGTCATCTGCATGTCTCTTTAACAATGTAAATTATGTCTTTAATTGTTGATGAATTAATTTCATCAATCTAAAAAAATGTGTAGACAACTCCTACATTTTTATGGCAAAATCTGAATCTGCATAGTTAAATCTTACCCCTTGTACTAGCTAAGGGGAGGGGGTGTACTAACTTTGGTACTAATTTGTTTTCTCCCCAGAGTGACTAAATTTTTATTTTGACTATTTTTACTTATATAAATCTCCAGATATTTAAGTTTCAGGTTAAAAAATCCACCCTGTATAATTTTAAAAAATGTACATGAACACAGAATAGCCATGTTTATAAAAAATCTAATTAAAACACATAAAATACCAAAATAATTGAAGTCATTTGCATGTCTGCTTAACAATGTAAGTTGTGTCTTTAATTGTTGATCAATTAATATCATCAATCTAAAAAAATGTGTTGACAACTCTTACATTTTTATAGCAAAATCTGAATCTGCATAGTTAAATCTTACTCCTTGTACCAGCTAAGGGGAGGGAGTGTACTAACTTTGGTACTAATTTGTTTTCTCCCCAGAATGACTAAATTTTTATTTTGACTATTTTTACTTATATAAATCTCCAGATATTTAAGTTTCAGGTTAAAAAATCCACCCTGTATAATTTTAAAAAATGTACATGAACACAGAATAGCCATGTTTATAAAAAATCTAATTAAAACACATAAAATACCAAAATAATTGAAGTCATTTGCATGTCTGCTTAACAATGTAAGTTGTGTCTTTAATTGTTGAACAATTTATATCAAAATGTGTAGACAACTATTACATTTTTATAGCAAAATCTGAATCTGCATAGTTAAATCTTACCCCTTGTAACAACTAAGAGGAGGGGGCGTACTAACTTTGGTACTAATTTGTTTCCTCTCCAGAATGTCTAAATTCTTATTTTGACTATATTTACTTATTTATTACTCCAGATATTCAAGTTTCAGGTTAAAAAATCCACCCTGTATAATTTTAAAAAATATACATGAACACAGACAAGCCATGTTTATAAAAAATCTAATTAAAACACATAAAATACCAAAATAATTGAAGTCATTTGCATATCTGCTTAATAATGTAAATTGTATCTTTAATTGTTGATCAATTAATATCATCAATCTAAAAAAATGTGTTGACAACTCTTATATTTTTATAGCAAAATCTGAATCTGCATAGTTAAATCTTACCCCTTATACCAGCTAAGAGGAGGGAGTGTACTAACTTTGGTACTAATTTGTTTCCTCCCTAGAATGACTAAATTTTTATTTTGACTATTTTTACTTATTTATTACTCCAGATATTTAAGTCTTAGGTTAAAAAATCCACCCCGTATAATTTTAAAAAATGTACATGAACACAGACAAGCCATGTTTATAAAAAATCTAATTAAAACACATAAAATACCAAAATATTTGAAAGTCATCTGCATGTCTCTTTAACAATGTAAATTATGTCTTTAATTGTTGATGAATTAATATCATCAATCTAAAAAAATGTGTAGACAACTCCTACATTTTTATGGCAAAATCTGAATCTGCATAGTTAAATCTTACCCCTTGTACTAGCTAAGGGGAGGGGGTGTACTAACTTTGGTACTAATTTGTTTTCTCCCCAGAGTGACTAAATTTTTATTTTGACTATTTTTACTTATATAAATCTCCAGATATTTAAGTTTCAGGTTAAAAAATCCACCCTGTATAATTTTAAAAAATGTACATGAACACAGACAAGCCATGTTTATAAAAAATCTAATTAAAACACATAAAATACCAAAATAATTGAAGTCATTTGCATGTCTGCTTAACAATGTAAGTTGTGTCTTTAATTGTTGATCAATTAATATCATCAATCTAAAAAAATGTGTTGACAACTCTTACATTTTTATAGCAAAATCTGAATCTGCATAGTTAAATCTTACCCCTTATACCAGCTAAGAGGAGGGAGTGTACTAACTTTGGTACTAATTTGTTTCCTCCCTAGAATGACTAAATTTTTATTTTGACTATTTTTACTTATTTATTACTCCAGATATTTAAGTCTCAGGTTAAAAAATCCACCCCGTATAATTTTAAAAAATGTACATGAACACAGACAAGCCATGTTTATAAAAAATCTAATTAAAACACATAAAATACCAAAATATTTGAAAGTCATCTGCATGTCTCTTTAACAATGTAAATTATGTCTTTAATTGTTGATCAATCTAAAAAAATGTGTAGACAACTCCTACATTTTTATAGCAAAATCTGAATCTGCATAGTTAAATCTTACTCCTTGTACTAGCTAAGGGGAGGGGGTGTACTAACTTTGGTACTAATTTGTTTCCTCCCCAGAATGACTAAATTTTTATTTCGACTATTTTTACTTATTTATTACTCCAGATATTTAAAAGATTCGGGTTAAATAATTTTAAAAAATGTACAAGGACACAGACAAATCATGCTTATAAAAAAAAACTAATTAAAACATATTGAATGTTAAAATAATTGAAGCCATTTGCATGTCTTTAATAATTCCTATTCTAAATCATTCATCAAGAACGACAAAAGAAACTGGGACGAATTTAAAATGACTCTTTCTATGGACAAATAATATAGGGACACAAAAGGAATAAGTAATGACGTTTTTTTACAACGATAAAAAATAAAGTCAATGTGAAAATACCATTTTGCCCACGGGATAAATAAAAATTTACCCACGCAAATGGAAGCAAAAGATTATTGTGTCAGTTTTAATAACGACGAAAGAAAAATAAATTACCAACACACAGATAAAAATCAATAAGATATAAATTTAATTGGTAAAATCGCCGCAATGGTTCAGAAAGTGATTTGTAATTATAAAAGTGGGATTTAAGAGGATTAAGTCGGAAAGAAACGTTAAAGTTAATCTCGTTATTTAAATATCAAAACGTCTCAATGGTTACGAAGTCGATACAAAACGCAAATATCTGAATTTAATTATTATTGATTGCACCAACTTAATGGACAGAAGTAAAATAAATAGTTTATAAGCAAAACGAATGCCACATTAATTAAACGGCTTTCGTGTCAAACGGGAAAAACATTTCAAGCTTTTAAGGAGGAAATTAATTAAATATAACTGAGTACGAATATCGGAAAAATCAAAGGTGTTGTTACTATTTATGAAATACACAAAAATCGTATAATTTTTGCCAAAGAAATTTAAAAACTTGGAAGCTTTATTCATTCTAAACAATGATTAAAGTTGGAACGTAAAATATCACGAATTCAATAGACTGTAAAAGCTCGAAATAGGCATTTCATTAGCTTTTTGTAAATAGTCTACAAAATCTACAAACTTTTACTACACACTACAATTGTGAAACTTAAAAAGTTTGCGTATAGATTCAAGTTCTGGTTTGAATTGAATTAGTTTTCGCTCAAGTATCCGAAACTTTCATAACATTCAATTAAATTAACTGAAGCGATTTGGGCCGTAATATTTATGTGACGGAAACAAATACACAAATAGAAAACGCGCTGTTGCTGAATGAAAACGCCATTTCCAAACATATTTGTTAAATCCGACTTATCCGGTTCCAATCTTAATGTTAATTGACGCGTACAGCTTCCATCTGTATGGTACAGTAACGAACCATGTCCAGAAACGCCACACAAAACAAATCAGCCACTACGCAATCAAGGAAGTCTTTTCTTGTACGTTTTCAGTGTGATTAATTAGGCCTGATTAGATACGGCCGATATCATTGGAGGCGTAAAAGAACCACAAAACGAAATTAATTATTAAGATCAGATTAAAACTGGAATTAATTATTGCATTCAGATCAGATTCTGAATGGATTCGATGTGTTCGATCTTATGAATATGGAAATCGTGGTTCGCGTTCACGAATCTTTTTTAAGGTCGACGTTTTAAATATAGTGCCATTGAATTTAAAATTTTGAATAAATATTTATACGGTTTTAAACTGACAAATTAAATAAGCAACTCGAGATTATTATTAATACTTTACTTACTTAGGAAAGACATAAAAATTGGTGGTCTTGACAATTCTAAGATCATTTCAAAATTCCTTAATATGGATCTGACTTTGTTTTATGGATCTTTGGCAGTAATATAACACTTAAACATTGTAAATCATTACTTTTATTGAGTAGTGTAAAGCTTGTGTGTACAGTAATAAAATTTGTCTTGTATTGATGTATCTAGGCGACCCAAATACAATAAATCATTGAATCAATTATGGTAATTGACGGACATTCATTGAATTCTATTATGTATTATTGATCAAATACACGAGTATTATCTTTATCTGGGGGTTTATGACTGATAATTTTTTTAGCAATGTTTATATCCGCTTATCTTCAAACAATCAATTTTAAGGAAGTTGATAAAATGTGATATGTAGTGTCTATTTATGTGATTTACGAATTGATAAAAATTTAGATATTTCCTGGAATCAATACCAAATTTAAGATAAAATTTGAATGTAACCATATATGATATAAATCAATTATTTTAACACGTTTGAACCACTAAACAAAATTCAATTTTTCTGCCTGTTTGACTGAAAATGTGGCAGCTTTTTAATTATTTAAAAATTATAATATTCTATTTATTATTTTAACACATTAATCAAAGGAACAAGTAAAAACTAAGTGTCTCATTATTGAACCACTGAAAAAATTTCAATTTTTCTTCTTGTTTGACTGAGAGTGTGGCAGCTGTTTACTTATTTAAAAATTATAATATTCTATTTATTATTTTAACACATTAATGAAAGGAACAAGTAAAAACAAAGTGTCTCATTATTGAACCACTAAAAAAAATTCAATTTTTCTTCTTGTTTGACTGAGAGTGTGGCAGATTTTTACTTATTTAAAAATTATAATATTTTATTTATTATTTTAACACATTAATGAAAGGAACAAGTAAAAACAAAGTGTCTCATTATTGAACTACTGAAAAAATTCAATTTTTTTTCTTGTTTGACTGAGAATGTGGCAGCTTTTTACTTATTTAAAAATTATAATATTCTATTTATTATTTTAACACATTAATGAAAGAAACAAGTAAAAACAAAGTGTCTCATTATTGAACCACTGAAAATGTTTTAATTTTTCTTCTTGTTTGACTGAGAATGTAACAGCTTTTTACTTATTTAAAAATTATAATACTCTATTTATTATTTTAACACATTAATGGAAGAAACAAGTAAAAATAAAGTGTCTTATTTTTGAACTACTGAAAAAATTTCAATTTTTCTCCTTGTTTGACTGAAAATATGGCAGCTTTTTACTTATTTAAAAATTATAATATTCTATTTATTATTTTAACACTTAATAGAAGGAACAAGTAAAAACAAAGTGTGTCATTAATGAACCAATGAAAAATTTCAATTTTTTTTCTTGTTTGACTGAGGATGTGGCAGCTTTTTACTTATTTAAAAATTATAATACTCTATTTATTATTTTAACACATTAATCAAAGGAACAAGTAAAAACAAAGTGTCTTATTATTGAACCACTGAAAAATTTCTATTTTTCTTCTTGTTGTGAATATTATTCAATAGAACTGTTAGTATTATTCAATCTACATTAATAATGACTGATCAATTAAAATGTACCACAAATTTGTAATTAAAATTAAACAGAAATGATTAATTTTTCTATATTTTTTGGACTAGAAATCTATAAATTAGTAATAATACTCTATTAATTCAAGACAAAGATGGAACAAGAAAAAACAGTGTTTCATTATTAAACCATTGAAAAAATTTCAATTTTTTTCTTCTTTGACTATGAATTTGACAACTTTTCACTTATCTTCTATTTTTAGAAATCACCAGGTTTCTTGAAATAAAATATATGAAGTAATACATATTATTCAATCGAATTGTCATTATTTTTCAATTTAAAATAATGGTGACTGACCAATTGAAAGCTACCACAAAATAGTAAGTATAATTAAACAAAAATTATGAATTTTTTAATATTTTTAGTAAAGAAATCTATTTATTTGTGAACAACTTCATTAGTTTAAAATTATATTACTCTATTTATTATTTTAACATATTAACAAAAGGAACAACAAAAAACAAAGTGTCTCATTATTGAACCACTGCAAAAATTTAAATTTTTCTACTTATTTGACTGTGAATAATTGTAAATGTGGCAGCTTTTTACTTTTCTACTATTTTTTGAAATATAATTATTATGTTTTCATTCAATTTTTGACAGATAGGTAAAGTAATACACATTATTCAATCAAATTATCACTTTTATTCAATTTAAAATAATGGTTACTGACTAACTAAGAGCTACTACAAATTTGTAATTATAATTAAACATAAATTTGTCTTTTAATTTTTAATGATTTTTGGACAAAAAATCTATAAATTATTTATTTGTGAATAACTTCATTATTTAAAATTTATAATACTTTATTTATTATTTTAACACGTTAGAAAAAGGTACAAGGGAAGGACAAACTATCTCATTACAGAACCACTGTAAAAAAATTCTATTTCTCTTCTTGTTTGTCTGTGAAAGTGACACCTTTTATATTTATTTCCTATTTTTAGAAATGAAAATTTTTCCTGAAAGAAAATATAATATTACGTTCTTATCCACTTTTGACAGACAGATGAAGTAATACTCATTATTCAGTGGAACTGATTTTATTATTCAATTTACAATTATAAAAAATTCACCTTCTTATTGTTTTTAATATTAAATGGATAATATAAGAATAATTTTCAATATTTGCAGCAGTAAAATTAAGCTACAAACATGCATTAACAATAGTAAAATAATAATTTATTTAAAATATTTATTTATTTATAATATTTTACAATAGAGGTTAGCCAAAACTTTAAAAGAAAGTGAGATGGTTGGAAGTAATTTTCTATATTTGCAGCTGTAAAATTAAGCATAAGACATACATTAACAGTGGTAAAATTATTAGTTTTTTTTGAACAATTTCATTTATTTTTATTGTTTTTAATAGTAAATAGATAATATAAGATTTTTATGTATCACAAACGACATTATAATAAAATATTATCTTAACAATACTTTTTCTGTCATTTTAATTTACATTTAAAGTAGTATAAAAAATTAAAAAAAAAATAAACAAACACATTCGTTCTGAACAAAAAGTTTTTTTAATCGACGTTTTAATTAAATACTACAGAAAAGGTATAATGAATTAATATAAATAAAATTAAAAGTTTTAAACAAAAACGTTCCTTTTTAACATAAACTTTAAACAGTTAGCTTAAAACACGAATCGTAACAAATTAACACCGCATAACGGCAAATATTAACTCAGCTTCTAACGTTAACATGCAATAAGCCAGTTTATCATAATCGCGTAAAATGACTAAGCTCATAAAAGAGTTCATTTTAATGATCCGATTGCAGTTACTTCCCATTAGAGATTGCAATCGAAAAGTACGTGGCACCGGCCAACCTTTCTGCATACGTTTATATCGGGTACACACAAGTACTGTCTCCTGCGGTACGACGATATTGCTCGATTCGCTAGATTGCAGGGGTCATTACTCGACCACCACGTTACGTAATTTCTGGTGACGCGCCGACTTTTGTAATGAATTACTGGTAAATAATTAGTGACGATTTCATATACCTACGGATTTATTCTATTGTGATTTTGTATGGTGTAAATTAGTTACAGTTCATTTGATTATTGCTTAAAAGCTGCTCAAACCATATTACAAATTAAGGTAACAAAAAAGTAATTAACATTTATAAATATGTATTAATTGAATTCTTTATGGGTATGATTATTTTAGGGTGTCATAAAATACTTTTTAATCACTGCCTCAAATTATTAATTTTCATCAAGAGGCTGCTATAAAAATTATTATCAATTGAAATTACGTTTAAAAATAAGGTTATTCAGAAGATTAATATTCTTGCTAGTCAGCGTAATATAAATGAACCTTAAAAATAATATTAAAAAAATTTAGTATTAATAAATTGGGTTACTGAAATTTTAATTGAAAATGTTGCTAAAATGTGCTTTTATAAAAGCAAACTGTAGTCATTCATTAACAAATAACAATTATAATATAATAATTATTTTAAAGTAAAATTTTTAAATTATAAATGTTATAAAATTATTTCCCAAGTAATTTATTTAAATAAGAGCAATCTGTGGGTAGACAACCATTATTATTTTATTATAATTAATATATATTAAAAATAGTATTTCAATAATACAGCTTTTTTAATTACTTTCTTGTATGAAAAGTAACAATTAGAACAAATAGAAAATTTACAAATATTAAATTGTTTCGAAACAATTTTCAATATTTGCAGCTATTAATGAAACTTTAGACACATTAATTCTTGAACAAAATTCAGTATCAATATATTAATTAAAAAATTGATTCTACTTATGTATAATATAATAAAAAACCATATATTTTGAAGTAATTTTCAATATTTGGAACCGAAAAATCAAACTACATTAAATGTATTGAAATAATAATTTATTTAAAAAAAATGATTCATTTTACATACAATAATTTTAAAAGAAATTAGTTAATTATTTCTATAACACAGAAGTTAAGTAAACAGAAGTAATTTTGAAATAATAAACATTAAGCTACAGACATGCATTGAAAGTACAAATATTTAAAAAAATATATATTAATTTATAACATTATATTATATAATAATATTAAAATTAAGTAATCAATTATTTATTTTATAGGGATTAATTAAAATTTAACAAAAACTGGGATGGTTCGAAGTAGCTTTTAATATTTGCCGATGTAAAATTTAGCTACAGACATGCATTAAATTTAGCAAAATAATAATTTTAAAATTAATTAATTGATCAATTATTTCTCTTACACAGAAGTTAACGAAAACTAAAAGAAGAAACAGATGTTTCAAAGTATTTTTCAATATTTGCAGTAGTAAAATTAAGCTACAGATATGTATTAACTATAGTAAAATAATAATTCGTTTATCATATTTTATAATAATTTTAAAGTTAATTAATTAATTATTTCTCTTACACAGAGGTTAAAAAGAATCTGAGATGTTTGGAAGTAATTTTTAATATTTGCAGCTGTAAAATTAAGCTTCAGACATGCACTAACAGTGGTAAAATAATAATTTATTTATAAATATTATTAATTTGTAATATATTATATATTTTAAAATTAATTAATTAATTATTTCTTTTACAGAGATTAACTAAAACATTAAAATAAAACCGAGATGTTTCGAAGTAATTATCAGTATTTGCAGCAGTAAAATTAAAATACAAGCATGCATTAACAGTAGTAAAATAATAATTTAATTAAAACTTTAATTATTTATAATATTATATTATAATTTTAAAGTTAATTAATTAATTATTTCTCTTACACAGATATTAGCCAAAACTTTAAAAGAAATTGAGATGTTTGGAAGTAATATTCAATATTTGAAGCTGGAAAATTAAGCTTCAGAAATGCCTTAACAATAGTAAAAAGATTATATAATAATTTTAAAATTAATTATTTCATTTACAGAGATTGACTAAAACTGAGATGTGTCGAAGTAATTTTAAATATTTTCAGATGTAAAATTTATTAAGATGTTTTCAAATAATTTTTAATATTTACAACAGTAAAATTTAGCTGCAGACAGATGTTTACTAAAACATTAAATGAAACTGGGATGTTTGGAAGTAATTTTCAATATTTGCAGCTGTAAAATTAAGCTTCAGACGTGCATTAACAGTAGTCAAAGGATAATTTATCCAAAACTGTTATTAATTAATTAATTAAATCATTTATAGTGATTAACTAAAACTGAGATGTGTCGAAGTAATTTTTTATATTTGTAGCTGTAAAATTTAACTACAGACATGCATTAAATGTATTAAAATAATAATTTTATAATTCATTAATTAATTATTTCTCTTACACAGAGGTTAAATAAAACTTAAAAAAGAAACTGAGATTAGACGAAGTAATTTTAAATATATGCAGCTATAAAATTATGCTACAGACATGTATTAAAAGTAGTAAAATATTAATTTATTTAAAAAATTGGTTTATTTATAATATATTAATTTTAAAATGAATTAATTATTTATCTTTAGACAGATATTAACTAAAACTTAAAAAAACTGACATGTTTCAAGGCAATTTTCAACATTTGCAGCTGTAAAATATAACTACAGACATACATTAAGAGTAGTACAATAATAATTTATTTAAAAATTTTATTCATTTATAATATAATAATTTAAAAAAAAATTAATTAATTATTTCTTTTACACAGTTAACTGAAGCTTTAAAAATGCTGTGATGTTTCGTATAAATTTTCAATATTTGCAGCTGTTAAATCAATAATAATAATTTATTTAAAAATTTTATTTATTTAAAATATAATAATTTTAAAACAAATTAATTAATTATTTTTCTTACTCTGAGTTTAACTAAAACTTGACTTGACTTACAATGTAACAATATTTTTAAAATAAATTTATTATTATGAATTGTTAATCTTAAGTTAATATAAGCTAATTAAAAACATTAAACTATTAGATTTTCTGAAAGTAATTTTTATTACGTAAAGCAATAAATTTAAAGATTATAAATTCATTAAAAAATTTATAGATTTAATATTTTTTAAGGAATTTACTCCTGTCAAAGTTTATCAAAATTAATCTGAACCTAAAAGTTTCTTAAATTAATTGGAAAACTTCACTATCCAGTTTCAATTCAATTAAAATATTTATACATTTTTAATTATTATAAATGTAAGAGTTTATGGTATCTATGTACGAGGGTAGTTGAAATAGTTTGTTGGCTGATTTACTGAATACAATTTTTGATCTATAGTTCTTTGAGAATTAATTGTTTTAAGTTATAAATAAGAAACTCAGATAGTTAGCACCAATTTGTACATATCTTCGTTGTTGATAAACAAGCAAAGTTGGCGGCACAATTATAATTATAGCTAATTGTTCGACAGCAGATATTGTTACATAAAGAACAACAAAAATTTTACTATATCAATAGAATTACACCACATGTGTCGCCGGCAATGAATACAACAAATAAACAGGCATGTGCTACTACCAGTTGAATGTTGTTAAGGTCACTTAACTAATGTATCATTCATCGGAGATAAAAAATATTTGCCAAATATCTGGCCAATTTTTTTCACTCAAAGTAAAATATTATTCGGTCGTTATTATTGGAAATATATGTCGTGACAATTTATTCCTGCCAAATAAATTTATAAAAACACGAGGAAATTTTAAATAAATCAGTGCATTCAAAATTATTAAATATGAAATTTTATTTCGATTCCGCTAAAAATTCAATATATTCCAATAAAACCACGTTCTGTGCGGTGCTCCTGCGAAACAATATAATACAAAATGAGCGAACATTTTCGGCATATAAATAATTATTATGTATTTATTCAAAATCATTTTGCGGGAGCGCTCGAATGCTTTTTACAGCCCGTACGTTGGGCATAAATTGGGATTTTAATTTGGTACGTTCCTGGTTCCGAATAAGTTGAGCAAATTTATTATTTCCTGTTTTAACACACGGTGCACACAAACAAAAAAAAAGGGTCACCAAACATTTCGTGTAATACTTTTATGATGTTCGGTGCTTTTGATGTAATTTTCACGTGCATTGTGTGCGTGAAATGGGTTTAGCGTTTAATTGCTTAAATTATTAGATTTTTGGCAACACTAAGTATGTATATATGTGTAACTTTTATAATTTTAAATGTGGTCAACCTATTATTAATAAAAATCTATCGAAACGTTGGACAGGCGTGAAAATATTTAGCAATTCAAATGAAATATTTCGTTCTAGATAATATGAAACAGATGTTTTATTATAAAAGGAAATGATTACCACAAATTTATGTTACACAAAGTAGAGATAAATGACGAAAATCCACAGATTTATAAAATATCACATGCTTAACATTATTTAGATAATAAAATGTCTAATAGTATGTTAGATATAAACACTATTGAACCATTACTATTAATTTTCATTTATTAGTTTTCATATTATATTACTCATATTTATGAGATTTAAAATTGGAAAATACCTAAAATGGACAATCCATTATTAACGCTTCAAATAGTAAAAAGTCTATTATTATTTTTAAATAAATAAATTGCTTTCATCCTTTTAAAACAAAATATAGGTAGTCTTTTTTTTTTAAAAAAAGTAATATTGGCTAGGGGCATTAATTTTTCTAGTACAATCAAATATGAAAAAAGAAATCAATTATTATGATGTGAATCCATCAGCTGAAATATTGTAATATTGAGAATTGCTTAATGATAATTGTTATTAATATTAATCAATTAATTATTAATGCTTAATAATGATAAAACACGTTTATCTTAATATTTTTACATAAATAAATTGTTTTTCTTCTTTTAAAACAATATAGAATTAGTTATTTTATAAAAATAATATTGTCTAGAAGTTTCAGGACAGCCAAATGTGAAATTATTAATCAATTGTATTGAATTCCTATTGATATTTGATAGATAAATAACCCTTCTAGTACAATTAAATGTAAAAAATAGGCCATATGAAACAAAAAAAATGAATTGTTGTGATTTTCTTCTGATATTAGTAATATATGAATTTGAAAAGAACACAAATTATATTTAATATAAAATTAATTAATTAATTTTTTAAAATTCATCAATTAAAATTCATGAAATATTGATAATTTCTTAAGAATTTTTTCTACTATTTTTACACAAATAAATAATATATTTTTTAATTCCCCCATAAAAAATATTTAATGTAATTTCAATTTAAGTCTAATATTAACTATTAATTGTAATATAAATAAATTAATTATTAGGATGGTCAATTTGTACTTAATGCCTCATGATGGAAAAAAATATTTGTCTTTAATATTTTTACATAAATTCTAATATAGAATATCTAGTGCAGCCAAATGTAAAAAAAAATAATCAATTGTATTGATTTCTAATGATATTTGGTAATAAGTAATCCTCTAGAAAAGTCAAATGTAATAAAAATAGACACTATGAAGAAAAAAATGTCAATTTTTGTTATTTTCTACTGATATTAGTAATATACTAATTTGAAGAGAACCCAAATCATATTTAATATAAAAAAAAAGTAATTTATTTTTTAAAATTCATAAGTTAAAATATATGAAATATTTGTTGTACAGATAAATAATATATTTTTTATTTCCTCCCTAACCATATTCACAAAAATTATTAAAATTAATGTCACTTATTCATGATAATAAAAATATTTTTATTTAATATTTTTACATAAATTAATGAATTTAAAGAGAATCCAAATCATATTTAATACAAAAATAAGGAATTTATTTTATAAAATTCATTAAATGTATTGTAATATTGATAATTTCTTAAGAATTTTTAATAATACTGTTATATTAATAAATCGTATATTTTTATTTCCTCCATAAATTAAAAAATAAAAGTCAATCCTTTCTGTGATCACGTACTTATGTTATTACGTAGTTTGAATGCAGTATAGAAGAATTACTAATTGATAGTAGAATAAAATTAAAAAAAATTAACTGTTAAAATTTTCAATTAGAATTAGTTATAATATAATCGAAGCACAGTAATTTAATATAATTCATATTATACTTTAAATGTTTTAAGATTAATTTATAAAATTGTAATAGTAATAAATAATATATTTTTGCAATTATAATTAAAATAAGTTATTATTATGACAAAATACCTAATAATTGTAATATTAATTAATTAAGTTAGAAAGTTTGTTATTAATGCTATAAAATAGTAAATTAATTTCTTCCCTTTGAAACAATATAGAATAAGTTATTTTATAAAACAAGAATATTAACTATAGTTCATCTACATAAGGTACGGAGTAATATAAACAAATTTAGTGTAGTTAGTTATAGTTTTAAATACGGCCCTGTTGGAAATCACATTTAGTGTGTGTACCTTGAGTGAATGTAAATAATCTGATTAAAACAATGCACTAAGTAGAGAATTTATACTACATTTAATAAAAAACATCAATAATTTATTAAGAATTTTTTGTAATATTAATATAATTGTAAATAATATATTTCTAGTAAACTTAAAAGGTTTAATAATGTTTAGGTCTGTAACGCCAGAATATGCGAAAAAGTATTTGTTTTTTATATTTTTATATAAATACATTAAATTTTTTATACTAAAAGTAATAATATATACTATATTGTTTTATTTTATCTCCTAACCATAACCACAAAAAAATCCTTCCTCATAAAAAAATATTATCTTTTTTAAATTTATAATTAGAATTATTTATAATTATGACAATTAATATAAATTTTATGAACAATAACAGAATAAAATAATTTTAGAGGATAAACTGTTTTTGTTTATTTTGCTAAACCATTGTTAATATAATTTCTTGTTATAAACTGTATGCTTAATGATTCAAAGATAAAAACACAATAAAATGTAAGTTTGTGTTTATATTATTTGATAGGGCAATATAATGAAACATTATGATTATTATTAAATTCACAATAACCATGCAAGTTTTTATTATGTGGTTAAAAACTGTTTTATAACAGATGAATTTTTTTATAGTAAAATAAAACGTTTTATTTTTGGAAATAAAGTATTTCGTTACAAAAATTCAGTGGCTCAAATTAATTTAGTTTATTGATTTTTATAAGTTTAATAAATTTGGCAACCAATTTTGTCTAAATTATTACCAGTAATTGGATGAGTTGACAAAATTAAATTCGTTAGTATTAACAATAATTAAAATGAATGATAAATATCTAAAATGTTAATCAAATAGGTTTATTACCTCTCAGATAAAATATGTTGTAACAATTCTTTGAAAAGTTATTAAGTGTAAAAAGCTAGACAGTTAATCAAGGATGTAAACTACATAAAAAAATTTATGGTTACATTTCATTTCAATTTTATGTGAACAATAAATTTATTCGTGTAATAATATTTTGCAATTAGCAAAGCAATTAAACAATATTTTTGCTTCATACGAGCAAAAAGGTCCTTGTTCCAATTACATAAATTAGGAGCATTCCACTTTTTGTTTATTTAATTCATACATATCTCAATTAAAGTCAAAATATTGCTCAATTAAAATAATTTATATCGATTAGCTTATCAGTGTGTAACTAATAAATTTTCAACCGACTATGAAATTGTCAATTATAGAAAAAAATAACAGTTCACTCGTCATTGCGACCTTAATAAACTTTTTTTTATTTACTGCTTCAATGTCACAAAAAATGTGATAAAGGTATTTTTATTTGGATAAACAAAAACCAAGTGTATGACAACATTCCAAACATTCTTTAGTTTGATAAGCATTTATGGTATCAAATTTTACAACGAATGCAAATGTTTGCGGAGTATATTGCCAGGTATCTACATAAAAATGGAAAATGAAAACTTTGACAAATCGGTCTATTTTAGTAAATGATATAATGCTGCCTTTAAATTTATTTAAAGCTACGACGAATACATTTAACTAGTTACTTTACTTACAACTTGGAGAGGACATAATTTACCTGAAAAATATAAAAACTTATGTTAATATAATATGTTACGAGGAGAAACGATGAGGTAGTAATCATAGATCTATAAAATTTGCTTAATAACCAGTGCACCATTTGGCGTCATCAATGTGCAATATTAAAACTCCTATCTCAATTGCATCGGGAACGTGATTTTTCAAACCACTGAACCGCACCATCATATTAAAGGAATGAACGATGTAATTTAAACACAGGTGTTGCAACAGGAGCATGTAGCAACTATCTACGACAGGAATATTACAGTAGTCAAAGCTGGGAGGAATTCGTTTCCTCTTGTAGGTCCAATTAAAAATAAAATGTTTGTGGAGGACGCCAAATTTTATTGTACAGTGGTGGAAAAAGGTAAGGAATATTTTTAAAAATTGGATTTCTGTCCCTTTTTATCGGATACGTCCTTTTGAATTGGAATATTATTTTATTTGTGGTCAATTATATTTAAATTCTTAACATTTTCGGTCGGTTTCGACGCTCAAAAAATGCCACTTGTCATGGACTAAATAAATTTTCCATACTTTTTTCCACCACTGTAAGTACGAAAACATACTTTAACTTACTTAGAATAAATATAATTAGAAACTGCCGATAACTAGGCACTCATTTTTAACAGCCATCATTATTCATCCTGATTGTGCGTTTAATTAATTATAATTCTAGTTTATCCTTTTACAGAGCCTAATTAATTTAATTAATACCACTAGATCATTATAATGCAAAAATCCGACCGGATATTGGATGCCATAATTCTGAATATTTTACTTAAATTCCCATTATTAATATGATCCATTACAAGATCCAATTTGTCACAATCATTTAACTATTTATATTCGCAATGTTATTTATAACGTCTACTACCAGTTTTACAAGATGTCAATTATTTGTAATAAAGTAGTAGGACGACCTACTGTGCACGAATAACATCTCTCGACAAGAGATGAACAAAAAAAAACTTAATAATGACTGCTACTTGTTATGTCTTTGTACTTATATATCTCTTGTAAAATCAAAATTTTAATATGTAATCGATTATATATTTAACACAAAAGTTTATCATATAAATATAAATTTATGAATCACAGATTAAGTGAAAAATGATTACTGTTTAAATAATTATGTATATTAAAATGTTTACATTCCAATAACTTGTAAATGTATCAGTGACATGTGTAATTATTTACTTGAGTAATTATTTACTTTTAAGTAATAAATTTTTGGAATTTTTTTTATTATTTGAGTTATTTGTAACTTAAATTAATAAACTGTTGATATCTGAACTGCATTAAATTGTTATTTTTAATAAACAGTCCTGTTTTGATGAAATATTAAATTCATTGTGGTTTTATTTAAATATTTGTGGAACTGGAACAGTTGTAAAATGTAGGGACGATATATGTATGTGTATGTTGATATAAAATCCAATCATAACATTGTTTTTATGAGATTTATGAAAGTATTTTTAAACATTGTCTGCTAAAAGTGTTAAAAATGTTACAAAGATAATAATGGAATTAAAAATATATTATTTATTATTCCTAAAATCAAAAATGTTGAGTCTTATTCCTTTCTTTATATATTTGACTTTCATTAGACTTAAATAATAATAATAATAATAATTAAAAGCATTTTCTTTATTAATTTTAAATATAATAAGACGTAAAATGTTCTTTATATAAATTAAAATAAAGTAAATTTGATTTAAAAAATAATAATAATAACAAAATTCAAAATATTTTTTATATTATTTTGTACTTTAATTAAACTTAAAATTATAACTATATAAACTGAATATAATAAATTTAAGTTCGTTAATATTCAAGATAAAATATTCTTTATATAAATTAAAATCATGTTAATTTAATTTAAAAAAAATTAATAATAACATAATTGAAAGCATTATCTTTAATATTTTTAAATTTAATTAGAGGTAAACTTAATATATATACCATATAAACTGAATATAATAAATTAATGTTCATTTAATTTAAAATGTATAAATATAATGAGTCATGAATCTAAAATATAATTACACAAACTATTCATTTACTTTAATAATATAAAACGTAAATAAATTGAAATAATGAGTATATCATTTAAAATAAATAGTAATAACAATGTTTAACAACAACAACTTTTTTATATCTGACTTAAATAGACTAATATTTGTAATATGTAACAAAAAATGTTATTTATATAAATTAAAATAATGTGAATTTAATTTAAAAAAAATAATAATAACATAATTGAAAGCATTTTCTTTATTATTTATAAATTTAATTAGACGGAAACTAAAAATATTAACTATATAAACTGAATATAATAAATTTATGTTCATTTAATTTAAAATATATACATATAATTAGTCATGAATTAAAAATATAATTATGGAGATTACTCATTTACTTTAGTAATATAAAGTGTAAGTTATATAAATTGAAATAATGAGCATATACTTTAAAATAAATGGTAATAACAATGTTCACAGAAACTTTTTTATATTTGACTTAAATAGACCAACATTTATAATATGTGAGACAAAATGTTCTTTAAATAAAATTAAATTAAATTAAAATAATGTTAATTTAATTAAAAAAAATTAATAATAACATAATTGAGCATTTTCTTTATTATTTGTAAATTTATATAAACGTAAACTTAAAATATTAACTATATAAACTGAATATAATAAATTGATGTTCATTTAATTTAAAATATAATTACAGAGACTATTCATTTACTTTAGTAATATAAAGTGTAAGTTACATAAGTTGAAATAATGAACATATACTTTAAAATAAATAGTAATAACAATGTTCACAGGAACATTTTTATATTGGACTTAAATAGACCAACATTTATAATATGTGAGACAAAATGTTCTTTATATAAATTAAAATAATATGAATTTAATTTAAAAAAATAAATAATAACAAAATTCAAATTAATTTTAATACTATTTTTTTCTTTAATTAGACATAAACTTGAAATATTAACTATATAAACTGAACGTTCATTTAATTTAAAATAAACATTCATTAAATTCAAAATTCCTTTTTTTATATTTGACTAATTTGTCAGAGACTCCTCCTTTGCTTTAGTAATATAAAATGTAAGTTATACAAATTTAAATAGACTAAAATTTTTAATATGCATGGCCAAATATACTAAAAAATTAATATAACAAAATTCAAAGAATTTTTTTTATTTTTGATTCATTAACTTTTGTAATATAAAGTGCATGTTTTATAAATTTAAATATTGAATGTTCCTGATAACTTTCTTATATTCAATTTGAGTGATGCGCTTTTAATTAAAAAAATAGAAATAACAAACTTAAGACTTTTTTTGTTTGACTGTAATTACAACTAAAAATGTAACTACACAGAATATTTACCTATTTTTAACAAGGCAGAATGTTCTTTATATTAACTGAATGTAATAAATTCAGCATATTTGACTTTAATTAGACATAAATTTAAAAATTAATTACATTAAATAGTTATTTTTAGTAAAATAAAATTATTTATATAAATTAAAACAATGTGCATTTATTTAATTTATGGCAAAATAAATAGTAATAATAATGTTGAGTATAACTTTTATTACATTTGGCTCTAATTAAGCTTAAAATTAAAATATTACTTCAATGAATAGTAATATTAATTAATTAATAATAATACTAACAATCTTCAGAGTGAACTTTTATTATATTTGACTTTAATTAGGTCTCGTAATAAATATAATCACAAAGAATAGTCAGCACATCCGGCCGATGTTAATTAACCTTGCCTGATATTTATATTATTATATTTTTCATCCCGTGTATCATCATCCATTGTTTATATTCCGATACAGAAACCAATCATACCAGTTATAGATTCGAAGAATGAATATTCATTGCAATGGCCGGCAAAGATCAATGGAAATTTAATCTATAATTGTCAAACGCACCATTTAAGAGACAACCTCGACGTCGCTTATGCTTTAATGCGATGATCAGTTTTATTTTTTGCATCCCGCATTCTACATTTCAATTAATTTATATCGATCGCGGCCCATTCATTATTTATTAAACTATTACGTAGCACTAATATCGAATTGTTACCGTAATGGGCATGTAATGGGTACAAAGTTCTTTCCGGGCTGTGATCTGTAACAAGTGCCGCTGTGCAAGGCAGTCAGATAAAAATAACAATATATACAGTGGTGGAAAAAAGTCTGGAATGTTTTTAAAAACTGGATTTAACTCCTTAGGATTTTTCATATCTGTTGTTATGGTGTTAAACAAATTTACTTGTTGGTATTGACACATTTGTTGACTTGGAAAAAAGTATGGAATATTATTTTTTTCCACGACTATAGACACATTAAGTTATAATAAACGTCAACGCCAAAAAATGCTGAAGGTATTCTCCAAATTGAGTTGAGTGACCTTTAATTGAAGCTGAAGTAGCCATTTCAAGCAGTACTATTTAATACATATTGGCTGAAAAATTTGGTACAAGAAAGCAACAACTGTTTGACTATGTTACAAAGTAATGAAGTCGTGTTTTTACGTCCATTTATAAGCTAACATTGGTCCACCACTTCACACCTGTGATTTTTTGTGAAGGAACAGTCAAAACAATCGACAATGGACAATGAGGGGAGAGAATTGGCTCCAAATAAGACGAAAACCTTTCCATCTTTAGGTAAGTATTTAAGACAATTAAATTAAGATGTAATCTTCTGGTTACTTTCATTGAAATTGAATTTTGCCCGACTATTCTTAAAGTGGTTAATAAAACCTCTTTTAAGGTTCTTTAGGTAAACCTAAAATACGTACAAAATAAGGAAAACTATTGCATATTCAACTCGGAGTTTACATTTTTTACTTATTCACGTTCATTTCAGATTTCAGCTCTTAAGGAAATGTTTTCCCGTTATGAATAATTAATATGTAGTCGTGCAACTTCTTTGAAAATTTAGACTAACTCGAAACTAGTTATTTACTTAATGCAATGCACGGTAATTTTTCAATAAATATTAATATCAGTGTGCAAACATTATACGTAACTAGTTCGAAAAAGTCAGACCACGAAATGATGTAAATTGCTTCTGGCATGTAATTCGCACTTAATACGCAGAGAGAATGTGGTGGGTAGACTGGTATTCTTACAGAATATCTTTTATGAAAATTATGATTCATTTACATGTTGTCTTTAGCACCATATTCAATTTACACTAACTATTCCTTATAATCATTTGTAAATTGTTTCCAACTCATAATTAAGATATTTAATTTTAACACCATTACCTTTCCCACTAATATTGTAGATTAGTCATTGTGCTCGAGGAGCATTTTTTCGACAAGCAGTGTATGCAAATCTAGAGGCGAGGAAATTATAAATTACCTGGTGACAGTTTCCAGCGGATAAGAGAGTAGTGTTCCATATAATTAATTAAAATGAGTCACGGTAAAGAATACTAAATGATATATTGCGCCCTGGATATTAGAAAGCAATTGAATTTGTGCCAAACTTCAATTATTATTAGCATTATGAACTCGATTTAACGGGGAGAAAATCGTACCAATAATAATAATTTAAACAACAACGATTTTGAGAGTGTTTAACCAGTTAAAACATCCAGTTGACAGAAAATGACAACACACAATTTTTTAAAAATATACGTGTTGTATGATAAAACAAATAAACCAGTCAGTGATGAAAACACAGACAAATTTAATTAGTCCGATTGCAGGAAAAATAATCGGTATTTAAACAATGAAACTGCCTTAGTTGTTTATTATTATTTTAATAAAAAGTATATTACACGTCACTTTATTAAAAGAAGGATCCTTCTCGAGAAGTATGTTAGTTGTAATGTTTTGGCGAGTACAAAAGCCAAATCTCAATCCAATTGAAAACTTTTGGAATAAAATTGACCAGAAAATCCATACAAATTTGAGTTCAAAATCAGTGCAAAGAAATATCGAACGATTATATTGAAGAGCTACTGAAATCAATGAAGAAAAGGAGTTTAGAAGTATAGTAATAGGTATACTAATAGATACTAAATAAAGGACGTCTAAATCTAGATAAGGTTATTTTGTTTTATAATTGACCCTTTATTTTTTTCAAATCATAAATACCTTACTAAATCCACTAATAAATAATTGTATTGAGATAATGTTGTTATCAACCATACTGCATAACTGACAATAATATGGATATTTAAACGTACAGTTTTGTCAAGACAAATGAAAATTTGGGGGATAAATATCCAATTATTAAAAATATTCCATACTTTTTTCCACCACTGTACGTCTTTTCCAAAATCCCGAAATCAATTCACGAAAATTTAAAATTAATTTAACGAAATAGCAATAAATACCTAACTAAACCCACTAATAAACAAGTATATAGAGGTAATATTGTCATCAAACATAACTGACAAAATTACATGAATATGAATGAAAAATGAAAATTTGGGAATTATTAAAAATATTCCATACTTTTTTCACCACTTCTTTTCCAAAATCCCGAAATCTATGCCAACCAAATTTAATATTAATTTAACAAAATATTAATAAATACCTAACTAAGCCACTAATAAACAATTATATTGAGATAATGTTGTTATCAAACATAAATGACAATAATATGGATATATAAAAGTTCAGTTTTATCAAGAAAAATGAAAATTTAGGGGATAAAAATCAGATTATTAAAAATATTCCATACTTTTCTTCACCACTGTACGTCTTTTCCAAAATCCCGAAATCAACTCACCAAAATTTAAAATTAATTTAACGAAATAGTAATAAATACCTAACTAAACCCACTAATAAACAATTATACTGAGATGATATTGTTATCAAACATAACTAACAATAGTATGAATATTTACAAATACAGTTTTATTAAGACAAATGAAAATTTGGGAGATAAATATCCAATTATCAAAAATATTCCATACTTTTTTCCACCACTGTACGTCTTTTCCATAATCCCGAAATCAATTCACCAAAATTTAAAATTAATTTAACGAAATAGTAATAAATACCTAACTAAACCCACTAATAAACAATTATATTGAAGTAATGTTGTTATCAAAAATAACTGACAATAATATGGATATTTAAAAGTACAGACAGACAAATGAAAATTTAGGGAATAAAAATTCAATTTTAAAAAACATACCATACTTCTTTCCACCACTGTACGTCTCTTCCAAAATCTTGAAATCTATTCCATCAAAATTTAAAATTAATTTAACAAAATATGGATATTTAAACGTACAGATTTATCAAGAAAAATGAAAATTTATTGGCTAAAAATACAATTTTTGAAATTAATCCATACTTTTTTCCACTACTGTACATTTTTCAAAAATTAATTAGCAAAAAGTAATAAAAGTTATGTGTTAATTGAAATTTTATTCTTGATTTATTTCGAAAGAATTAAAGTTGGTGGTCTGAGAACGTAAGATAAAAACACATTTATATGTATATTTTAAATATGAAAATAATATACCAAAACTAAATGGCATTAACCTTAAAATTATCTTAATTTTGAATATTAACCTTGCTAAATGAAATATGCCAACAGGTACTAAAAAACTAACTGAACATTTCATTCATTTTATAACTGCTCAATGTTGATTTAATAAATTCCCCGTTTGTTTAATCTATTAAGGTCGAGTACGGATTCGAACAAATCCTGCACTGAGTTAGATGTGATAAATTAATAATTTTTTAATTTCAAAATAGATAAAAAATAAACAAAACGACGTTTTACAAAAGGAAATCCGATGAACGAATACGGTGTATATTATATTTGCAAATCCAATTGCATTAGTAAGTTCTATTTTAAACTCGACGGTCTACTTCCAAAGCGAGGTCACGGTCAAGTATGTATCGAAATAATGTCTAAGATAAATGAAAATGTTACACGAAAATCATCAACAATGTATTGGAAATACGTCGAGACGTCAGTCGAGTCGAAACACATTTCGTTTCCAACGGATTCCGATTAAATGTTTCAGTTTTCTAAATACGTTTTACAAAATTCCAAGAACGTTTCGTCCTAACTAAGATTTTAAACCACCTGTAACCATTTAATAATAGAAAGCAAATATTGAAAACGTGCCAGATATCTAGGTGACATTATTTTATCATTCATAAGTTTTGGCATGTTTATCATAAACAAAAGGCTAAGACGTACGAGTACCAAAAATATATTATTAAATGCGAGTTAAGTGCTGTTATCAGTTGTTTAATTATATCAAATATTATATTAAATTGTTAATAATCACTTTTTTATCACATATAAATAAACCTATTATAAACTCAAATAACACTATTATAGTTTACACTATTAAGTCTGTAAAAGTGATACTTTTTATTAAATTTTATGACCACTGTAAACATGTAAGTATATACTACATTTCAACTTGAAAGTATGAAATATTTATTTATTTGTTGCAAATGTTATTTAATGTTTTCTCTAATCTGTTGCAAATCTGAACAAATCTAATTTACATCAAGATAGGTCCATTAATCACAATGATCATTATGTTCACGTGCTATAATGTTGAACAAACTTGGTCCTTTTGGTCTCAGTGATAGTGTTATTAATTTAATTGAGAATTATGTATGAAACAGAACTTGTTACGTCAACTACAACGAATTTAGATCTCAAACACTCACTGGATCCTCTGGTGTACCGCAGGGGTCTAACTTGAAACCCCTATTATTGCTTTTATTCATCAATGACTTGTTGAGTTACTGAAGCTTCATATAATACTCACATAAGACCATATATAAGTGTCGATTGGACCTACATATGAGAATTTTTACATACGCAAGCTCTCCAGCCCAATCAATCTAATTCCAAGAAAATTCACAGAACTTGCAGTCTAAACAATGGTGTCTTAAGCAAACTTAGATCTGTAGTTGGGCTCCATTATCTGAGTTCAACAACATACATACCAGGATTATTATTATTATTAGTAAAAGGGTTTCTGGGAACTAACGTGGCACCACTAAGCTTATCACAAACTTCCTCCTGCGATTTCCAAGACAAAACAATTGTGTCATCAGCAAAATGTACAATTATCTTTTGTAGAATGTTGGATAATGCATTTGTATAAAGAGACCACAGACCACTCTATAAATAGAAAACTCTACATGAATGAACATCACTGGAACCGACCTAATTAATATGATAAGGGCAATTTAAAATATTACCTATCAATTCAGCACAGTAAATAAAATCAGAAGATGAGTCGAAAAACAGCATTGATGTCACACATTCTTCGTTCATTTCTAATTGTTGACTTACTTTTTCTGACTTCATTTTGACTGTCAAAGACAAATAAAATAAAAACTCATTGATGAACCTGTGTTGCATAATAATTGTAACTAATTAAATAAATCCTGTATAAAAAAAGAAGCCTATTTCCAGATCAATGTTTTGCCAATTTCGTCCTAAGTTGGCAAAACATCTGACGGCAAAAGTTACAACTCAAACAAATTTTGTGCACCGCAATTAATTCCGTACAACAAATAATTGGATTGAACTTATTTTCGGACTGTTTGTTGTCTTGAAACAAGAGAACAAACTTTTGACGTCACAATTAATTGGTAATTATAATTTTCTCTGTTGTGTTTGTTTTGTTAACTTTCAACGGGGACGTGAAATTTATTTTTTTATAAATCTCTTCAGTATTCAAATTGTAAAACAATTAAGTGGCATTAATTATTTAAATTAAATTTACTCGTTTTGTTTTCTTTAAGTAATACATAAGTCTGTTTGCTTTATTAATACATATAAGTACCATTATCAATGTAGATATAGTGTGTCAAAACAATTAAATTAAATAATAATTTATCAGTCCCAGTGTTCAACTCGTGGTTTTTAAAAATCACACAAACTTGATTGATAATTTATTCACTGTAAAATGCGACTAGTATTAATTAGTTAATTTTATGGCGGAGTAATCAAGACCGCATAAAGTTCCAATATTATTTATTACAAGTTTATTAATATTCATGTTAAATCGATACCATTAACACTAAAATTAATACTGAAAGTCAAATTACAAGAAACATTGATGTATCGATTAGGTTTATGACCGTTACACATTGAAATGAACAAAAAAATGTTATATGTTGATTTTACTGTTGCATTTTATGTCCCGTATCGATGTCAATAGTGTCCTTAACATTTTGTTAGGTACACATATTTCATATTTATACAGATGGTAATTTGTTATTAAAAAGTAGTTTTGAATAAATAAACGTGTGTTGTATGGATGTAACTTATGACATTGATGTGAAATCCTCATAGAAACATATTTAAGATAAAATAAAATTAGAGAATTTTTAAGTAAATATTTAAATTCCTAAATTTATTAAGTATAAATATTTATTACAATACAATTGACAATGTATAATTTATTGCCTTAGCTAATAAATATTATATTTATTAATATGCATTCAACAAACGGTGCCAATAATGACAGTGTGCTTGAATAATATTATCCTATTAATTTGTCAAAATCAAACGTTGGCATTTGATTTGTTGATGTTGGTGCTGGGTCTTAAACCGGTCAAATTTGTCACATTATCTCACCAATAGTTAAATAAGTACCTAACAATTATAATGATTACTGTCTAGTTTTTAATTGTTTTAACTACTGTGTTATTAATTATTATTATTTATTTTATACAGAGAAATACAAATAAAAATAATTTCATATTTCAGAATATTTATTAAGACTGACTGTTAAATTTGGATGAAACAAAATATAAATGTTAAATTTTGTCCATCTAACTAAATTCTGTTATTAAGTTACTATGTGTCAAATTGCCGGTACTATATGATACTATCAATTATATTTTCAATAGATAGGTGATCTTTTGATATCTCATTTGAAAAATATTTTTAATCTCTATTGAATGTTATTTTGCACGTGGGTAATGTTATCGGTTATTCATTTAATATGTTAGGTAAACTTCCAATGACAAACTATTTTGCTTTTATTACAATAATTTTCGATATTCCTATAAGATAAATCAACGGTTTTAGTACTTCATTTATTACTGAATTGTAGCTTGTGTACAAAATGATTTAACACCTCTCTATATATTTTTCTTAATAGAGCATCCTGTATATTATATATAAAATAAATAATGACAACCCTTATTTGTATTCTCTTATATTTTGAAATTTTTTAACTCTCCTTAGAGATAATATTTCATAATGATCAATACAGCTTTTTATAGAAAATTTAACGTACTACAAAAAATGTCTCTTACAGTTTTTTGATATATTCATTTTTTCAAAAGTTATTTAACATGAAAGTTGAATTGACTTGAAATTTTGTCATTTTTTCATTTTCTGACGCAACCATTAACTTTATGGGAAAATTTTATAGGACATTTTTTCATCATCAAAAGATCATAAATTATCTGCAGAAAACTAAAAATTTTATTAAATAAATGTTATTTTACTGATTAAAATTAAACAATTTATTTAAATAAATAGATTTTTACTAAAAATATTAATTGTTTATTATAATCAAAGTAGTATATATCGTTACACTAACAGACTTTTATATTTTTTTATATATATTATACAAAAAATTCATAAAAAATAATTAAATTTTTTATATCACTTATAAAATAAAAGGGGTCAAAATACGAGGTGTTTATATGATGGGTGTTCAAATTTTTGGCAATTACAACACGTCTAAAGATTTTTATGAAGAAAACACAGCCCTTAAATATAAATTTCAAACATTGTTTCTTTCTATATTTCTGTTACTTTTGGTCCAATTGTGTTTCAATTTGGTATGTGTTATCCTAAAATGCATACCTATAGTTCATTGTAATATATTTTTACAATACTGTTACAGTGATATAGATTTTGTTGGGAGTTATCTTTTTTTTCTACCCCTATTTTCTACGTCATTAAAAATTAAAACTATTAAGCTTTTCGTATTTCCTGCACAATTTATAAGAAAAAAGTACACTTGATTAATTATTATTATGACAATCGTTTTTGAGATATTTCAGTTTTAATGTTCATTTTAATTTTCTTCAAACATTAAAACTCAAATATATCAAAAACGATCGTGTTAATCAAAATTATTCAAGAGCATCTTTTTATTCTAAATTGTATAGAGAATACGAAAAACTTAACAGTTGTAAAAAATATGCAGTGGTGTAGAAAATAGGGTGAGAAAAAGACGAACACCCCCACTAATCTACGCTACTGTATCATTTTGAAAAAAGTTTATTATATTGAATTGAAGAAGCTGTATTTTCTTTAGAAAAAACCTCAGAAAAAAATTGAATTTAGATTTTCTTTATTTTTGGACGTTTTCTAATTGTTTCTGAATTTTGACCACCCATTTTGCAAAGTCCTTGTTTAATCAATAACCCTGTACATTATCAAATGTCACCCATTATCTATTTTGGGCGTAAAAAAAACAGACTAGGAAGTATATGTGAAAAATATTAAATTCGAAATGGATTAAAAAATTAATCAGTAAAAAACTGGAAATGAATTAAGAAATAGTCACTAATAGACCTTAATTTGGCAGTCTGAATAAGTAATGAAGAACTGTGACGTCTAGGCGTGTTATCTGTGGCGAGTAAGAGATTTTTTATGTTATAAATAACCAATTATTTAAATTTTATCCTTATTTTATCTATTAATGGGAAAAAATTATTTGAAATTGATATACTGGTTTAATTTAGAAGAAACACAAAGATACGTTTAAGTCGTTCTTTGTGTTTAAAGTCAAACAACGGAAATGTCACAACGATAAAAAATATATTTATATACGGGTAAATTATTGTGTTCCATTATTAATGTGCCAAAAAAATGTGTCAACATAAAAATAATACTCATTCATTAATACATGTTAATTGATGAGTTTGAATACGTAATGAAGGAGTGTGACAGTTGAGTGTAGGTAAGTTCCATAAAATTTGGAATTATTTAAATTTTATCGTCAATCAACTCATCCATAAGGTTTTGGTGTATTCAAATTAAAATGGGTACTACTAAAAATATAAAGATATGTTTCGTTAGTTCAAATAATTCAATTAATCTTCAACTACATATGGCACAGTGGTGGAAAAAAGTATGGATAATTTATTTATTTGTTACACATATTACTTAATGTATAATTAAGGTGTTTCCTTTTTGTAATAAAAATTCAATTTTGTCTTTGTCAAAGTATAATAATTCATAAAAAATAATAATATATAATATAATATTAAAATAATATAATATCCCATACTTTATTCCACTACTGTATATATAATTATAGCAATCGAAAAGCATTTAATCCGACTATATTTTGAGAGAGACATTATGCACGACAGAGACAGTACAAGTCTGCAAATTTGCTCCGTAGTGGGAATCTTTTACTGTCTCTGTCATGCATGATGTCTCTTTCAAAATTCAGCAGGTTCAAAGGCTTTCCAGTCGATGTATATCAAATAATTATCAACATTATTTATTTGATTTTTAGGACAACTTTATAATAATCATATTTGACTAAGAATCGATTAAAAATCAACTATCCCTGAAATGAGGGGATGTGTAATAAATTCACTTATCCATATTCCGATTGTTATTGCCCTCCTGTCGTTGGCTCCATTACCGGAATTCGTTGTCTAGTGTGAAATTTACTATAAGTTATCTACACCGTAAATCTTCAGATCGTCTTATAATTTCCCTTAACAACTTAATTACTATGGGAATGACACCAGAGTTGTAGCGGCTTTGTAACGCCCCCTTTATGAATTATTCACGTCCTGAGCTAATAATTGCGGTATGAGCCAATATTAATAAACAAAATCGTAGACGTGAACTCGGATGTGCATTAAAACAGTCAACTTTTAATCACTTCCTAGTCGTATACTACCACCAGGAAATGGTTGTTATAAAAAAAAAAAATAAAAATTAGGTAATACGTTCAAAAGTTGCAGCACGTATCTTTTGCCCAACCGTATTGCATTAATTAAAAGCAGGAACGAATTCCTATAATTAGCTAATTAAACATAATTCGACATTCCAAGCACATCAATTTTTTCTTCGTCAATTTACTACGGCTGTAGTTTATTTATGCTTGTACGTTGTTTACTTGCAATAATAATTTATTATTTTATTTAGCAAGTTAAAATATTTTATTTGAGTCAACGGTCTACTACGGCATACTATTAACCTGAAACAAATGTACAAACAAGCTTAGAATTACAAAAATCAGCTATTTAGGAAAGACGACACCGAGTATCATTACCAACTTAAACATTATTATTCTCAGAAATCTACACAAATGTAAAATGAATATAAAAAAGATGATGAGAATATTTTAGTTTTAAAAATCTAATTATAGATATACCTTATTGTGCCTTTTGAGCTGATGCAATATTATAACAGACCTAATTAGAAATGATGATACTAATAATAATTTTTTTATCAATTTTTCAACACTACAATTCAAAGAAATCATTTATATCGCTTATTATAAAATAATTAATAGGTAAAAATTTGAATTAAAATTGTTAAATTTAAATTTACATATAAATTTATATTATATTTAAAATTTAACAAATATAGAAACTATAATAATAATAATAATATATTTCCTATATAAATTAAATGTCAATAATATGAGATTACACGTAATATAAAATTGAAATTTGAAAATTAAAAATGTTTTGAAATATTAGAAAATTTGTAACAATTCAACTAATACGTTAAAAATCTGAAAATTTTTTAAAAATTATATATAAAATATATAATAAATATAATAAAATATAATATTATTATATAATATATTATTATATAATATATAATTTATTTATATACACTAAAATTTGCTTCAAATGAATGAACTATATAAAATATCAAAAATTAAAAGTGTGTTAAAAATTGTTAAATTTAAATTTACGACAAATTTATAATATAATGGAAATTTAGCAAATATAAAAACTAAAATAATTAATTAATCATAATATATAAGTTATAGATAAGATGAATTATAGAAAGATAAATTGAATTACAAGAATGTGAAATTACTCATAATATGAAATTGAAATTTAAAAATTAAAAATGTGTTAAAATATTTGAAAATCATAAAATTATAATAATTATAAAATATCAAAAATTGCTAAAATTTATATTATATTTAAAATTTAACACATAATATAATAAATAATATCAATCAAAATAGTTTTACTACTTAAATTAAAAATAATAATACGTAAATGTTACCACAAAGTTAATCATTATATTATTGAAATCTGTCAACAAAAAATAAAAAATATTTCAATTCCATATTTCTCTTATGTGTTTTTATTATTATTTTTTAAATATTTAATAATATTTTGTATATGTTAAAATTTACTTCAAATTTTTAAAACTTTTGAAATTAAAATTTGAAAATTATAAATAAATTGCAACATTTTAAAAATTCTAATAAATATATTATTCATATAATAATTTTTTTGTCAATTTTTCAACCCTACAATTCAAAAAAACCTAAAAATTTATGTCGCTTATTATAAAATAATTAATAGGTGGTCAAAATACAAGGTGTTCAAATTTTGGGACCACTTAGCATACCCATAATAAAGAAAATTTAAATAAAATTATTTTCTGAAGTTTCTCCTGAAGAAAATGTGGCTCCTCATTTATAAATTTCAAAAAATGTTTCTTTCTCATATTTCTGTAACCTTTGACCCAATCGTGTTTAAATTTGGTATATATTATTCTAAAATTCATGTCTAGAATTCAATGGGGTTCACCTCTTTTTGTTGTCTCCTTTTCTACGCTACTGAATATTTTTTAAATTTTAAAATTCAGCTTTTCGTATTCCTTGCACAATTTGGAAGAAAAAAGTACTCTTGATTAATTTTGATTATCACAGGTGTTTTTGAGATATTTCGGTTTTAATGTTTTTTTAATTTTCTTCAAACATTAAAACTCAAATATATCAAAAAGGAGTGTGTTAATTAAAAACATTTAAGAGCATCTTTTTATTCTAAATTGTACAGAGTATACGAAAAGCTATACATTTTTAAAACATATGCAGAGAAGTATATCTAACCACAATAATAATGAATTATTTGAGTTATTATTTTTTTACGAAGGGAAAATATTAAGTAATATTTGTAACAAGTGAATAAATAACTATACTTTTTTCCATCACTATATACGTATTTTTTTTTTTTTTTTTTGACGTCACATTTTATTTTTGACCACTGATGAGCTCTGATTCAAACTCATCTGTCAATTTTAGTGCATCAAACTGTTCGATTAAAAAATTTTCATTAAAATGCCAAAACAAATGTCTAATGTTTACACTGACCGTTTCATATTCAATTAACCGAGGCACTTAAAAAAGCTTATTTTTGTTATTTCATCAAATTTTTGGTCGTCCAACAAAATATTAAAAAAACTGGGAGTGGCCCTTGGGCTGCAGCAGAGAGAACAGAGTTTGGATTTTAGTATGCCAACGATGTGGAGACAATCAAATGGCAGTTGAATAAAATTATCGTGGATACTGGAATCACAGTTTACTTTGTGGCTGCCTTTGTTGAATTACATCATAAGAAACTCAGAACTGAAATTTTAATAACATTTTTGTCACTGTGTATTGAACCTTTTTCTCACTTCCTTTAAATGTGAGGCTTCCTATTAACTGAATAAAATGTTTAAATTCAATGACAAATGAGTTATATTTAAAATTAATTTATAGTTTATAATATAATAACAATGAATAGCTACAAAATCCTTCAAGTAAAAACAATAAATAAACTGATATAAGTTTCTCACTGATATATATTTTTATAAATTTGATTTTTTATTGCTCAAATTCAATTCAATTTTGTTCTTTTAGGCACATTCCACCTTCATCCGTTTGAATTGTATCTGTACCTACTGAATTAATATTGTTACAAGCTCTTCGAACACTCAGCCAGTGAGCAAAAAAAGCTGCCTGTAAAGAATATTGATGTGATTATTTACCAAATTATATTTTATTTATGATACCAAATGCCAAAAACCGAAGATGTGGTTTTAAAATAATGATAAATAAAAAAGTTTCCAACATTATTTTAGCTTTCTTGACGTAGGTTGGAGAGAAATTACAAATTTGTGTATATGAAATGTGTTTGTAGATATTTTATAAACAATTTTATTGAAAACAAGAGAGACAAAACACTCAGAACATGATTCATGCCCTAAAAATTCATCTTTTTTTGGTGACTCCGGGTTAATTGTATGGATCTTAACTACAATAAAATTTATGAAAATAAAGATAATTTGAAAGGTTACTGTTCTGTAAGTATTTAGTTAATTTTAAATTAAGTAAAATAAGTCTGAAAATCTTGTAGCCAGGAAAATGTATACGTAATAAATATTTGTTTTGCCATTTTCCTATTCTAAAGCATCAAATCAACACAAAACAAATGTTTCCCCAAAGCAATGCATTATTAGTTGTAGCATACAATTATTTATGCTTTCTTTATTTTAATTTATCGTTTCAATCGATCGACACATTTTTTTATATTTTTAAATAAATAAGTAGTTTAATTAAAACCCAATATCATAGTTTAATTTTGATTTATTAAAAAACCATTCATTCATATCATTGTTTATTATTATTTACTTTACTGATCTTTTATTTATTTATTTTAAACCAATGAACATTTTCAATCTAAAAATGAAGAATATTATTAAGTACAATTAAGTAAAAATTAAACAGTAATGAAATATAAATATTATCATCATATGATTCATAATACAAAATTAAAATTTATAAATTAAAAATGTGTTGCAATATTAAGAAAGTCATAATAATTTAAATAATTAATCAATATCAGAAATCTGAAAGTATTTTAAAATTATGTACTTTTGTAATTAAAAAAGGGTCTTGAAATTAAAAAGTATACATATATTTGTTCTATAATTAAATTTTAACAACTACAAATATTAATGAATTAAAACATATATATATATATATATTCTAAATAAATTTAATAAGAATGAAATTATAATCTAAAAATTAAAAATGTGAAATATTGAGAAATTCATAATAATTCATAGTTAAATTACACATTTATAGTAAACTATATAAAATATTACAAATTAAAGGAGTGTATTGAAATTGTTAGATTTAAATTTACATATGAATTTATATAATATTTAAAATTTATCGAATATAGAAACTATAATAATAATAATATATTTACTATATAAATTGAATGACAATAATATGAGATTACTTATAATATAAAATTAAAATTTGAAAATTAAAAATGTGTTGAAATATTGGAAAATTTATAACAACTCAGCTAATACATTAAAAATCTAAAAATCATTTAAAAATTCACTATTTATAGTATATACAATACCATTTATAGTATATAATTTGTTGATATACACTAAAATTTGCTTCAAATAATTAGTGATAAAATAAATCAAATTTATACAATGAACTATATAAAATTAAAAATTAAAAAATTGTATTAAAAATTCTTAAATTTCACACAAATTGATAATATAATGGAAATTTAACAAATATAAAAACTAAAATAATTAGTTAATCATGTTCATATCAATTTATATAGATAAATTGAATTAAAAGAATGTGAAATTACTCATAATATGAAATTGTAATTTGAAAATTAAAAATGTGTTGAAATATTTGAAAATCATAATAATTCAACTTATGCATTAAAATCAGAAAACTTTAAAAATTCTGCATTTGTTGTATATTTTGTTGTTGCTATTTATAACATATAATTTTTTATATATGCTAATTAAAATTAAATATTAATAGTAAATCATTTATAAAATATCAAAAATTGAAAGTGCGTGCTAAAATTTATATTATATTTATTAATTTAACACATAATATAATAAATAATATCAATCAAAATATATTTAGTACTTAAATTAAAAAATAAAAATACGTAAATATTACCACAAAGTTTTGAAAGTTTTTTGTATGTTAAAAATTACTTAAAATTTCTAAAACTTTTGAAATAAAGAAAATATTCTGAAACTGATAAATTATAATGTAAATATTGCCACAAAATATTTAAAAAAAAATAAATTAAAATATGAAAATTATAACTAAATTGAACCATTTTAAAAATGTAACAAATATATTATTTATATTATTATTATTATTATTATTATTATTATTATTATTATTATTATTATTATTATTATTATTATTATTATTATTATTATTTTAATTTTTAGGAACACTTTCACACAATTCTAATAATATAATAAATAAATGAATTATATTACAAATATGCTTTTAAATTTTTTAGATTTTTATTCATTTATTTATTATATTATTAGAATTTATAAAATACATTACTAAAGAGAAAATATGTTATTTTTTTTATTTTATTTGTTTATTTTTTCTTACTTTTAATATTTAACTTTTAAAACTATTTTATTTAATTTTGTTTTTTGTATATATTAAATCAGTTTAATAGCAATAAATAATAATAATAATAAAATATTAAAAATTTATAATGTTTTAAGATTGTTAATTCCAAATAAATTTATCTTAGATTGGATTAAATGTTAACATAAATATAAAAAAACAAAATAATTAGTTCATCAGTTGTATGCTAAATTTTCTTCAAATATATATATAATATAATCTTTGGAAAGATCTTCAATTAAAAGAATAAAAGTATAAGATAAATTAAGTGTACCAACTACATAAAATATTAAAATTTCAAAATTTGTCTTAACATTGTATATGTTCAAAGAGGTTTCAAATTTTTTTCTGTGTGTATTTTAAAAAAATATTAATATAGATACATCAACTACAGTATAAAATGATACAAATTAAAAGTATGTTGAAATTGATAATCAATTTTTTTGTATATGTTAAAATTAGCCTCAAATATATTTAATGTTTGAAAATTACTTCAAGTAAAAAAATTAGATATATTAAATGTACCAACTACATAAAATATTAAAATTTAAAAATTTGTCTTAAGATTGTTAATTCCAATGAATTAAACCATAAAATGATAAATATAAAAATTAAATTGGTTGCAAATATTTAATGTTTGTAATTTAAAGAAATGTTAATATAAATATATCAATTATATGGTATAAGATGTTAGAAAGAAGTGTTTTGATATTGTTAATTATTCATTTTTTTGTATATGTTAAAATTTGCTTCAAATATATTTAATATTTAGAAAGATCTTCAATTAAAAAAATTAGAAATAAAAGATAAGTTAAATGTATCAATTACATATAATAATAAAAATTAAAAACATGTCTTAAGATTGTTAATTCCGCAACAATTTTCTTACAACAAATTAAATTTTAATATTTAAAAATAATAACTAAATTATTTAGTTAATCATACATCGTATATGTTAAAATTGGCTTAAAATATTTCATGGTTTTAATTTAAAAAAGTATTAAAAAATACAAAAGTTAAAATTTGATTCAATTTTTGAAATATTAGAAATAAAAGATAAATTAAATGTACCAACTGCATAAAATATTAAAAATTTCAAAATTTGTTTTAAGATTGTTAATTCCACACAAATTTATCTTACAATGAATTAAATTTTAACATTAACAACACAAATTTGTTTCAACAATTAACTAAATTTGTATAAAAATGAAAATAATTAATTGTCATGTAAATAAATAGTAAATTGAAATTTCATAAAAGTAACTAAAGAATATAATTTAAAATATACAGCTAAATACAGAAACTAAAAATTTGAAACACCACAAACACAACATGTGCATTAATTACAACAAACCGGTAAAAATGATGATTTAAGTGAATTAACAATGCAGCAGGTCGTTCGCAAATTAAATTTAGAAATTACTCATTAGCTTAACTAGATCAAACCTAATTGTAAACGTATTTCAGGACAATGATAACTGTGAACTGTGAACGTTATTGGCACTATCCTATACAACAAAAACGAAAAACTCTTGCCTGATATAATTGCTGAGAAAATGAGTAAAACCAATCGGAGCGTCATGTCGATGGTGGCCCGTTTGCTGATCCGAATGCAGAAGATTGCCGGTCTCGTAATTGCACCAAGTCACTTTTTAGAAACTGAACTTATTTCGAATACCGCTTCGGTATCATGAACACGAAAACACGAAGGTACGCAAGACACGAACGCGCATGAACTGCTCAGTACTGACTGCCGCGAAATAGCACCAGTGTGTGGCAGGAGATTCTTCCGGCGTTGCCAATGCGTACGCATTTTCCCAAAGGCGAAGACATTCAAACTACCATACTGAAAGGTATAAAATAACTAACATTGTTGTGTTTCTATCTATCAATTTTAAACAACAAAATAATGTGGCTGATAAGTGAAGCCATTTTTGACTTAACACAACAATTTAGTTTAAATTAATTATTAATTAATTAAATTTTAAAATTAACTAAATCGTGCTCAAATATTTTTGTAATTAGCCAGAAATGTGATTACATTTGCTTTAAATATAATATTAACAAAAACAAATTAAAAAATAATTTTATTACCACCTAAAGTTACTATAATAAATTACAAAAAATATATTTTATGATTAAATCTGACTTAATATAAAAATTTTATCTTTTCTTTTTGCCATCTTGGACGTATAATTTTAATAAAATGTCTAACATTTTAAAATTTACTAAAATTAGAGTGTTATATATAACCTTATTCAACAATTATTCAATTGTCACATGAAAAGTAACTTAAATAAACATTAGTTGCATTGACCTGTGTCATGTGTCCAATTGATTTCAGTCGACTGATCAACAGTCGGTTATTGAAATAAGTCGTTAGTGTGACTAGTTGGTTATTAAAATGTCGGTTATTCCCAACTCTAACGTCTCTTCATCGTTTACATGAGTAGAACACTTGGCAACGTTGTAAGGCAAACATGCATGCATGGAGGAGGTAGTTTTGCTAAGTATATTACTTATTATTGAATAACGTTTACTTTATTACTTTGCATTTACCTAATTGGATTGTTAAAAAACTGGGACGCGATCCATGATTTATTACCAGAAAAAATGGGTATTAAGTTCAGGAAGAATATTAACAGGAGCATTAAACTTAACATGTCGTATCGGGGTAACTGGCAATTTTAATCTGGATTAAAACGTCTAACGGTGAGTTATGGATCAATAACCATAATCAAATGGAAAAATTAATTTAATTTAATACATTATACATTAATATGTATAACAAGGTGTAATGTGGTTTTCTTACATTAAATTCAAATAAATAAATTTAGTGTAAACCTTTATTTTTAATCAATTCTAGTTATCAACAACAAATTTTCAATCCTGGACCGACAAAATTGGTTTTTGAGTAACCAAATTGTCAAATTTTTGCCACTAAGAAAATGTTGTAGGTATGGTAATAAATGGATGAACTGAGTGTGCAAAATCGGGTGAGTATGGTGGGCCAGGCAGTACCTCAAACCCCAATTCATTAATTATTTCCAATGAGAATCTTTAACACTGAGGTCTTAAATTGTCGTGTTGACAATCACTGAATACTTTTCGACTAAATATTGGTTCACTAGATCCAATAGTTCACAATAAAGGTTTGCATTAACAGTTTGTCCAGATTTCAGCACTTCAAAGTGACTATTTCCATGAATACTCCACCAAACTCACAGAAGAAACTTTTTGGGATGTAAACCCGACTTGTAGGACCCATTTTTCGTCTCCAATGATTAAAGGATCCAATCTGCTGAAGATGTTCCTGGATGGTCGACTAAGGTTGGAAGGGTGTTTGACAGTTCTTCGATTTTTTGACATACATTTGGTACCACTTCTGTCCTTAGAATGTCGTTGACCTTCCACAGATATATCCAGGTCCAGCTCATAATGCTCTCCTTGTATCTATTAAAAAAAATGTATAGTTTGTCCTGAAATTTGGCTCTCACATTCACCATTCAGAAGTTATCTGGTCGGAGACTTTTTACGACCAAACTGTACATAACAGACAATTTCTTACTAGTAAGACCCAATGGATTCCTTTCATCGAAGTAAATAAATTTTTATGTTAAACATTTCTCTTTTTATTTTATATATGGAAATGGATATAAAGCAAATTTTATTATTATTATATAATATACTTTTTAAATAATATGGTTTATAAAGTAGAAGAATGTCGTATCAAAACGTATTATAAAATTAATAAAATATCAAATAAAATATGGTTTATAGAACTCAAAAATTATGTTAAACAATATTTTTTCGAAGTTGTTCATCCTATTACACAGTTTTCTCTTGATTAAAGTTGATTTTTGCCATTTGTTTCTTTTAATAAATTTATTGATTTTACATCATTTTTTACATTTTGTAAGATCATTCTAATTTTCACAGTTTGGTACTCTTGTTACTTTTAACAAGTAATACTTAACACGATTACTTTGGAATCTCATAAGAAGTGTTGATTTATGTTAATTTTTTGTAATTTTAAAAACTTAATGAGAGTTTCAAAATTAAAATATGTATGATTTTTTCACTTTTCACGTGTAATAATTTTTAACTTTGGTCAACTCTGAAGACTTCAAATAGATTTATTTTTAAAGATGTTTGTTTGGTATTTTTTAACAACAATTCTTGGTTAATTAGCAATAAAAATAAATTTTATATTCTGTATAAATTTATTCGAATTTATGGATATTTACGTAGTATGCAAAATTTTTCTATTCTTTATAGAAAGAGTAACGTTAAACTCGATTTAATAACAAAAATAAATAGTATAACATATTAAGAACCTAAATTACTATTTTTTTATTAAAGTTTGATTAAATGATATTATATTATAGAATAAATTAAAGTTACATTTTCTGATTTAAGTTCACCTAAAAATTATTATAATAATGTTTAAAGAATATATTTTATTTAAATATATTTTTATTAGAAATGTAATTTATATTACGATTAGAATAGATTAGTGGTTCTTGGCCTTAAATTAAATAGTTAATCATGATATAAATCATGGCATATAAACTGAATAACAAAAATATGAAATTATCCATAATATAAAATTTGTAAATTAAAAATGTATTGAATTATTAGAAAATAATTCTGAAAAATCTTTAAAAATTGTGTATATATTATATGTATATTGCTATTTACTGTATATATTTTTTTATATAGGCTATGTGCTATATAAAATATCTACTACTATTTTTTTATTAAAATCAGATGACACCCTATTAGGTTTGAGGGTGGTGTCATATATTGAACAAAAACAGTATTTTATTTTTATTTACACATAATTTACTTACATAAAATTTGAATAATCGGTGCTTTTGTCTTGTAAATTTAGTCTTCACTGTCCCTTGAAAATATAAAATATAAAAGACTTGGCCACAAAAATAATTTATTCATTCCTGTTAGCCAAATTTATCGTACCAAAATATAGTAATGTAACAGTTTTTTGTCCCGTATTTGTTAAAGTATTCAAATTAGGAATTGGACAGTTTAATTCTTTAACAATAAACATTCGGCCATAATAATTTAAACTGGAAATATACATTTATTTGATAAGAAAACCACCACCTCAACGCAATTTCTTATATTAATAAATTATTTCGTGTTATGATTGATGCCAAATAGTAAGAATCGGAAACCTTAAAGCGCATGCGCGTGCATTGAAACTGCGAAGAGGCACATTTAAAAGTGCCTCTGGAGAATTTACATACAATATAATAAATGAAATTTAATATAAAACTGTCATTAATTGTTTAATTGTCAGTTTTACAACCCTATTATTATAATTTGAATATTAAGTTATATTTTATTTTAAAGAATAAAAACATAAAAAATGTATTTTTTAATATTAATGTTCTTAGGTGCCTCATCTAAGTGACCACTACTGACAATTTAATAAACACACAACATTATGAAAGTTATAAAACTATGGTTGAAAAGTTATTTAATTAAATAATATTATTGTTAAATTGGCACATAATTATTAAATGTAATAATTAAAATGTTACTATTCTTTTGGACTGAGTGTTGACTAATTGATTGCTTTATACCACATTTAAATTTAAATCGATGTAATTTTGTTTTCACGAATTATGAAACATATTTTCAAATCCCATAAATACAATGAAAATAAATTATGTTAATTTATAGATAGATGTGTTGCATTTACTTATTTCTTTAAGGTCAATTGCTGATAAATATATATAATGAACTGATCTGTCTAAAAACATAAAAAATGTATTTTTTAATATTAACAATATAATAATTAATAATTAAATATGTATAATATATAATAATAAATTCTACTGGCATTTAACCAGTGTTCCCATGACTCTGTTACTCATTAGTTAAAATTATAACAAAAAATTTCATGTACAAAGATAAACTACATATAAATTACTCACTCTTTTGTTTTAAATAAAAGTACCCATAGTGAACGTATGCTATCCTAAGACATTGAAGACCAGTTAAGGACACTCACAAATTTCCCTTGAGGTAACTCTAATCTTTTAGCAGTAATGTGATAAAAACATAATTTTTCTCTTATTTTTTAAAGTATTTTGTGCCATTTCAACATATAATTCACTCTACCACCACTTTCAATTTCCTAACACGTTTAAAGTTTATCAAAAAATGGTATACAGTAAATATTGAAATTTTTAATTCTTGAAAATTAAAATTCTTTTAAGAATTAGAATAATTTTCATATATCAAAAATTATGTCAAGTGCTAAATTAATAAAAAAAGTATAATATTCTTGTATTGCCTACTTAAAATCAGTACTTTCAGATATTTTAGAGAAAATTAGAAAATTTTTGAATATTTTATTATATTTAACGTCATCGCTGAAAAAAAATAATTCTTTATTGAAATTATCACCATAATGTGAATATAAACTAATAATTGATATACTATTATCATATTTCTTTCATTTCAGAATTAATTTAAAATAATACAATCAAATATTAAAAAGGTGAATCTACAGTTTGAACTAATATTATAATTTTAAGATATTTTCTCTAATTATATACATAAATTTAAAAAAAATATGTTGTAATTTTGATTTACATATTTATTCTATGGTGGTAAATACAATACACACTTGATTGAAAAGGAATTATGTACCGATACAGTATAAGTTTAGTCTGAGGGAAAAACACACACATAAAAGAAAACTAATGACTAATGTCAGAAAATTTGTTGCAATACATTACTCCTGAAGCTTCTCATCCAGTTTCGATGAACTGCAAGACACATTTAAATCTAAGAAAGGGCAAATAAAAATAATGGCTAAAATATCGAATATGGGAGAGTTAATTCTTAAAAAACATTTTCTTAACGGTGGAAACCTATATAAACAGGGCAATAATAACACCTTGAAATTCTTTTTCTTCTTCCACATTGTATGTTACCTTTTCCTTAATTTATTCTCACTTTTGACATAATAAATGAAAAACAGTCTTCTTCCTAATGAATTCCAACAAGGGACTACAAATCATGGGATACTTACAGGAATCCTAAGGAATTCCGTTTAGGAGTAATATTCAGGATATTTTAATTAAAATAAAAGAAAAGATACTGAATATACTGAGTACATCATACAATTCCTAAAAAAATATAATTAGATCTTCTGTTGTTGTAACATTCTTTATATTGATCATTATCCTTTTATTATTTTAATAAAAAAGTATTTAGGTTTCAATTTTTACAATTAATATTATGTTTATTTTTTATCGATATCGATACATTTAATGGTTTTATTTTCAGGGTATATCTAAGTGCTACAGAAGGATTGATGTTTTCAATAATTTTCTACTTTTATAATTTCCCTTTAATTATGACTTCATTAAGAAGTACCTTATAATTTTAACAAGACCTTTATAAAATACACCGGCGATCTATAATCTAATTAACTAATTAATTATTTGTTGCTTTTAGGCTGGTTACTTTATAATATAAACATCATGCAATGTTTTTAAAGAAATAAATTAAATGCAGTACATTTTCATTCATTCATTCATTAATTTATTTTAGCCATTGGATATTCAAATATTTAGTTTCATTGTATTAATATTAATAGAATATTTTATAATATTTAAATTTGTGAAAACAGAAATTGATTTAAATTTAAATGTGATACAAAGCATTCAATTAATCAACACTCTGTCCAAAAGGAAGAATATTTTAATTATTATATTGAATAATTATGTGCTAATTTAACGATAATATTAATTAATTACTTTCCAATGAACTTTCATAATGTGTTTATTAAAGTGTATATTTTTCAGAGGTGAAGTACTTAGAAGAGGCAGGTGAAGAAGTGCCTCGCCTATGAAACATTTTTATGTTCTTACTCTTTAGAATAGATTGTAACTTAATACTTAAATTAAGATAGAAGGCTAATATGTTGTAAAATGGACAATTAAACAAGCAATAATAATTTTACATTAAATTTCAATGAATATTATGTACCCAAGTTCTCCAGAGGCACTTTGAAATGTGCCTCTTCGCGTCAATTCGTTTCATAAGTGAATATTTCTATTTGGTTCCAACTTTTGCGCATGCGCCTTAATGTTATGTAATGATCAGATTTAAACATCACGACCCTTCACTGATACTTTTGTTAAATCTTTTTGAGCACCTGTAACCCGTAAATAATCTTATAAAAAAATAGCTCGTATTTTTACATGGGTCGGACGTACCTACATATAAATATTCATAAAATCCCTGTTAATTTATTTCCACCCCTTAAAAGTAACGTACGACATGTTAAACGTGGTCTTTTTAATTATTTATTCTCTCAGTATCTCATTTGAAAATAAATTATCGTGTAATTTGAATGTGCAGACAACATCAGATCAGATATTATTTATTACAATAAAAAACGGTCCTAACTGATGTAACTGCATAATTACCGAAACCATGGTGAGCCGTATAAATTAGACATAAATAAATAAATAAGTGTTATTCTTGAAATAACCGTTACCTTTTATTATTTTTTATGTAGGTAGAATAATATTGTTGATGTTTTGTAGGATTTTTTATTTAACTTTTGTACAGTCCGTTTGGGTTTGTCTTTATATATGAAAGAAATGAAACTCCTACAGATTTTGACTAACTTCATAAAATTTCCAAACATAAGATTTCATCATTAAAATACCCGTAAAAATGTTAATGATTTTTAAAAGCAAATTATGGTAAAGCTCCTGATGATTCTGATGCCTTATTTGCGTGGTAATCAAATTTTGATGAGGGAATTCATCAATTTCAGCTTTTAAATTAGTAGAAAAATAATCTAGATGAAAGTTATGATGGATGTTTAATATAATTTTTTTCAAACATTATAACTGAAATTCTTAAAAACGGCTGTGACAATAAATTTTAATCAATTACGTATTTTCTCCTAAGTTATGCAAGGTATATGAATGAAATATGACAAAAAATAATTTATGAAATTTAAATTTCAGGGGCTCTATTTTCTTCAGGAGAAACTAGAATAATATTTATTTAGTTTTTCTTCGTTATTGAACATGTTCTAAGTGCTGCTTTTTTACCTTGTATAGTATTATATGATAGTTTTAAAGGTTGTAAATTCTTAACATTATTATCAACATTAAATGATATTTATTTTCTTATTTAATTTTTATTATTTTTCAACTTACGTATTTAAGGATCTTTAAACCATCGTTCTTTAATATTTGAGCAAAACAGTTGAGAGAAACAGTGATAAATTATTGAAATGTGACTGATATTAATGTTTAACGACTTCAGTTTTGAGATTTGCCATATATGGAAAGGATTTAGCATTACTCCACTTGTTTGGATAAAAACTATTTTTACTGGCCTTGGTAGATTAATATTCTAATCTTGCTCATTGAGATAATAATCTCAGTGTCAAAGAAAGAACGAGAAATCCACCTTGCAATCTATCTAGTAATTATTTCATGAAATAAGCTGACTAAAGTACTAAAATATTCATAAAAGCTTTCTATAAAATGTCGAAATGATACCATTGGTTATGATCTTTTTATTCATATTCACCATAGTGATATCATCTGTGGTTTAACGAAAAACAGACCAAAATATCATATAACGTTCTTATAAAACATATACTCCAATTTTCAAAGATGTGACCATTAATAACGTATTTTGTAAATATGTGTTTATTTATTTATTAATAATAACACCAATTTAACCAATAAATATATTTGTTATGTCAAATTTATGTAAACATATTTGCACAAATGGATAGAAATTTATTATAATGACATGTTTTAAAATCGAATTACTGTATCCCATAAAGGATGTGTGACTTGAATAATATGGAGAAAATTGGAAAACTTTACAATGTTTGTTTTCTGTTCAAACATAAATAAAAATGAATAGGGTCTAATGTATTTCAGAACTTATATTCTTTATATATATTTTGAGCACTTATAACTAATTTAACTAAATTTTAGTTTTGAAACATTCATTAGAAAATTAATTCTAAAAAAGGGCATCTTTACATTAAAGAAATTATACCTTTGGTTTCAAATTTTTATTCCTAATTACCACAGCATGATTTAAAAAAAGAATTAACAAATTAACAACACAATATATTAATGTTAAATTGGTGTGAACATATTTGCACAATTGTTTAGAATTTTATTATAATGAAATTGGAAAACTTTACAATTTTTGGTTTTTGTTAGAACATAAATAAATATAAGAAGATTAGGTCTGGTGCATTTTAAAAATTACATTTTTTATATTTTGAGCATTTCGAGTAATAAATTTAATTAAATTTTTTTGAAACATTCTAAGATTTATTCGAAAATTTATTCCAAAAAGAGGCATCTTTACATTACAAAAATTATTATTATCCCATTGGTTTTTAATCTATTTGCTCCTAATTATCATAGTGTGGTTTGACAAAAAAAAAAACAGACTAAAATACCATATACTCCTTTTGCAAACCATATACTCCAATTTTCAAAAATATCACCAATAACTTTTGTGAATTCTATATAAAAAGTAAAGTTTCAAGTAAAACTTTTTGTATGAAATATTTAAAAATAATTCTTTTTATAAATGTGTCACAAACATTACTACAAATATAATAAAATTACAACTAATGGTATTGTATAATTAGATAGAAATTTATTCTGATAAAATATTAAATAAAAGATGATTGTTTTGATTAATATTTAAAAAATTTAAAAACTTTACAATCAGTTTGTTTTCTGTTCAAACATAAATAATAATAAAATGATTGGTTGTTAATGTTGATGAAGTTTTCTTTCACTTTAAATGTTTTCTTTTGATTTATTTAATTTTTTTATTCGAAAATATATTCCATCTTTACATTAAAGAAAATTATACCATTGGTTTTGATCTATTTGTGTGGTTTAACAAAAAAGAGACTAAAATATCATTTTAATCTCTTTTTTATCACCGTTTTTCCAATCCAATTTTCAAAAATCACCATTAACTTTTGTGAATTCTGCATAAAAAGCTCATTTTCAAGTAAAGCTTTTTCTGTGAAATATTTAAAAATAATTCTTTTTATAAATGTGTCACAAATATTACTATAAATATAATAAAATTACATAGTTAAATTAATAAATACTTTTGCACATTAGATAGAAATTTATTATAATGAAATATTTAATAAAAGATGCCTGATTTGATTAATATTTATAAAATTTAAAAACTTTACAATTAATTTGTTTTGTGTTCAAACATAAATAATAAATAATTGCCTAATTTGATTAAAATTTAGAAAATTTAAAAACTTTACAAATAATTTGTTTTCTGTTCAAACATAAATAATAAATAATTGGGTCGATGCATTTTAGAAATTATGTTTTTATATTTTCAGTATTTCAAACATTTAATTTCATTTTAATCAAACGATTTGAAACAATTTATTTATTTTTTTTATTAGTAAGAAAGACTATAAAATATTAAAAAAAAAAACAAAAAAGTTATTATGAAATGTTTTAATACCTAATTATTAAAAATTATGATTTGAATAATATCGAGAAAATTTTAAAAATTTACAATTTGTTTTCTGTTCAAACATAAATAATAATAAAATGATTTTATGTATATGTATTTTAGCAATTATTTTGAGATTCTATTTAATCAAATGTATTGAAACTTATCCACGATTTCTTGGAACTTTTTGAGGTATATTATTCATTCAATTTATTCCTAAAAGATGTCTACTATTAGTAAAGAATCTATAAACTCACACAAAATGATAGTTTCAGTTCACTCTTATATTTTTTTTTAAATTTTTTAAGTGTTATTAAATAAAAGGATGTCTCAAAAAATATTGAGCCATACTAAGATTCCTTTATGATTTGAACAAATAAATAAATTTGTGATATTAATTTGGTATGTTTTAAAATGACTTTACCTCAAAAAGTGATATGTGATTTAAATATGAAATATCGAGATAATTAAAAAACTTTACAATTAATTTGTTTTCTGTTCATACACAATAAAAATAAAATGATTAGGTCTGATGCACTTTAGAAATTATGTTCCAGAGTCAAAAAATATTGACGTACTAAGACATAGTTTCCTTTATGATTTTTTAAAATACCCACAAATAATAATAAGATATAATGATTTTATCAATATGATAAAGAAGCTTTGGCCATTCTTTTTGCTTGAAGATGCCCAACATATCTTGGAATGTTCTAACAGACATTTTCAGTACATTAGTTCCTGGATATTTCCATTTGTATTCAGTATATCTACTTTTAAATATAAAATATTTATGGGTAAACTATTCAGTGTATGTTCGGGATTATTGACGGATTTTGCAACAAGCTGCCGTAATAAAAAAGCAGTAAAATTATTTAATTGATCTTAAAACATGAATTGTTATGATCTTGCTGCATATAATATAAATACGTGTACGTTGGCGTCCCGTTGACTTGTTTACTTTTCAGTTATAGTGGCTTGTTTTGCATTCGCTATTTTTAAATATTCGCCAAGGATGCGTTGCAACGGTGTTTACTGTCCACCAAACAAATTTAGGATTTTGTGCATCGGTTTAGTGTTTACTTTAACTCCAATGTTGATTTATTCATGATTAAAAATTACCGATTAACAGTTACGAAAAGCTTTTTCGTGCTTCACTAATTTATTTGAAGCTTTCAAAAGACTATCTCTGCAAATTTTGTTATCTTAAACAAAAAAACACAAATTTTATAAACGTTTTTTCCTATTTAAACAGCCATATTTTATTAATTCAAGTCACATATTGATTTTAAACTGAAATGATAAAATGATTGGTTATATATGCATATTTAAAATTATTTAATATAACTATATTTTAATGATTTAAATATTTACGGACGTGAAAAAGCACAAATCAACATCGGTTGGATTTATATTTAATATTTAATTGAAATCATGTTTTAATAGAATTTTCGAACGAATACATTTTGATTGTACACTTAAATTAAATATAAATATTTTGTACATTTATGTTTCTATTATTTAGAATAAAATTTTAAATATTCATACATTAATGATCGTTTTTTAATTTTACCAAATTTTAGGGGGACCAGAAAGTAATGCCGATTTCTTACATTTTTTTAATACAAACAGATATTTTTCACCATAATTCAATACATGTTCCATTATTGGAACCTTACGTATGTTAATAATATGCCACCCTGTATACTATAACACAAACAAACAATCATAAAGATTTAGGTAGGGTTCCCATCCAAAATTTCACTCTAACAACAAACACACGAACAGAATTAAAATCTGTTTTCCTACTTATTCCTTCAGTAACTGTCGTGAATATATTAACAAACTTTTAATTTATACAGCTTTTCAGTGAACTTAAATGGGGGATAACACTTTTAAATTGTTATTTATTAAAACTTTTGATAAAACTAGGCCGTAAAGATAATTTTACCTTCTGATATTTATCACCCACAACAATGACTTTCCTTTAATACTATATTTACATTGTTCTAAAGTGTAGAGGCAAGTTCATGTTTACCATAAATTGTCTCACTTTTACTCCCTATGTTATTTTATATTATAATACGTCTTAAGACAGTTTTCATTGAAAACTTTAGGAAAGTTTTGTGTTCAACACAAAAACTGACTAACATATAATAATTAGTAAAACTTGTCTTGTATAAATATTTTTTACAAGTGACTTTATCATCACATTAATATATTCTAGTTATGCAGGTTTTTATAAACTAGACAATATTTTAAAAGGTAAAAATGGAAGGATAGTTGTTTATATTACTATGATTATATCTATAAATATCGTTACAGGTTGTCCCAAATTAGCTGACTATCAATATTTCCGAACCAGATAAAGTCGAACTAACATGTGCCCAAAACTTTTTATGTTTAAGTTATTACTTTTAAACTACACATTTATATTTAGGCCGCTTCTGAAATATTTGTCATTTGAGAGATTTCAAAAAAGTGTAATTTTTAACTTTCTTACTTTTTTTTATTTATTTATTAAATTTTGATAAACGATAGAAGTTATCCTATATACTCCTATTAAATTGCATATTTAAAAAACTGAAATATCTTTGAGATATTGAGTATTGTCCAAAGAAAAAAATTATTTGTAATATAATATCAATAATATATAATGTAATGTAAATTACTTCTTTCTAAAATTTTAACAATATCAAGAGCTTCAGAAATATATAATATATTCTATAATATAATACTATTTCTAGTAATTTTCGAGATATTAAATACTGTTGTCTATAAAATTAGTTTTAGAAATTATTTGTGAAAATATATAATATAATGTGTGAAATTATATAATATAATTATATAATAGTAAAATTAAATTACTTCTAAATAAGATATTTCTGGTACATTTTGAGATATTAAATATTGTCATCTGTGAAATCAGTTTTAAAAATTATTTGTAAAACAGAAATAATTAATTATAACAATCTTAAGCTTTTCAGAAATGTATAATATATTTTAGGACATATAAAATTACTTCCAGCTAAGATATTTCTGCTAATTTTTGAGATATTAAATATTGTCGTCTGTGAAACGAGTTTTAAAAATTATTTGTGAAACAGAAAACATTAATTGTAACAATATCAATCTTTTCTTAAATATATAATTTAATTTGTGATCTATTAAATTACCTTTAGCTAAGATATAATACCATTTCTAGTAATTTTCGAGATATTAAATAATGTCGTCTGTAAAATGAGTTTTGAAAGTTATTGTGAAACCTAAAAAAATAATTATAACAATCTCAAGCTTTTCAGAAATATATAATATAATTTAGGACATATTAAATTTCTTCTGGCTAAGATATAAGCTATTTCTAGTAATTTTCGAGATATTAAATATTGTCGCCTGTGAAATGATTTTTAAAAATTATTTGTGAAACCGAAATAATTAATTATAACAATCTCAAGCTTTTCAGAAATATATAATATAATTTAGGACATATAAAATTACTTCGAGCTAAGATATTTCTGCTAATTTTTGAGATATTAAATATTGTCGTCTGTAAAACGAGTTTTAAAAATTATTTGTGAAAGCGAAAACATTAATTGTAACAATATCAATCATTTCTTAAATATATAATTTAATTTGTGATCTATTAAATTACCTTTAGCTAAGATATAATACTATTTCTAGTAATTTTCGAGATATTAAATAATGTCGTCTGTAAAATGAGTTTTAAAAGTTATTGTGAAACCTAAAAAAATAATTATAACAATCTCAAGCTTTTCAGAAATATATAATATAATTTATGATATATTAAATTACTTCTATTTAAGATATAAATGATATTTCTGATAATTTTTGAGATATTAAATACTGTCATCTGTGAAAGGAGTTATAAAAATTATTTGTAAAACAGAAAACATTAATTGTAAGAATATCAACCTTTTCTAAAAGATATAATATAATTTGTGATATGTTATATAATCTCTAGTAACCATATAATGATGTTTCTGGTAGTTTTTAAGATATCATATATTTTCCACTGTGCAAATAATTGTACTGTGAAATTAATTGTAATAATCACAACCTTTTCAAAAATTTATAATATATTTTGTGATATATTAAATTACTTTTAGTTAAGATATAATGATATTTCTGGTAATTTTTGAGATATTTAATTTTATTATCTATGACACAAATTTTAAACATAATTTGTGAAATCGAAGATATTAATTGTAACAATATCAAACGTTTAAAAAATATATAATATAATTTGTTGTATATTATATTACATCTAATTTTCAAGATATAAAATTTTGTTTATGAAACTAGTTTTAAAAATTGTTTGTGAATATGAAAAAAATAATTTAATCGAAATATTAATCAAATATATATAAATTCATTATATAAAATTATATTTTCTGTCAATTTTTGAAATATATATCATTGTCATTGTTGTTTTTTGTCATCTATGAAAATTATGGGAAATCATTTTTAAATGATTGTAAAAGCTTCCAAATGTGACGTTTAACAAAAATGTTTATTTGAAACTAGTAATTATGTGGCTATTTTTGTGGTTGCAGTATGTAAATATAAAATTAGGTTTTTAGAAACATAAAACAATTTTTCAGTTACCACCTCTGGAAATTTACCACAAATTAGTAATATATTTTATAAATGGTCTGAAAATACTCGTTACGGTCAATGTGAACTAATAAAATATTAAAAGCTTATTTCATACTGAAGTATATCATTTACTGTCAATTCTTTGATTTATTGGAGACATTACGTCAAAATTAAACGTTAAATAAATAATAAAAAATGTCAATTGGCTGAGAAATTATTTATTTGTTCTTTTAAGTAGGTCTTACAAAATGTTGCGATCTCCGTTGATATTATTTTTCATATCATCCATTTGCTGCAGTTTGTCCATAAGTAGTTGATAATTACGCTTCCAAATTTGGGCTTCTTTTAAGACTTCTTCTAGGAGTTTTTTAATCACTTCTTCCAATTTTGTTTTAGTGTCTTCGTCGGTTTTAGTCATGATTAGTTTCAAGTAGATGCTATTGTGAAATATGGATGGTGCACACGAAAATTTCTTCAGCCAAATGAAGCAGGATGATGTCTGACGACGATAAATTCAATATGACATATTTATGGTCACCATAACAACGGACATATTAAGGGAACTAGATTATTATCTCAAAACAATAAAATACTTATTCATAAAAAAAACTCATAATACGTGAAACAAGCTGAATTCCCTCTACAGGAGGAATACACGAAAAGCAGAAGAAAAACGTGTTAATCGCCGTGGCTTGTACTGCCATTAATTAGCCGGCGAGAATTTTTCATGGCGCTCCGTTTCCAGTTTTGTTTCTTCATGTGCGTGTCGGGATTTTTAAAATGGGCGTTCTCAGGAAGATAAAATACCTGAATGCAATTAGCAGGCCGCTGAAATTAAATTTAAGCGAGATAGCGCGTATCAATTTCGGTTTTTTCCTCATAGTTTTTTTGTGGCTGTGGGATTATTAAAAACAGGAACGCTAATTATGCTTAGCTGTGCGTCTGAATATCTGTAAACCTGTAAATTATTTCAACTCTTCGGAGGTTGATTTCTATTTAAATTAATTACTTACAACAAGTTGTACTGTGTCTAGGACATCGATATTGACACAAATTAACGTGGCTTTAAATGTATTCCTCCTGAACAATGTTATTTAAATTTAAAGCAACTGGAAGGGGCTTATTTAAATATTAAAAAACTATTGCTTTTTTAAATACGAAATGGTTTAGATAAAATTTATTTCGACAATCAATTTCAACTGGTATCAAAATTAAAAATTTACACGAACTGAAATTCAGATGTCCAAAGTTGGAGTGTTGCGATACAAACAAATATTTTACGGACAGATTGTTTAGATTGGATTTTAGTAGTTTTCAGCTGGGCTACAATAAGTCCTGAGTTAAATAAAACCTGGCACGTCTGGCGGGAAAATTATTAATTTAACTTTAAATTGGAAATGTTTCTAAACTAATTTATTAAATTGTATTTGGCTGTTTGTTTAGAGGGAACATTGACCGTCATAAGTTGTAAAAATTATTTGTGGGCCAAAAAAAATATTGTTACATATTTTTAGAATCTGTCTTAAAAACTGAAATATCATTGATTAAATTTAAAACTTTCCTTTTAGTTTTCTTTCAGGTACAAAACTTAAGACAAGCAAGGTTATAATAGGTGGTGCTTATTAGTTAGTTAATTCAATTAATGATTGATTTGCTTACATACTATTACTTTTTACCAATTAGGACAGACTTCTAGATTTAAATTTGACAACCTGTACATATTAACTCCCTTAAGAATTCTACTAATTACTTTAAAAGTCATCAAATTAATTTAATGTAGTAATAGTTGTCTAATATAAAAAAGAAAAAAATATTATTAAAGAACTAGTAAGACTCAAGTTCAATAAAGTGAACTGAATGATGGAACTTCAAAGGATTAAAAAATAATTGTATTGTTACTAATATATATCCATACATCCACGAAAAATATTCTACAGTGTGTTATTCTCTTCTTAAGTAGAAAAATGTCTTTATCTCTTTCTAAAAATTCTCACCCAGTAGAATTCTCAGTAATTTCCTTTGTAATTAGAAATAATAATCCCGTTTATTCCACTCCCCTAGTTTCTTCCATTAAAATCTAATCCAGGGTAGAGACGATTGGCTTAAACTTATGTCCATCATTAAGGACAAGGAAATAAACATTGTTAAGGTCGTTACCTCTAGAAATGTTTAAAAATTGACTATATTTACTGAGAGAGGAAATAGAGGGTATTAGAAATAATTGCAGTTATTACGGAATCATACGATAAAGAGTCACCTTTCATTTTATGATTCACAATTAGAAAATCTGGAATAAGAGATTTTAAGATGTTGGCCAAACCTGACCTAAAATTTGAGTGGTAAAAAGAGTCAGAATTTATTAATAATTGTTTGAAACTGGTTACTTGTCGTTAAAGCCCAAAATTTGAATTAAATAATTAATAGCGTTCTATACATGGATATAGAGGGTTATAGATAATATTATATTATATATAAAATCAAATGAATTAATATAAACTTTTTTGTTTGGTAATTCTTTCTAAATCTACAACGAAGAGGATATTTCTTGTGTAATCATTTACAACCCTCAATTAACAAAGGATTAAGAAATTACTATAGAAATTTCATAGTAGAGTATGTGGGCAGCCACAAACTAAGACTTCTTTGGGACCATCATTCTTCGTTAATTTTTTGATTCGTTAGTTCCTAAAATGTAAATTAATACTATATCACCAATTTTATTGTATTCCTTTTTTTGTTTCAAGTTTAACCAACTCGTCTGCATTTTTGTTTTCCTGATTTCCTGGATGTTCCGGCATCAATGGAAGCTTAGACATTAGTGCAATTTTTTCTTTGACCCCATATCTATGCTTTCCTTGTAGGAAAGTATATTGGCACTTCATCCTTAATGTTCTGGTATTCTACATTTGATCTGAGATTTTTCCATAAATACAATGGATTAAATATTTAGTACTTTCTGATTAATTTCCCTTCATTTACTGTGATAATAGGTTGGCATTTACATACCCAGAGTGCCATTTTAAGTATGTGGTATTGGTGTCATGACTCCTACATCAAATATCCACAAGTTACTTCATAAGCTTTTCAGTGTGTTCATTGACTACACTTTTTATTCCTTATAGTACCACATATAACAAAAGTAAAAGTTGAATAGTATTTCTCTGTTTCAGGTTTTGTTTCCTACTTCAGAAAAACACCTACATAGTTTACATGTAATGAAATTTCAATGATTGATGCTCTAGTTTCATTTGGGTTAACCTACAAGTCAATTTTTTAGCAGTTTTCAATTATTTTATGGAATGTTTTCATTAAATAATTATGGCTTCTTCAGCAACAATCCAAAAGTTTCATTGTAAACTGTTCATTAATTACACATTTTGTTCTTTATGGTACCACATATTGCAGGATTAAAATTTAATACTATTTTTTGGTTTTAATAAGTCTTACTTCCAGAAAAATTTCAGCATTATTTACACTAATTAAATTTTTGATTTTGACTTATTTTCATTAAATAATGTCTTCTTCAATAACTATCCAAAAGTTGCTTTGTAAATTTTAGAGTATGTTCATTGATTACACATTTTATTCTTTATGGTACCATATATGGCAGGAGTAAAATTTCATTGTGTTTTTTGATTTTAATAAGTTTCCAGCTCAGTAAGTGTTCCATAACACTTAATTTCAATGCCTAATTACTGTTTTCAATTATGAAATATTATTTAATTTTATTTGTATTTACCAAAAAGTAACTTCTTTTTCTTCAGTCTTAAATTATTATATATTTTCATTAAATAATATAGGCTTTTTTTTAACTATCCAGAAGTTACTTTATAAACTTTTCAGCATGTTTATTGACTTTAATTTTCTTATTTATAGTACCTCATATAACAGGAGTAAAAACTCAGTATTGTTTTTCTGTTTCAATAGGTTTTGTTTACAGCTCAGTAAGTGTTCTAAAAAAGTTTTACATAGTTTACACTAATGAAATTTTAATGATTGACTGCTGCTCTAGTTTTATTTAGGTTGACATGCCAATTCTTTTTCTTTATCTTTAATTATTATTTAAATAACCTTGACAGCTTTCTTTAGTTATCCAGAAATTACTTTGTAAACTTTCCGGTATGTTTTGTTGACTTATAACAGGAGTAAAAGCTCATTATTATTGTTCTGTATCAAGATTTTGTTTCCAGCTCAGTAAGTTTTCCAAAAATGTCCTACATAGTTTACACTAATAAAATTTCAATTTCAGTTTTGTTTCAAATTATTATATAGGATGTGTAGTAATTATTATATATATATATATATATATATATATATATATATATAAAATATTAGAATAATGTTTCCATTCTAATTTTGAGGTTGTTTACTATCAAATTCCACAGAGTTCATTAATTATACAAGTTATACTAGTATTTGTACTAGAAATGGAAGATCCTCTGGTGCTAAATTTTACTGAAACCTGAAAAATCTGTTTGTATAAAAATCAACTCTAATATTAGCAGTAAAATGTTTATCTGTATTATTGGAGCTTTTCAGTTAGTATTTTATCTAATATTATAGTTGATTTGTCTCAGTAAACAACTGATCTTTTATTCAATGAGATCTCATTATCAAAAGAAAATCTTAATCATTAATATTTGTACAGTCAAATGTACGAAAAATTATATGTGTAACTAATTAAATTATCAATTATTTACCTTTGAAATAATTATTAAAACAGTTTCAGTCGGAAATATAAAAAACATTTCAAGTGATACCTTTTTAAAATTGCTTTCAGTGGTAACACCTTACATAATTTTTCAGCCTTTTTAATTGGATTTATTTTGGAGCGTTGAAACTTTAAAATACATGAAAACATAATTGACTTTATTAAAAACTTTATTTTCAGTAAATAATTTAATGAATTATGTTACATTTTATACGTTCTACAACTAAATTAATTATATTAACATTAAACATAAACCGCTTATTTTTTATTTTAAAATATTTAAATTTTATATTAAATTTAGTTTTATTTATTTATTTTATAAGCTAAACTAATTTTAAATGATATTTATTAAATTTCAGTTAAGTATTCTTAACACTTAAATAAATGTAATGGGGTAATCTGTAAAAAGATTTACCTAATTATATATTTTTACATATGTGATTTAAAATATTAACCTTTTAACTGGATATTACATAAAAACTGGCGCATTCACCATAATTTTAATACTCTCTAATTAACAATCATTAAATCATACAACAAATTAAATTAAAATGAAACGTATATAATATGAGGAGAATTTAAATGTCTTATTTAATTGTCCATAAATCTATTTCAATCGAACGGAAAGCGTATCAATAAAAGAGTATTAAAATTAATTGAAATGGTCCGGATCTGTCGGTGTGTTTATAAGCGATAGGGCCCACGTCCGTATTATTTTCAAGGCGAACGCAGAAAGTAATGCGAAAAGACGAAACGTGAACAACACCCGTGAGGAACAAGCTGACTCTGTCGTGGATTTATCGTCTTCGTGGATCCCCCGATGCCGTCGAAAGGTTTTCAGACATACGCACACTCTTATTGCCATCCGTTTATGACCCTTCACTGAATTTCCCAGAGCCATTTACCGGAATCGCTGTTTACTTGATGCGGTGGTATATTGCGTTTGTTATTAGCTGGTTCATTTGTTTATTTTACGGCTACGTGTTTTACTGATGGTTACGAGTATCTGAAATAAGTTATTTAAATACATACTCGTGTAGTGTTTAAAGGAAACAATAAAAATGTAATATTACTTATAGTATAAAATTTTAAAACGGTTTAAAAACATTTTTACATGTTGTATCTGAACAATATGAGTATCGAAACAGGAATATATAGGGAATTTAATTAGGTATTCTTCAGGATTCTATTCCCATTTGATAAAATTAGGTGGATAACACCCTTATTTAAGAGAAAATTTTGAAGAAAAATAATTTCTCAGCTTATAATACTTCAGTACGTTGTATGGGTCACCTCTACACCCCATTACAACATATATGAAAAATTCTAGGGGATAAAAATCCAATTTTTAAAATATTCCGTAATTTTTTCCTCCATTGTATGAATAAATATTAAATAGTCTAAGATTAAAAAATTTGTCCAGTGTATAAAACATATATTTAGTTTGTTTTTTAAGTACCACAGTTAATGAAAATCAATTATCCACTTTCTAAGTTGACAAACCCTCTACAAGGAAGGCCAAATTAATTTCCATGTATAATACAATTTCATTTTAAACTTTTTAAACATCAATTTAAACTTATATCAAACTTCTGTAATTTCTTTTAACTAGACAACTTCACTAAGTAAGTTTTATCTTTAGTTAGAATATTATCGCCATAATAGCGAGTTTTATACTAAAATATTGGAATTTGAAGGTTGAATTTTGAGCGATTTAATTATGCAAGAATTTATGCAGTTTCATTTTCGGTATTTTGGAGATTGAGAGTATCTTAGTTCTCCTAGAACTGTTCGCCTTTAAAATAGTGCCGGTCTAACTTCTATAATTAAATTACACTGAAACCGCTTAATTCGCCACGGCGTGTAATTAGGTATTTGAAAACTTTAGAAAATGCTGCAATTATAAAACTAGTTAACGTACCATTATTTTTTTTCTTTTATTGGAGTAAATTAATGCATTTTTATAAGTATAATACTGCGGACGTTAGCATCAATTTCGGTAACTAGACTGAGGTCTACAATATTAAGTTAATTGTAACAAAATAAGTGCCTAAGATTTACCATAGAAGCTGGTCGTTTGGACCAGCAAAATTATTTTCTTAATTCCTTAAGTCCATCTAAATCTTACTTTAAGGTAAAACACAATTTCGTTAGCAACAATCTCTAAAAACTATTATCAGAGTTATCTATATGTAGTCCTGATGAAGTTACATTTTACCATCAGCTTAATTGATAGAGGGTTAGTGGGAAACATTAACAACTCTACTTTGGAGAAGAACTACATTTTTTACAGGATTGATTGTGTTTCCAACAGTCTTGCATTAAAGGACCACCATGAAACTAGAATAATTGGCTTTTTAGCTATCTTTTCACAGCTCACCCAAATAGGATTCGTTATGTTCAGTGTTCATTTTAATACCTTTTTTTATCCTGAACAATTATGTCCATATTTCGTTGAAATTATATCTATGTTTATGGATCTCAATCGTTTCCCATTCATTATAGCTCGTCGTCATCGTTAGTTCAGATGTCACTTCAAGAGAGTACTAGAACAAAATAATGCAAGACTACACACTTCCAGAGTTGTTCAACATAATTTGAGGAGCTTAATTTGGGTGTTAGTCCAAATGTTCACCCACCCTCGTTACTAAGACATCCAAAAAGGTATTTTGTTATGTTTAGTGATCGTTCTTATACATTTTCCGATTTTGGTGGTCCTGAGCACTGGTATCCATATTTTATCAAGATGTAGTATATCTTTTTTTTTCTTTTGAAATTATATCTCTGTTTAAGGATCTCAATTGTTTCCCATTCATTATAGCTCGTCATCATCGTTAGTTCAGATGTCACTTCAAGAGAGCACAAGTAAAGCTCGTCAGTTAGGAAACATTCACTTTATGGCCACATGGACTCATTTATCTATTCAAATTGTACGTAGCAGACATCCTGAAGCCAATTGACATTCAAGACGTGCAGCTGTTTTTTCTGAATTAATTAGAGCACGTAGGAGAATGAGAATGAACACATTAACTGGAACATGAACCAAAAGAGTCAGGATCTGTGGGTGAGAGAAGAGCTTTTGAAGGAGGATCTGGATCTGAACGGTTTTCTGACCAGATGATACATTGATATATTCTACATCCTATCGTGTTATCTGTCATGAATCAGTATGAACCAAATTTCATTTAGGAACAAAATAATGCAAGACTACACACTTCCAGAGTTGTTCAACATAATTTGAGGAGTTTAATTTGGGTGTTAGTCCAAATGTTCACTCACCCTTGTTACTAAGACATCCAAAAAAGTATTTTGTTATCCTTCTTTGCTACCAATATTAAAGTTCATCTAAATTTTACTCTAAGGTAAAACACATTTTCGTTAGCAACAATCTCTAAGAACTATTATCAGAGTTATATATATATATGTAGTCTTGATGAAGCTACATTTAACCATCAGCTTAATTGATGGAGGGTTAGTGGGAAGCATCAACAACTCTACTTTGGAGAAGAACTACATTTTTTACATGATTGATTGTGTTTCCAACAGTCTTACATTAAAGGACCACTAAAAAACTAGAATAATTAGCTGTCTGTCTTCTATCTTCTCACAACTTACCCAGATAAGATTCGTTATTTCATTTAGGAACAAAATAACGCAAGACTACACACTTCCAGAGTTGTTCAACATAATTTGAGGAGCTTAATTTGGGTGTTAGTCCAAATGTTCACTCACCCTCGTTACTAAGACATCCAAAAAGGTATTTTGTTATGTTTAGTGATCGTTCTTATACATTTTCCGATTTTGGTGGTCCTGAGCACTGGTATCCATATTTTATCAAGATGTAGTATATCTTTTTTTTTCTTTTGAAATTATATCTCTGTTTAAGGATCTCAATTGTTTCCCATTCATTATAGCTCGTCATCATCATTAGTTCAGATGTCACTTCAAGAGAGCACAAGTAAAGCTCGTCAGTTAGGAAACATTCACTTTATGGCCACATGGACTCATTTATCTATTCAAATCGTACGTAGCAGACATCCTGAAGCCAATTGACATTCAAGACGTGCAGCTGTTTTTTCTGAATTAACTAGAGCACGTAGGAGAATGAGAATGAATACATTAACTGGAACATGAACCAAAAGAGTCTGGTTCTGTGGGTGAGAGAAGAGCTTTTGAAGGAGGATCTGGATCTGAACGGTTTTCTGACCAGATGATACATTGATATATTCTACATCCTATCGTGTTATCTGTAATGAATCAGTATGAACCAAATTTCATTTAGGAACAAAATAATGCAAGACTACACACTTCCAGAGTTGTTCAACATAATTTGAGGAGTTTAATTTGGGTGTTAGTCCAAATGTTCACTCACCCTTGTTACTAAGACATCCAAAAAAGTATTTTGTTATCCTTCTTTGCTACCAATATTAAAGTTCATCTAAATTTTACTCTAAGGTAAAACACATTTTCGTTAGCAACAATCTCTAAGAACTATTATCAGAGTTATATATATATATGTAGTCTTGATGAAGCTACATTTAACCATCAGCTTAATTGATGGAGGGTTAGTGGGAAGCATCAACAACTCTACTTTGGAGAAGAACTACATTTTTTACATGATTGATTGTGTTTCCAACAGTCTTACATTATAGGACCACTAAAAAACTAGAATAATTAGCTGTCTGTCTTCTATCTTCTCACAACTTACCCAGATAAGATTCGTTATTTCATTTAGGAACAAAATAATGCAAGACTACACACTTCCAGAGTTGTTCAACATAATTTGAGAAGAATAATTTGGGTGTTGTTCCAAATGTTCACTTACCCTTGTTACTAAGACATCCAAAAAGGTATTTTGTTATCCTTCTTCGCTACCAATATTAAAATTCATATAAATCTTACTTTAAGGTAAAATATACTTTCGTTAGCAATCTCTAAGAACTATTATCAGAGTTATCTATACGTAGTCTTGATGAAGCTACATATAACCTTCAGCTTAAATGATGGAGGGTTAGTGGGAAACATCAACAACTCTACTTTGGAGAAGAACTACATTTTTTACATGATTGATTGTGTTTCCAACAGTCTTGCACTAAAGGACCACCAAAAAACTAGAATAATTAGCTGTCTGTCTTCTATCTTCTCACAACTTACCCAGATAAGATTCGTTATGTTTAGTGATTGTTCTTATACATTTTTCGATTTTGGTGGTCCTAAGCACTGATATCCAAATTTTATCAATATGTAGTGTATCTTTTTTTTCCTGTTGAAATCATATTTCTGTTTATGGATCTCAATTGTTTCCCATTCATTATAGCTCGTCATCATCGTTAGTTCAGATGTTACTTCAAGAGAATACAAGTAAAGTTAGTCAGTTAGGAAACATTCACTTTATGGCCACATGGACACATTTATCTATTCAAATCCAACGTAGCAGACTTCTTGAAGCCAATTGACATTCAAGACGTGCAGCTGTTTTTTCTGAATTAACTAGAGCACATAAGAGAATGAGAATGAACACTTTAACTGGAACATGAACCAAAAGAGTCAGGATCTGTGGGTGAGAGAAGAGCTTTTGAAGGAGGATCTGGATCTGAACGGTTTTCTGACTAGATGATACATTGATATATTCTACATCCTATCCTGTTATCTGTCATGAATCAGTATGAACCAAATTTCATTTAGGAACAAAATAATGCAAAACTACACACTTCCAGAGTTGTTCAACATAATTTGAGGAGCTTAATTTGGGTGTTAGTCCAAATGTTCACTCACCCTCGTTACTAAGACATCCAAAAAGGTATTTTGTTATGTTTAGTGATCGTTCTTATACATTTTCCGATTTTGTTGGTCCTGAGCACTGGTATCCATATTTTATCAAGATGTAGTATATCTTTTTTTTTCTTTTGAAATTATATCTCTGTTTAAGGATCTCAATTGTTTCCCATTCATTATAGCTCGTCATCATCGTTAGTTCAGATGTCACTTCAAGAGAGCACAAGTAAAGCTCGTCAGTTAGGAAACATTCACTTTATGGCCACATGGACTCATTTATCTATTCAAATCGTACGTAGCAGACATCCTGAAGCCAATTGACATTCAAGACGTGCAGCTGTTTTTTCTGAATTAATTAGAGCACGTAGGAGAATGAGAATGAACACATTAACTGGAACATGAACCAAAAGAGTCAGGATCTGTGGGTGAGAGAAGAGCTTTTGAAGGAGTATCTGAATCTGAATGGTTTTCTGACCAGATTATACATTGATATATTCTACATCCTATCCTGTTATCTGTCATGAATCAGTATGAACCAAATTTCACCTTGGAACAAAATAATGCAAGACCACACACATCCAGAGTTGTACAACATAATTTGAGAAGAATAATTTGGGTGTTGGTCCAATGTTCACTTACCCCTGTTACTAAGACATCCGAAAAGGTTTTTTGTTATCCTTCTTCAATTTATACCAACAAGAAAAATTCAAAAGAGTCTCAGAAGATTTCAGTTACCGTTAGTTTTTTTGGCCAAGATACATTCAGCACCATGCTTCTCCACCCTCTCAGTGCTGTTTAAGCTAAATTAAATCCCCAGCTCAATTGATAGAGGGTTAGTACTGAACATCAACTTCTACTTTGGATATGAAAAAGAGGTGAGTTCTGTTGCTGCTTTCTACGAACTTCAAATTTGATTAGATAAAAAAAATTCCAGAAATTTTCTTCTTTTTCCAAAGGCTCTATAGAAAAAGAATTGCTGACAATGGAACTAACTAAAGTATAAAAATAAAAGAAAGCTTCTTTTCCATTATTTTTGTTCCCTTTGTTAGGTTAGGTACTTCTGAGATACTCCCGTACACTGATAATAAATTTGATTTTGCACCAAGAAAAATTGCCTATAAGGCGAAATCGGAACGGAATGGTTATATGAATACAAATTATACAGTTCATATAGTTTTCCATGTAACTTATTGAACTAAGTTAAAATTTATGACTTTATTTGCAGTGCCGTTTCAAATTGAAAATATATCGCCAATAAAATAATAGGATTAATGGAGGGAACGCCGGCAGATTCATATTTTCTTGTTGCGGTATATTTTCTTATGCCTGAGCCAACATTTGATATATGAAAGAGAATAATTTTCTTATTATTATAATATTTCAGGCACCTCGACCTTTTTAGGTAAATCAATAGGTGAACTGTTTCAGGCGTCAACCATTAATTTAATTATGGTTATGTGTGAAACATAAATCTAATAGACATTTTGCTGTGGCCAGTTGTATTTAATAGAGAACGTGAAACGAATTTTAACGTATAAATTTCAATGTATTATTTTAATTAAACTTGGCAGGTATTGCATACAAAATTTTAAATTATTATATAATACTAAATACTGAAAATATCTTTCAATTTTTCACCTCAATGCACCCATAAAGGTGACTTGTATGAAAACCTTGAACATTCACCATTATTAACTTCTTGTTCTTACACTCCTTCATCCATTTACTTTGCTCTGCAATTAAGTTCATGGTGCCTCCATCGTTTTTTACTCAATAATCCTGTGCTTGCGGCGTAAATTGTTGTGGCTATACAAGAAAACCGTGGACAGACCCCACGATGTTAGTCTCCAGCTTCAGTAGTCTACTCACTTGAAAGCCAGTAATAGAACCACAAAGGGATGCAGTACAGTAGCTAAAGATGACCGCTATATCGACTCCACTGCGTTACGAAACCGTACCGCCATGGGAGTTTCTCTTTGAAGTGACCGTTGTGTGTGGACAGTTCGAGGAATACTTCATGGTGAAAGTTAGAACTACAGGACCTCCGCTTTCTCGAGAACACCGTATTACGAGATTGAATTTTACAGGAGAACAATTGTATTCAATTGTAAAAAATACTCTAATTTATTTTTAGTATAAATATACAAGGTGTTTAATAAAATAGGTGGTCAAAACTTGAAAGTAGATGGAACACACAAAACTTTCCTTATACGTTCAAAGTAAAGTATCAAAAAAAGGTTGAGGAATTGAATTGAGCTGTATATTGGTATATATTTGAGGATAATACTTACCAAATTTCAACACAAGTGGACCAAGGATTACAGAAATATGAGAAGAAACAATTTTTGAAATTTAAATTTGTGAGGCTGTATATACTTCAGGGACAATTTTAATTAGGCTTGCTTCAATATTGAAGGAGTTCCACTGGTCTCAAATTTTGACCACCTATTCTTGAAACACCTTGTATCATAATATTTTTATAGAATTCTGTTTGCCTTTTTTTATCAATGAGAACAGCATATATATCATTAAAATTGAATTATAATGAGAACGAAAAACATTGTATTAATAATTTTTGTTTAGTTAATTAATATTTAGTTAATTTATTTATTTATTCAACAAGAATATTATATGTGAAACACCTTTTCTAAATCGTACAATTACGAAAATAAATTTGTTACAGCCATTCAACACGTAAACGTAATTTTCATAATAAATGAACCCTTTGACAAAATATCCACACAAGTTGATAGTCTGGATTTAATGGTAAATAAAAGACACGCAAGGAACATCTTTAATTTAACATCCGTTTAGACAAGTATAAAAGAAACACATTCGGGCCGTGAGCGTAAATGTAGACATAAAAATATTCGTTGGCAGTTTCGTTAGGCGATGAAGTATCTGTTTTATTATTTCGTGCGAGATGTATACGACCAACATAAAAAATGGCGGTGCCTACTTCGCAAAAAAAAGGCACAGTAAAACACTTATCAAACGTTATTCACGGGGGCACTCCAGTATTTCTTCATTGGTTGCTGTTTTTTGAAAATTTTTAATCATATCAAAGGCGAACATCGGACCAAATTGTGTTATATTCTTATTATTGTGTCTGTGTGTGTGTGTTCAGTTTATTTTGTTATCCTTTATTATTTCTCTTATTTGCTTTTTTTTTGTCTTGACGCTGTTAAATTCATTCGTTGTGATGAATTGGCAAGAAACAAAATAAAAAGTTGGTTAGAAAAAAAAAGATTAGCTTTGTATACTTTAATGTAATGGTCTAATTTAAACAGTACAGACACTAATTTAATACGGTAAAAAAGTGTTCTCTTTTATCTTGACTAATTTCTTTCTTGTCTTGGATCCAATTGGGTGTTAAGCATGGCGTAAATTAATGTTACTTCTAAGCGTATAATTTGCCACATTAAAAGTGTGAAGCAATTATCCACTTTCTTCTGTGTCAAGAAAATGTGAATTTCCATAAATTGTACGTTTGAAATGAATGTGTTCGGGATATTCCGTCTCAAGGACATTAATTGGATTAATTTGTTGACTTCTATAAAGTTTTTTAAATGCAACATTGATTGAAAATGTATATTTTATAAAATACGTAAAAAGAATTGGAATGTAAAAGAATGCTTTTGGAAAACTAGAAAAAAAATTTTAAATCATTTTTGGTGGAGTCAAGGGAAAAATTTCCTATTCTCCTTTATTTATTGCAGATTAGAATTTTGGTAAAAAAGATCATTTTCTGCACTAAATAGCAGAAAATTCCTTCTATTTGAGGGACAAGGGAGGGAATATTAATTTTAGAACTATACTCCGTTCAAATTTTAGTGTATAAGGTTCACACACGTGATTGTCGATACTAGTTTGAATGGAGTATATGTGCGGAGTAACAATCAAATTTTTTAGTTATGTGATAAGTACGTAATCGTAGGTATTGGTTTCTTATTGGTCATTTTGGAAGAGTTGGGTCATATTGATACTTATTTCATACTTAAAGAGTAAAGTGTATCGTGCCAGTCCGGTTATATTGAATATTTATTTAATTTATAATAATTTCTATTACTAAATTATTGAATCCATGTATGAATTGAATATTTTTTAAAATTTGTCTAAAGATATTATTTAGATACTTTTATTTTTAAATACGACCCTGTCGATAATCACTTGTACAGTGCATGAACAGTGCACGAATATTGTTTACTTTACTTCGTACCTTATGTGAATACATTATAGTTATTTATTAGATTATATTTCCCCGATGGCATAATATAATAAACTTATAAGTCTACAGGGACAATTATTCGAGGTATTTTTTAAGGTTAAAAAAAATTATGATTAATACAAACCTGTAAATAGATTTTTTGTTTTAGTTTTTATTATAATGTATATTATATTATTATATAAAAATGTTGTCAAAATTTTAATACAACTGAAAATAACTCATCTTAAGTCACACATTACATTAATTGGATTAATTTGTTGACTTTTATAAGGTTTTTAAATGCAACATAACATTACGACCAAATGTTAAAAAAATGTATATTTTATAAAATACGTAAAAAGAATTGGAATATTAAAGAATGCTTTTGGAAAACCAGAAAAAGGGGAAAAATTTCCTATTTTCCTTTTTTTATTGCAGATTCGACTTTTGGTAAAAAATATTATTTTCTGTGCTAAATTGTAGAAAATTCCTTCCATCAGGGGGTCGAGGGACGGAGTATTAATTTTAGAACTATACTCCATTCAAACTGCAGTGTATTCATATAAGTTTCACACGCATAATTATCGATACTAGTTTGAATGGAGTATATGTTCAGAGTAACAAACAAATTTAGTTATGAGATAAGCACGTAATCACAGGTATTGGTTTCTTATTGGTCAATTTGGAAGAGTTGGGTCGTATCGATACCTAATTCACACTTAAAAAGTAAAGAGTATCGTGCCATTTCCATTATATTCTATACTTATTTAATTTATTATTATTATTATATATTTATAATTTATAATAATTCCTATTCCTAAATTATTGAAGCCATGAATGAATTGAATATTTTTTAATATTTGTCTAAAAATATTATTGAGATATTTTTATTTTTAAATACGACCCTGTCGATAATCACTTGTACAGTGCATGGACAGTGCACGAATATTGTTTACTTTATTTCGTACCTTATGTGAATACACTATAGTTATTTATTAGATTATATTTCTCCCATGGTATAATATAATAAACTTTTGTTATGAGTCTACAGAGACAATTATTCGAGGTATTATTTAAGATTGAAAAAATTATGATGAATACAAATCTGTAAATAAATTTTGTGTTTTAGTTTTTATTATAATATACAGTATATTATTATATAAAAATATTAATAGAATTGAAAATAACTCATCTTAAGTCACCTATTTATGAGTTAATTAAAGTGAAGTTAAGTAAGAATCAAGTTTATTGACGTTATGATTATGAAATAATAAAAAATAATTTTTCCAAAATGGTTTTAAACAATTTTTAAAGGCAAAATTTCCGGAAACTGTGGCTTAAAGAACAAAAATAAGATTTTAAAGTCAAAAGTATTTTTATTATATTTAACTTACTTTGAAAGTGATGAGTAAACTGAGTTGTAAAAACTGACAATGATGTTGACTCGTTGAGTTAGCTCCGTCCATGACACACGTATGCATTGAACAATAAAGCAAACTGTTAAACATTATGGTTTGTGTTTCATTACTACATAGAGTTATTAGTAATTATGAAGTTTCTAATAACATACGTCGTAGATAAGTTTTGAAAGCTTTTGTAAAGTATCTTACAATGTCGTTCTCTAATAATATCAATGTGTGTAGTTGATTAGCAATGTATTAATTAGTAATTATTAATTAAATCTTGGCAAATATGTATGTATATTTTACAACATGTAGTGTAAATGTTTATCTACCCAGTGTATTGTATGTCTTTCTCATGGCTCCTATAAATTCAAGCCTCCATCCCAATAACTAGATAGGTGAAATCTGATGATATATAGAATCAATACGTTTTATAGCACAAAAAAAATCATACATAGGACAACTATCTATGTAATTAATACCCTATTTGAATTTTGGTATTAAATATATATGGATTACTTAATATCTATGAAATATATATATTATATAATTTCACTGATAATTTTTTAGTTATATATAAACTTCAACGTTAAATATAATAAAATAATTTTATTTAGTAGTAGGTTAATAAAAATGAAACATTTATTTGTATAATATTTCATGCACATGTCTGGTCTTGGTGTTTTGAAAAACTATGTGTCAAAATGATCGATTTTGGTTGTACCATTATTTCCAGACCAGATAGATTAAAATTGGCTTAAGTGACCAGGGTCCATTTTTTCATGAAATCCTGTTTTGACAGATTTGACTTTGTCGAAAACGATTGATTCAGATAACAAAAAGGCCTAATAACTTTTAGGTTTCATTTTTTTAAGTAAAGTGACTGAAATATAAATATTATTTCATATAACAATATGATTAAGACTGTTATTTATTTCACTTTTTGGTGATTAACCATATAATGTTGTCATTTATCATAAAAGATGATATGTTGAATTATTTAGGCTTTGTAACTGGAGCAAAATAATATTTCCTTATGAGATTCTATAAATATTCCATAAAATCCACTTTTTAGTGGTTAATAATATTCTCACATATAATAAATGATATATTATTTTTAAAACAAATATATTATTAAATGTTTATTCTCACATGTTGATTAAATTAATTTACACTTTGGAAATTGGTCAATTCGCATCTCATAACATTGTAAACTAAAAAAAAACTGTTTCCTCTAATTCATATTATATTATTTAGGTTTTCTAACTGGAACAAAATAATATTTCCTTATGAGGTACAATAAACCATTGCAGTGCAAAAGGTAAACGTTGTATTTGAAAGTTAGACTTCACACTTTAAAGTATTAAAATCTTTTTTTCTCAAATATGTTTGATGCTCCTTTATATTGTTTGTTGTAACACTTTATGCAGTCTTTACTTTATCAAACGAAATATATTATTGATATATTAGTATTTTGTCAGTCATATTTTATCTTTTTATATGATACAAAATTTATATAATATTGTTTATACCAATATTTATGACAAATTTGGAATAAATTTAATATTGTCCTGAGGAAAAATATAATCAAAAAAAGAGTTTTTTCCAAAATAGTTATTGAACGTTGTTATATTTTCTTTAGAAGAATTCTACATATAAAAATCTTAATGTCTGACACAAAAAAAAAATTAAAAATTATACCATTCATGTTTTAAATCTGCCAAATAGATATATCAAAAAGTAGTTTGTAGAGATGTGCATATTATATGAAATCTGTTCTGGGCATTTAAGCCAGATTTATCTATGTAGTCTGATGTACTCAAATCAGCAAATTTTATTCAATTTGAAACACCATGTACGTCCAAGATTACCATTTTTTATATAAACCGAATAAAAAGTTACATTTAAAAATATTTAATCCTGTGAGATTAATTTCCACGATGCCCACTATATCCGTAGCTTTACCTGTAATACTTTACAAATATCATTTTTGAAGAGGATTACTTGATAAATTCCACATCTCCACTGAAAATAACGAGAGAATTATATAAAGAAGATTAATGTATCTGCATTACTTTGTATCACACTTAATCTCGCTCTCACTTTTTTGATATATTACCATCCAATTGTTACATCGTGCATTTTTTGACAACAATTTAATAATTAGTAATATATTTTATAACAATTTATTATTATTTTTATTAAAGCAATTTGTAAGCTTGAAGAAAATTAAATGTTGAAGGGAACCGTAAAAGTTTAACTATAAAAACTTTCCCAATAAAAGTTACATCATTTTAGAAAGATATCGAAGTATGTAAAATTCATAGCTTGGAGGATCAGATACATTGAACCTGTGTCATTTTGTTTTTAGAAGGTAGATTCTTAATATGTTATAAGTTAATTTATTATTAAATAACTCAAGCTAGAAAGTTGGAATTTTATTGGTAAAGTCGAGGAGGTCGACGGTCGTAGAAACTTTCTAGTGGAAGATGTGGTATGTGGACTGTAATTTTTAAAAAGTGAACGACAATTTTCTCCTTAAATAGAATAAATTTTAGGTTTGGGGAAAAGTCCATTATTTTTTCGATGGATAATTGTTTATGTTCCTTATGAAACTGATACCTCCCACTAAAAAAATTATTTTGCTGTTTATTGTTTAATTCTTTCAGTTGTGAGTTACAGGATGTCAAAATGAGAAACCAATAAAGATAAAATTCAATAGTTTTTTACAATATTTAATTGAAAATTCTCTTGAAACATAAATCCATGATACTAAAAGTAATTGATTAACAAATGATTATGTCAAATTCTTTACAATTTTCAGATATTTTTGTCACTTGAGTAATTTTTCAAAGAATTTAAATTTTTCAACTTTCATATTTTCTTATCTATAGTTTAGAACAAGAACGGATGAAATATAAAAAAATGCCAGAAAAATGAACAAATTTAAACAGGTAAATTGCTGATTGAAATTCCCTGTAATTTCAGCAGTATGCGCCACCTGAAAAACAATTTTCCGAAAGTTACAACAAGTAAATTCCAAAATCATTACATTACACAACGATAATTTGTGTGTAGTTCACATAAAAGCATTCCAGGATGTCGATTAAATTTATTTTAGGAAAATACAAATGTACCAATTACATCAAAGTGATTAACACAAAAGTACATTGCAATTAGTATTCAGGTGTAGTATTATTTCAATTAATTATCTCCTCTTCGATTTCTAGGATCAAATATGATAATTAATTTGTAGTTTTTTATGTTTTCTTCTTTTATATACTCAAATTACACTCAAATCCAATTGTAATAATTGTATATACTCTTTATATATTCAAATAAAAATAGGTTTTATTCAGAATTGTCACAAAAAATCTTTAAAAATATTGTTTTTCTAAAAAAATTAAAAATGGGCTTATGGTACGACATGTTCTACGTTTTAAAAGTCATATAGATGGTGCTTTAACTACTTGTAGCAGTGTATTATTCCAGATGAGACCATTAGTATTGAATATCTATTATTAGAATTTCGAATAAAATAATTATAATGCGTCTAGCAATTAGAAATTAAATATATGACCGTAGAAAGTTTACGAGCCCCCAGTATTGTATTATTCACAGTCTCCCCTCACATTACAATAGATTTTCACCCTGGGAGTATAAATTAATCGGAACAAGCTAGATGACAAACCGAATGCTAAATCAATTCGGGAATAGTATAATCGTAAGCTTTTAGCAGTACCCTTTACTTACCTTAACTAACTTTCGGTTATTATAATAATTATAACGGCACCTCCATAAACTTTTGATCAGCCTCTCAATTATTAATCATTAATTAGCATTACATTAAGGGCGCATATTACGAATGCTTGTTCCAATGTATTCAGTTAAGATCACAAATAATTCCTCTTTGTACAGTTAATTAATAATTACCAATTTAATGAAATTTTAATTGTTTAAGTAATTAAATTATCTATATTTTAGGATACAAAGGATAATATTGCAAAATTCAATTTGTTTGTAGCGTATATTAAACTCACTTTGAATTTAAAATATCCGTATTGCACAGTAGGCTGACGATACAGCCTTTATACCCCGGTATTGAAATACCACAATTGTTGGCAACGACGTAATCTATCGTTGATGCGTATTTGGATTGGTGCATCATGTGGAAGGTGAGAATTAATCCAGTGCCAAGCACTAATTTTCCAGAAGTGTAGGTTTAGTATTCCAGATGATAGTTTTGACGGTAATGAAATTGAATGGGGCTTGTTGGGCATTAGTAAATAGTGTAAGTGTGTAAAAACAGCTCTCCCACGTTTTAAATTGAGTGTTGTTCAGACAAAGGAGTCAATTAACTTATGGTTCCTTAGTTTGGGGACATTCGCCCAAAAGTCCACTTGCTAAAACTGAGATGGGAATGTGCTGCTTGTATGGTAGAGGGTGGATTTTTATACTTTAATTAGGAATGAGGCTCTCAAATTTATTAGTAATGGTGAAAAGTATTACAATGTTGTGATTACAAAAGCAATCTAGAGTGAAAAGTGGGAGAATAACGTGTAACATTCGTTTAAAATGATTTATACAAAGTTCAAAATAGAAAAAAAAAATAAATAAATAAATAAATTTTTTATAAAGGTTCTCCTTAAGAAATTACAACTTCTCATATTTAATTTTCAAAAATTGTTTTTTCCTCATATTTCCATTAATCTTTTATCCAATCATGTTTAAATTTGGTATGTATCTTAAAATACATAATATATATAAAACAAAATAAAAATCAATGTTCAAATTTTATCAATAATGATAAAGCAGCATAAACTCTAGAGGCTTCTTCTTTAATCGATCCATGCCACTGAATAATTTTTTTAAGCTATTAAGCTTTTCATATTTTTTCTATAATTAAATAGAAAAAAATATCCTTTATTAATTTTAATTAACAGAATAGTTTTTGAGATATTTCAGTTTGGAGAAAATTAAAATTAACATTAATTAAGAGAATTTAATAGATTTAAAAATTATAACGATTTTTAACAAGACTAATTTTACATTGTGATACAAAATATGTTAATACGTTAATAAAAAGAATTTATAGTGTTTCTAAGATATAACTGTTCAAAATATGGAATCAATAATGAAGAAAATATTTTTTTTTTAAGTTTTTCTTAAAGAAAATATAGCCCTCAAATTTAAATTTTAAAAATTTTGTGTTACTTATATTTCTGTAAGCTTTGGTCCAATTATTTTTAAATTTGATATATTAATAGTAACACTTTTTTATAATGACACAGTAGTGTGGATTCTGGAGGCTTCTTCTCTTTTTCTTGCCCTATTTTCCACAGCACCGAATATTTTTTAAAATTCTTAAGCTTTTCACATTTTTCTACAATTAAGTAGAAAAGAATTGTCCTTAACTAATTTTAATTAACAGCATCGTTTTTGATATATTTCAGTTTGAACAAAATTAAAATAAACATTAAAACTGAGAATTTTTTTTTCTAAATTGTACAAAAAATGTGAAAAACTTAATAGATTTAAAAATTATAATGATTTTCAACAAGACAAATTTTACATTATTGATAAAATATGTTAATACGTTAATACAAATAATTTATAGTGTTTCTACGATATGTAATTGATCAAAACATGGAATTAACAATGAAGAATATATAAACAATTTTCTTTTCAAAAGCTTCTCTTGAAGAAAATATAGCCTTCAAGTTTAAGATTCAAAAATTTTATGTTACTTATATTTCTGTTAGTTTTGGTCCAATTGTTTTTAAATTTGATATATTGTTTTAAAATTTCAGAATTCATAGTAATACTTTTTTTATAATGACACAGTAGTGTAGATTCTGGAGGCTTTTTCTCCTTTTTTTGCCCCATTGTCCACAGCACTGAATGTTTTGTAGAACTATTAAGCATTTCATATTTTTCTACAGTTAATTAGAAAAAAATTGTCCATAATTAATTTTAATTAACAGAATCGTTTTTGAGATATTTCAGTTTGAAGAAAATTAAAATAAACATTAAAACTGAGATTTTTTTCTAAATTGTACAAAAAATGTGAAAAACTTAATATCTTTAAAAATTATAATTATTTTCAACAAGACTAATTTTACATTGTGGGATAAAATATGCTAATACCTTAATAAAAATAATTTATAGTGTTTCTAAGATATGTAACTGATCAAAATATGGAATCAATAATGAAGAAAATATAAATAAATTTTTTTTTTTAAGTTTCTCTTAAAGAAAATATCAAAAATTTTGTGTTATTTATATTTTTGTAAGCTTTGGTCCAATTGTTTTTAAATTTGACATATTGTCTCAAAATGTATACCTAGAATTAATAGTAATACATTTTTTTGTACTTACACAGTACTGTAGATTCTGAAAGCTTTTTCTCTTTTCTCACCCTATTTTCCACAGCACCGAATATTCTATAGAACTATTAAGTTTTTCATATTTTTCTACATTTAAGTGGAAAAAAATTGTTCATAATTAATTTTAATTAACAGAATCGTTTTTGAGATATTTCAGTTTGAAGAAAATTAAAATAAACATTAAAACTGAGATTTTTTTTCTAAATTGTACAAAAAATGTGAAAAACTTAATATCTTTAAAAATTATAATTATTTTCAACAAGACTAATTTTACATTGTGGGATAAAATATGCTAATACCTTAATAAAAATAATTTATAGTGTTTCTAAGATATGTAACTGATCAAAATATGGAATCAATAATGAAGAAAATATAAATAAATTTTTTTTAAAGTTTCTCTTGAAGAAAATATCAAAAATTTTGTGTTATTTATATTTTTGTAAGCTTTGGTCCAATTGTTTTTAAATTTGACATATTGTCTCAAAATGTATACCTAGAATTAATAGTAATACATTTTTTTATACTTACACAGTACAGTACATTCTGAAAGCTTTTTCTCTTTTCTCACCCTATTTTCCACAGCATCGAATATTCTATAGAACTATTAAGTTTTTCATATTTTTCTACATTTAAGTGAAAAAAAATTGTTCATAATTAATTTTAATTAACAGAATATTTTTTGAGATATTTCAGTTTGAAGAAAATTAAAATAAACATTAAAACTGAGATTTTTTTCTAAATTGTATAAAAAATGTGAAAAACTTAATATCTTTAAAAATTATAATTGTTTTCAACAAGACTAATTTTACATTGTGGGATAAAATATGCTAATACCTTAATAAAAATAATTTATAGTGTTTCTAAGATATGTAACTGATCAAAATATGGAATCAATAATGAAGAAAATATAAATAAATTTTTTTTAAAGTTTCTCTTGAAGAAAATATCAAAAATTTTGTGTTATTTATATTTTTGTAAGCTTTGGTCCAATTGTTTTTAAATTTGACATATTGTCTCAAAATGTATACCTAGAATTAATAGTAATACATTTTTTTGTACTTACACAGTACTGTAGATTCTGAAAGCTTTTTCTCTTTTCTCATCCTATTTTCCACAGCACCGAATATTCTATAGAACTATTAAGTTTTTCATATTTTTCTACATTTAAGTGGAAAAAAATTGTTCATAATTAATTTTAATTAACAGAATCGTTTTTGAGATATTTCAGTTTGAAGAAAATTAAAATAAACATTAAAACTGAGATTTTTTTTCTAAATTGTACAAAAAATGTGAAAAACTTAATATCTTTAAAAATTATAATTATTTTCAACAAGACTAATTTTACATTGTGGGATAAAATATGCTAATACCTTAATAAAAATAATTTATAGTGTTTCTAAGATATGTAACTGATCAAAATATGGAATCAATAATGAAGAAAATATAAATAAATTTTTTTTAAAGTTTCTCTTGAAGAAAATATCAAAAATTTTGTGTTATTTATATTTTTGTAAGCTTTGGTCCAATTGTTTTTAAATTTGACATATTGTCTCAAAATGTATACCTAGAATTAATAGTAATACATTTTTTTATACTTACACAGTACAGTACATTCTGAAAGCTTTTTCTCTTTTCTCACCCTATTTTCCACAGCATCGAATATTCTATAGAACTATTAAGTTTTTCATATTTTTCTACATTTAAGTGAAAAAAAATTGTTCATAATTAATTTTAATTAACAGAATCGTTTTTGAGATATTTCAGTTTGAAGAAAATTAAAATAAACATTAAAACTGAGATTTTTTTCTAAATTGTACAAAAAATGTGAAAAACTTAATATCTTTAAAAATTATAATTGTTTTCAACAAGACTAATTTTACATTGTGGGATAAAATATGCTAATACATTAATAAAAATAATTTATAGTGTTTCTAAGATATGTAACTGATCAAAATATGGAATAAACAATGAAGAAAATATAAATAAATTTTTTTTCAAAAGTTTCTTTTGAAGAAAATATTAAAAATTTTGTGTTATTTATGTTTCTGTAAGCTTTGGTTCAATTGTTTTTCAATTTGATATATTGTCTTAAAATGTCTACGTAGAATTCATTATAATACATTTTTTTATAATGACACAGTGTGTAGGTTCTGGACGATTTTTCTCTTTTCCTCGCGCTATTTTCTACAATATCGAATATTTTTTAGAACTATTAAGCTTTTCATATTTTTCTACAAATAGGTAAAAAAAATTGTCCACAGTTAATTTTAATTAACAAAATCGTTCTTGAGATATTTCAATTTGAAGAAAATTAAAATATACATTTAAAACTGATTTTTTTTCTAAATTGTACAAAAAATGTAAAAAATTTAATATCTTTAAAAATTATAATGATTTTCAACAAGACTAATTTTACATTGTGGGACAAAATACGTTAATACGTTAATAAAAATAATTTATAGTGTTTCTAAAATATGTAACTGATCAAAATATGGAATCAATAATGAAGAAAATATAAATAATTTTTTTTTCAAAAGTTTCTCTTGAAAAAAATATCAAAAATTTTGTGTTATTTATATTTCTGTATTGTATTGTCTTAAAATATATACCTAGAATTTATAGTAATACTTTTTTTATAATGTGGAACGAATATAAATATACAAATATATTTCTTTTTGAAAACTTTCTCTTGAAGGAAATATAGCCCTCAAATTTAAATTTCAACAATTTTGTGTTATATATATATATATATATATATATATATATATATATATATATATATATTTCTGTAAGCTTTGGTTCAATTGTTTTTAAATTTAATTTATTGTCTTAAAATATATACCTAGAATTCATAGTAACACTTTTTTTATAATGACACGATAGTGAAGATTCTGCAGAATGTGGAAAACTTAATAGCTTTAAAAATTATATATTTTCAACAACACTAATTTTACATTTTGGGATAAAATATGTTAATACATTAATAAAAATAATTTATAGTGTTTTTAAGATATGTAACTGATCAAAATATGGAATCAATAATGAGAAAATATTTTTTTTTTTTCAAAAATTTCTCTTGAAGTGAAAGCTTTTTAGAACTCTAGAAGTTTTTCATATTATTTGCACAACAGGGGGGAAACGGTACTCTTGATTATTGTTGATTTTCACAGTCTATTTTAATATATTTCAGTTTGTAGTGGTTATGATGATATTATTTTTGATTGTCATTGTTTCAACCATTTTTGATCATGACTGTAATAAGTTTGTAAAAAGTTTAGTGGTTGGATTTGTCCTCTTCCGTTCGAGTGTTCAAATAGTTAGGGCTTGCGATTACTTAAAACAAAATCTAGGTAGGAATTTTTACATATTTCTAGTTAATAATGCCTCAATTTGTACTAATATCTGTGTTTGTTCTATTTGTTTAAATGTAGAGTATATTTTCTCACTTTAAATCTTTCGATTTATTGTCTGTGTAATGTGTAAAACTTGTACGTGGTCACGGCTTTTTATTTCAATTCACTGTCAGATTCTCTTTACAGCATATCGAAATTTGCAATCGTTTTATTTTTATTCTTGTTTATTTAGGAACAATATGATCTGGTAAAATAGTTTTTCTGATGTACAGATTTCTAAAGACCTAGGTAAGAGCAGTGTTTTCGGACATCTAATATCTTATTAATTTTTTTTGATATCGTTGCATAATTTGGTCTCACTATTTTAAAGTTATTATGTGAGATTAGCTGTTCAGAATTATATTGTTTCTTATGTTTTAACGTACGTTGAACGTTGATATTTTTTTTTATCGAAGTATGTATACGGTGTGTATATTTTTTTGACATTGTTCATGAGACCTTGTGGCAATAACTCCGAGGGGATTATTATTATATTTATGCTTATTATGTGTGTGGTGGTCAATAACTGATGAAAAGACCTTCTTTTTGATAATCTTCCGAAAGGGGAACCAGGAGGAAATTGGCTTCAGTATTCAATAGAGTGAGTATATGAAGATGTACAATAATTAAAATTCATTTAATTTGATTAGCTATACAAATAATTATTACTATTATTAAGTTTTTGGAGTATAAATATTACTATTTCCTAACTTAATTGAAAATATGTTATATATATTTCATAAAGATTTCTTTTCAATGTAAGACAAATTTAATGCATACTTTTTTGAATCACGGATCATTTGGTGTCATAAAACTGGGGGAAAGTTGAAAAAAACTTCGACGCTAAAATACTTCGATGAAAGTTAAAAACAATATTGGCTTAAGCTGAGACAGCAATACCTGTTCCACATCTATTTTATTCAAATTAACCGCATAAATGTTTTCTTATTTGCATTGCGCCAACTGTTTCTGAAACGAGCCCCGACAATTCGGTCAGCGCTTTGTCCAACCGAAAAAACAACATCTATTTTTCTTCGTCAAAGTGACAAAATTCCGTCGCAAAGTTAAAGTAAGCTTTAAAACGAAAATGATTGTGGACACACGGGAAACGTAAACAAATGCGGTCCGTTTCGGAAATGATTTATCTCACGAAATTTGAATATGAGTGCACATCTTTTACTGCCGCACAAACGCTCCTTGTTTTGTAGCCGGGACATTTATTATTTAAATTCAGTTCGGGGCGGATTGAAATGAATAGGTTTTAAACTTGAAACCTGAGATTTACCTGAGAATCAAGATTTATTTTCTGCAACTCGAATCGTATCTTTTTAGTCCGCTGAATAATTTTGTTACAGCGTAATAAATTACGGGAATTTGTTTTCAGTGAGTCTCCTTGCATGAAGATAAAGGCTGCGCAAAACAGTACATGACGTTATTTGCCGACAGGCGGATGGTTTCGCGAGGAATCTGCATAAATTTGCTGCGAAAATGAACGAATCGACTGATTCTGGTTTACATAGGTTTACAATACCTGATTTCCTTCACGCGACTGTCGTTAGTCATTTAAATTGCATGAAAATTTGCAAAAGATTTTCATTCTAAAATCCTATACTTAAGACCAAAATATTTTTATTTATATTTTATAGACAAAACTACATATTAGAAGTAATTATTTAATTAATATAATGTGCCAACTAGTTAATTAAAATATATTTCCAAGTGTTAAATAATAAAATTGAAGATGTAATATGAATATAAATAAAAAAGATACTTACTATGTACGTGTGGTACAATGCTTTGTAGTTTTTACTATTTCACCCTGTATCCTAAATGCGCATTCGTCATTTTTAAAATAGTTTATTCAAAAATATTTTCAACTACATAATTAATTTTTACCCAAAATAAAAAAATGTATTTATTCTTTAGAAAAGGAATTTTATTGAATTGCTATTAATTTTCTTAAACAATGGCAAAACTGAACTACCTAATTAATATTTAACAAAAAAAGAATATATATTTTGCTATATTTAATATATTTTAATATTTATAAAATATGTTTTTAAACATTGGCAAAACTGAAACAAGTAATTAAATTTTAAAAGAAAAAGAACATGAATTTTGATTATATATATATATATATATATATGAAATTGAACATTTCTAAACGTTCAACATAACAACATTGAGATGTAATAAAAAAGTGTGCAAAGATTCTTGTGAATATATTTTACCTTAAGATTTATTAACTTGACTGTTTCAACAATCTTTTTAAACTAAATATTAATTTATTTTTCTTAAATTTTTAGCAAAACTCAACTAGACAATAAATTTTTATCTGAAAAAGAAGACTTTTATTGTTTAGAATATTAACAAATCTAAACCAAGCAATTAAATTTTAACAGAAAAAGATGTTTTGTTATATTTTTTTATAAAATAGGATTTCTAGCAAAAACTTTGATGAGAAGGGGGTTAGTGTGTGTAATTTTAATAATATATATATGACACTGAAATTTCAAAATTATGATACTGCACATACTCCAATTCAAAATGTTCAATTTAACAACACTTAAATATAATAAAAACGTATTCAAAGACTTTTGTGGACCTTAAGTGATCCAACATATATTTATTTCAAAATGTTCAGTTTAACAACATTAAGATATTATAAAAATGTATGTTGTTTGTATATATATATATATATATATATATATATATATATACATATATATATATATATATATATATATATATATATAAATTTACAAAAATATACTTTTTATTTTTTATTTTTTTTTAATTTTTGCAAAATTTAAAAAGATACATAATTAATTACTATTAAACAAATTCTAAGAATAAGTTGATTATATTAAAACTAATTTATTTAATCCACTGTTAGATCCATTTTTAACAGACACTATTTAAATTTTTTTAATTAATCAGTAAAGAAACCTCTAAAATACTATAAAAAATATGATTTTGATGTTTAATAACTCTTTAAACATCGTTAATTGGCAAACAAATTGTATAATGCAACTACTTCCAAAAGGTAATTAATTTTATGTTTTTAAATATCTTATCCTAATTAATATGAATATTTTAATTAAGTTTTTTGTTTCGCATCCACCATTTTTCAACTGTTGTTAAAAATGGCGAATGCGCAACCAATCTGTTAATTAATTACTATTAAATAAATTCTAAGAATCAGTTGATTATAATAAAAGTGATTTATTTTATCCATTGTTAGATCTATTTTTAACAGGTACTATTTATTTTTTTGAATTAATCAGTAAAGCAACCTTTAAAATATTATAAAAAATATGATTTTGAGGTTTAATAAATGTTTAAACATCGTGAATGGGCAAACAAATTGTATAAATACAACTACATCCAAAAGGCAATTAATTTTATGTTTTCAAATATCTTATCCTAATTAATATGAATATTTTAATCAAGTTTTTTGTTTCGCATCCACCATTTTTACAACTGTTGTTAAAAATGGCGAATGCGCCACCAATCCAATAATTAATTACCATTAAACAAATTTTAAGAACAAGTTGAGTATATTAAACGTAATTTATTTTATTCAGTGTTAGATCCATTTTTAACAGGTAGTATTTAATTTGTTTTAATTAGTCAGTAAAGTAACCTTTAAAATATTATAAAAAATATGATTTTGATGTTTAATAAATGTTTAAATATCGTGAATGCGCAAACAAATTGTATAATTACAACTATTTCCAAAAGGCATTTAATTTTATTCATTCATTTGAATATTTTAACTTAAAATTTTAAGTTTTTGGTTTCGCATCCACCATTTTTACAACTGATTTTAAAAATGACGAATGCGCAACCAATCCAATAATTAATTACTATTAAACAAATTCTAAGAATAAGTTGATTATATTAAAAGTAATTTAACAGAAAATATGTTGTCCAGTATCAAGTTTGATGAAAAGGATGCTGCAGTTTTAATAAAAAAAGAATATATATGAAAGGATATCCAAATTATGATATAAGTACCTCCACATACTCCAATTAAAAATTTTCAACTTAACAACATTTAGATGTTATAAAAACGTGTGCAAAGACTTTTGTGAATACATATTAACCTGAATTATACTAACTGGTACCCATTCAGTGCTTTAATAATATTTCTAAAATAAATTTACAAAAATACACCTTTTATTTTTTATATATTAATTTAATTTTCTTAATTTTGACAAAACCCAACTTGATAGTTAGTTTTAATGAGAAAAAAAAAACTAGATTGAACTACTAGTTCAATTTGCTTACACATTGTCAAAACTGAGCCAATTTTTCAAATGTATTTAAAAATGCTCAGCTTAACAAACAATATATAAATTATTAAGATTTATGCCAAAACTTTTTGAAGGCATGTTAACCTGAGATACATTAAATATCATCTTTTTACTGGTCCGACAATTTTTCTAAAATAAAATTTAAACTATTTTATTGTTAAAGTGAGTTCGTTGTGCTTCACTAAATTTATTACTTTTATTATAAAAAATTGAAATATTTTAAAAATAAATGAGGTTACAATTTTGATAAAAGAAATAATTTACAAATCATATACAAAGGATTTATTTCAACACAAAGATAAATTTCAGTTTGATAATATAGTCAATTATTAACTATGATATTATCTCCTAATTGAATCAATAATGTTTTTAAAATAAATTTACAAAGATACGCTTAATATTTTATTTAAATGGCAGTTCAATTTTCTTAAAGATTGGCAAAACTGAATATATTGCGTTTAACCGGATAGACACATAAATTCCCGATGTCAGATACATATTCTGACATGTGAAATATCGGCGAATATTCCTTTAGTGTTTCTATTAAAGAATCCGACGCTGAATACAATCTAGGGTTTCTTTATTTCAAATTTTCAGAATATCTTTTGCAAATCGTAAAAATACAAATTCAATTTCGATATCCAATTCGGTACACATGCTCGGACGGGCATGTGCTGCCCATTTCACCCGATATTTATCGGTTTCTATCCCCCCATCTTTGCCTCGATTGGCTTGTGATATCTGTTTATGGCATTAACTTTGTTTCTTTACATATAGACATCCGACGGTTTTAAACGCCCCGACGATTTCTTTTCTGCCTTAACGCTTCATTTATCATTTCCCTATTGCACATTAATCCAACGTTTTTGTGTATTATTTGCTCATTTTCTTCTTTACAAACAGTAAAATTGTCATTAATATATCTGACACGATTAGACTCTGGATCTAAAGAGGCAGGTCGTTAGTGTAGTTAAAGTTTCTTACTTAGTTTTAACTTGATTTAAGGTTATTTAATTAAGTTGATACGACTTTCAAAGTACGAGGCAGAGCCAAAGGTGTCGCTAAAACTAGATTGTTATTCATTACCTTCTAAATGTTTAACTTTTCATGTACCTGTTGGGAAATTTACATCACTCAATCAAAATACATTAATTCTTCATAAGTTGTTTAATTTATACTTATTATTAGATGGTCAAGAATGTTATTACATTTTTTGTTATTTAACAGTTTAAGACGTTGAAATATACAACGAAGTGTAATCTCTCCTTTGACAAATGGAAACATGGTGTTTTCCATTATGACCCTATGTTAAAAACGATCCATCTTACCCTCCATTTAAATTAAGGATCAAACTTTGGATCGGGAAAAGTATTCCCAAATCCCCAATTATTTGGTAGTTCTTCAGTTTAACTTGATTTACTTAACAGTAAGTTCTGATACAAATATAAAAATACAGATACACATCTGTGATCTTCACACAACACCCCTTGTAACAATTTTATAATAAGGAAACCGGGAAAATTTGATTTCTTGCCGCAGACCAAATGCTACTTATAAAATCAAATTAACTTTGTTTTATGAGGGCTAATAGAAACGGAAACTTTGATTTACGGTTTAATTTTATTTTTAATTACAACCGCGGGCCGGGACCGGGGAGAATCGCAGACATGACGAGCGAAGGGAGCCTTGGAACAATGCCGAACGTCAGACAGGCATTTCGAGTCGACGTTTCCAGTTTTTGAAACGGCGCCGTTTGCATCAAGGCGAAGAAGTTATCGGGAAGCAAATGGGGAACATCTGGCGAAATCTGGAAACCGCAGTACAACAGAAACTAAGACGGATGCTGATAGCGCCCCGTTTAATTTACCGGGCTGTTGCCGAACTGAGGAGCAAAGACTCCCCTGACACCCGGCAATTATTCTTAATAAAGGACCCACTCATAAAAGAGTAAAACTCCGGGCAACATTAGTCCACCACTCGTCCCCCCTGTTACTTGATGTCTGATATTAACTAATAAATAAAATAAATTCGTTTTTTTACCAGTCGATACCCTTCTTCCACTGCCTACATTTCCAGACTCATTTCTGGCTATAATATGGGTGCTACTTAGTCCAGATACTATCAGAAACATGACATTTTACAACAATATTAATAAGCTGAAAAATTTCTGATTGGCAGTCATTTAAATAAAACAATTTTTATATGTATTAGATTGGAGAAAATGAAATTCATTATTTTTATAATAGATGACTTTAGTGCTCAATATCAAAACAATTTCAAAATCATGCTTGTTGCCAAAGTGGAATTATTTTATATTTTAATATACAGATCGTTTATTTTAATATTACTTTTTATAATCATTGATTATTTGCTATTTTAAAAAATTATATCCTAAGGTTTCCAAATTTTTGTCCAGGAGTGTAATTTGTAGAAGAGATACAAGTCTAATTCTATTTGCCTAATTTTTAATATTTGCAAAATTATATAATCTATGATATAATCGTTAAATATTACGTATTTAGGTGACGTACATGTGTATCTCAAAAGAGTTACTGTAAAGTAAGGGTAAGGTAGTTTGGAGAACACCACAAAACGAATTGAGATCACAGCAAACTTCCACACAATTATTCAAAAATATTCACAAGCTATACCTATTTTCGCCTTATACTACCATGTAAATGTTTACAAAACTTTTCCACTTTTATGATACATATTGTATTTTGTTGGTACACTATTAAGTGTAAAACTTTCTTGTGAAACTTTTTCGTTCATATACGCCTCACAATCGTATCCTTCGAGTTAGTTTAACTTCTATTAAACTTTAACAGCTAGTTTCATATCTGAAGAAATTTTCTTTATGATTATTTTATTATTGCCATAAATTCATTTTTAATGTTATAAAGTTTTTCAATAAAATATTAATAAATAATATATAAAATTTTTCTAAATAAAATATTAAATAAAAATTTTATGATCTTTGTCTGAAACAAAACAAACGAATATCATAATAATAAAGGTGTAATTATTATACCATTTAATCGAAACAAAGGTAATTATAGACACAATTGAGACTTCGAAAATAACAAATGAGATTTCTCGTTATCTGCATTTTAAAATAAAATTAATATGTAACCAAATGACGTTATTATTAGTAATGTTCACTGTAAGAGACTCCTGATCTATTTTACTGCAACAGTTTCATTAAAGTAAAATTTACTTTCCTTGAAGTTTTTAATTAAAATCAATTTAGGGTGCATTTAATAATAAATTATAATAAAAATTCATTAAAAACTTGAAGCTTAACTGTATCTCTCGTATATTGAAATATTATGTGCAATGAAAAATTAGTGACTGAAAAGGGTAGTTTTTGAAAATGATTTTTAATTTTGTACTCCAGTTTCCAAAATAGTTGAGAATATACTTAAATGTACATTACAATGTTATTTTCCACGTTTATAAAATTTTTTGTTATTTCTTCGATGTTTCATTCATTTCTCAAATTTTTTATTCAGTCACATCTCTGTGATATCTCAGAGACTTTTCAGAATTCTGAGAAAATGATAAGAATTAGTCTATATATTATTTTGTCTTCGATTAAACATTCATTATTCTGTATCTGACACAATTATGGAGACTTTAACTCTCTCACCCAAAGTTTAAAATTCAAAGAGGGCAAAAACCACCTCCAACTTTTTTTTTAAGTGCAATTTTATGGCGTGTAACTCCTCTTTAAAGAGGTCACAGAAAGACGAATTCAGCTAACTAATCGTATTTAATATTTTCAAGGAGGTACCGTTGTAAAAGACTTTTTTGCTTCCAATAATGTAATTCTTATTAAGTAACCAGCCCAAAGTCCCACTTTAAAACCCCATAGAAAATCTGTGGGACATGATAGATTTTAAAATGAGAAAAGCTCACTTAGACAAATTTCAAAACTCACAAAGTTAATGTTATTTGAAATTCTGTTTGTAGTCAAAAGATTGATGACAACCTTGTTTCTTCCATGAAAAGAAGATGACAAGATGTCATATAAAATAACTTAACCCTTCAAGGAGGGCGAAAACCATCTCTAATTTTTTTAAAATGTAATTCTATGGCGTGTAACTCCTTTTTAAAAAGGTGACAGAGAGATGAATTCAGCCAACTAATTGCATTTAATATTTTTAAGAATGTACCGTTGTAGAAGACTTTTTTTGCTTCCAATAATGTAATTCTTATTAAGTGATCAGCCCAAAGTCCCAATTTAAACCCCATTGAAAATCTATTGGACATGATAGATCTTAAAATGAGAAAAGCTCACTTACACAAACTTCAAAATTCACAAAGTTAATATTATTTGAAATTCTGTTTGTAGTCAAAAGATTGACAACCTTGTTTCTTCCATGAAAAGAAGATGACAAGATGTCATATAAAATAACTTAACCCTTCAAGGAGGGCGAAAACCATCTCTAACTTTTTTTTAATACAATTCGATGGCGTGTCCTCTTTAAAAAGGTGACAAAAAGACGAATTCAGCCAACTATTTAATATTTTCAAGGAGGTACCGTTGTAAAAGACTTTTTTGCTTCCCATAATGTAATTCTTATTAAGTGTCTAACCCAAAGTCCCAATTTAAACTCCATAGAAAATCTGTTGGACATGATAGATCTCAGAATGAGAAAAGCTCACTTAGACAAATTTCAAAACGACAAAGTTAATATTATTTGAAATTCTGTTTATCATCAAAAGATTGACAACCTTGTTTCTTCCATGAAAAAAAGATGACAAGATGTCATATAAAATAACTTAACCCTTCAAGGAGGGCTAAAACCATGTCTAACTTTTTTCAAATGCAATTCTATGGCGTATAACTCCTCTTTAAAAAGTCACAGAAAGACGAATTCAGCCAACTAATCGCATTTAATATTTTTAAGGAGGTACCGTTGTAGAAGACTTTTTTACTTCCAATAATGTAATTCTTATTAAGTGACTAGACCAAAGTTCCAATTTAAACCCCATAGAAAATCTGTGGGACATGATAGATCTTAAAATGAGAAAAACTCACTTAGACAAATTTCGGAACCCACAAAGTTAATATTATTTGGAATTCTGTTTGTAAGCAAAAGGTTGACAACCTTGTTTCTTCCATGAAACGAAGATGACAAGATGTCATATAAAATAACTTAACCCTTCAAGGAGGCCAAAAACCATCTCTACTTTTTTTTAAATGCAATTCTACGGCGTGTAACTCCTCTTTAAAAAGGTGACAGAAAGACGAATTTAGCCAATTAGTCGCATTTAATATTTTTAAGGAGGTACCGTTGAAGGGGACTTTTTTCCTTCCTATAATGTAATTCTTATTAAATGACCAGCCCAAAGTCCCAATTTAAACCCCATTGAAAATCTGTTGGACATGATAGATCTTAAAATGAGAAAAGCTCACTTAGACAAATTTCAGAACCCACAAAGTTAATATTATTTGGAATTCTGTTTGTAAGCAAAAGGTTGACAACCTTGTTTCTTCCATGAAAAGAACATGACAAGATGTCATATAAAATAACTTAACCTTTCAAGGAGGGCGAAAACAATCTCTAACTTTTTTTTAATGCAATTCGATGGCGTGTCCTCTTTAAAAAGGTGACAAAAAGACGAATTCAGCCAACTATTTAATATTTTCAAGGGGGTACCGTTGTAAAAGACTTTTTTGCTTCCAATAATGTAATTCTTATTAAGTAACCAGCCCAAAGTCCCACTTTAAAACCCCATAGAAAATCTGTGGGACATGATAGATCTTAAAATGAGAAAAGCTCACTTAGACAAATTTCAAAACGACAAAGTTAATATTATTTGAAATTCTGTTTATAATCAAAAGATTGACAACCTTGTTTCTTCCATGAAAAAAAGATGACAAGATGTCATATAAAATAACTTAACCCTTCAAGGAGGGCTAAAACCATGTCTAACTTTTTTCAAATGCAATTCTATGGCGTATAACTCCTCTTTAAAAAGTCACAGAAAGACGAATTCAGCCAACTAATCGCATTTAATATTTTTAAGGAGGTACCGTTGTAGAAGACTTTTTTACTTCCAATAATGTAATTCTTATTAAGTGACTAGACCAAAGTTCCAATTTAAACCCCATAGAAAATCTGTGGGACATGATAGATCTTAAAATGAGAAAAACTCACTTAGACAAATTTCGGAACCCACAAAGTTAATATTATTTGGAATTCTGTTTGTAAGCAAAAGGTTGACAACCTTGTTTCTTCCATGAAACGAAGATGACAAGATGTCATATAAAATAACTTAACCCTTCAAGGAGGCCAAAAACCATCTCTACTTTTTTTTAAATGCAATTCTACGGCGTGTAACTCCTCTTTAAAAAGGTGACAGAAAGACGAATTTAGCCAATTAGTCGCATTTAATATTTTTAAGGAGGTACCGTTGAAGGGGACTTTTTTCCTTCCTATAATGTAATTCTTATTAAATGACCAGCCCAAAGTCCCAATTTAAACCCCATTGAAAATCTGTTGGACATGATAGATCTTAAAATGAGAAAAGCTCACTTAGACAAATTTCAGAACCCACAAAGTTAATATTATTTGGAATTCTGTTTGTAAGCAAAAGGTTGACAACCTTGTTTCTTCCATGAAAAGAACATGACAAGATGTCATATAAAATAACTTAACCTTTCAAGGAGGGCGAAAACAATCTCTAACTTTTTTTTAATGCAATTCGATGGCGTGTCCTCTTTAAAAAGGTGACAAAAAGACGAATTCAGCCAACTATTTAATATTTTCAAGGGGGTACCGTTGTAAAAGACTTTTTTGCTTCCAATAATGTAATTCTTATTAAGTAACCAGCCCAAAGTCCCACTTTAAAACCCCATAGAAAATCTGTGGGACATGATAGATCTTAAAATGAGAAAAGCTCACTTAGACAAATTTCAAAACTCACAAAGTTAATATTATTTGAAATTCTGTTTATAATCAAAAGATTGACAACCTTGTTTCTTCCATGAAAAAAAGATGACAAGATGTCATATAAAATAACTTAACCCTTCAAGGAGGGCTAAAACCATGTCTAACTTTTTTTCAAATGCAATTCTATGGCGTATAACTCCTCTTTAAAAAGTCACAGAAAGACGAATTCAGCCAACTAATCGCATTTAATATTTTTAAGAAGGTACCGTTGTAGAAGACTTTTTTGTTTTCAATAATGTAATTCTTATTAAGTGACCAGCCCAAAGTCCCAATTTAAACCCCATAAAAAATCTGTGGGACGTGATAGATCTTAAAATGAGAAAAGCTCACTTAGACAAATTTCAAGACTCACAAAGTTATATTATTTTATTATAAATTCTGTTTGTAATCAAAAGATTGACAACCTTGTTTCTTCCATCAAAAGAAGTAGTCAAGATGTAATATAAAATAATGGATATTAAATATTAATAATTTATTTTATATTTTGTTGCTTTACTTTTGACTCCTCATTTTTTTTTTATATTACAGATCTCAACATTTTCATTTCAAATCAATTATATACAATTGATAAAAGGTAAGTAAATATTGTTTTTAATTTCACGTACTAATTTAAATATAAACGTATTTAGATTAGATTTTTTTCTTAAAAATAAATTTGTTGCTGATTTATATAACATCAGATTCTGATATTTAAAGAAATATTCATAATATTAATCCATTAAAAAATATATATATTTTTTTTAAATCAGATGTTCACTGAACTTTTATTTTAAAATATTTAGTAATAATCTACTAGAAATTGAGTATGAACATAAAAACATGTATGTAACATAGTAAAATTATATTATCTACATAACATTAGATTGCTATAAAATTTATCAATTATTATATTTATTATTGTTTATTCTTGAATTAGATGCCAGTATCTATAAATAACATATTCAATAGTATTATTAGTTATTTTATTTAATATATAAACATACATTTAAATATCAAGAAAGGAAAGTAATGAAAGCATTTATTTGACAAGATAATATATAATTTTAATTATCTGCATCAGGTTAAAAACTGAAAAGCCAGTCCAACTGTAAAATTATTAAATTATTTTTAAGGAGCAAAGCTACCCATATATCATTGCGAAATTGTAGAGGAGTGCTGAAAGTAAATTAACGTTGTCAGCCAAAGAAAAATGAGAAAAGAAGTGATTACGAGTTTCCTTCTTGCTGCGTCTCTTCTAGATGGATGACCAAATAGTCTACTATTTCAATTCAGTTCAAGGTCGGCCTTGATGCGAACTAATTTTTCTTGGCGAGCAAAAATGTTAATACAAACGGGAAGCTCACTGTGTTATTCAGAAAAGGCATTTTCTTTAGACGTTTTAAACGAATTCTCTTGGACTTATGACTGAAGTACAATATTGTTTTAATTTAAGCAATTTCAGTTCTTGATGTTTAAATGAGTGTGCAATGAATTTCTTGTTAAACTTATAAAAATGAGTTTTCTGATGAAATTTTAAAACAAAGTTGTTTCACAGACACGATTTGATCTTAATTATCAAATTAGGCGAAGCCATTGTGTTATATCATCAAGTCACTTTAACAACTACTCGGTAATAATCGGCAAATCAATTTATTTGTGCCATTAGATTCGATAGGGGCTATTCTAGGTGCTTGATAGACACAGATTAAAACCGCACACATACACGTTCAGCACTGATTCGCCATATTGAGTGAGCGGAATGGGAGTCCGTCCAACAACACGTACGATCTCACTTCATTCTGGTAACATAAACCCTGCATTCTCTAAAGCGATCGGATTAGGCACATTCGAGCGTACATTCGAAATTATGGTCACAACTGTCGTTGTCTTACAATAGGCTTTATACGCCAGCCATGTTCACTTAACACTGGACGAGATTAATGGTTAAATCGAGTAACTTTAAACTTAATGGTGCAGCTTGAAGCTCTTTGGGATGTTTTACAGTTATCTGTATTTGAGAATTTTAAAAATAAATGACAAATACAGAAAAATAAATAATATCTTTTAGTTTAGAATAATTTTAGTATTAAAAAATATATACTTTTTTGTTTTGGTTTATTATAAACTTAAATTAGAGTTTAATTTAATTTAATTTTGTATAAAACAACAATAGTCAATTAATATTATTTTATCAGTTCACATTATATAAAAGAGTTATGGCTAAAATATTTAACATATGTAATTAATTACTATTAAACAAATTCTAAGAATAAGTGGTTATATTAAATGTAATTTATTTTATCCACTGTTAGATCCATTTTTAACCGGTACTATTTAAATTTTTTTAATAAATCAGTAAAGTAACCTTTAAAATACTATAAAAAATATGATTTTGATGTTTAATAAATGTTTAAACATCGAGAATGCGCAAACAAATTGTATAATTACAACTACATCCAAAAGGCAATTAATTTTCTGTTTTCAAAAATCTTATCCTAATTCATTTGAATATTTTAATTACGTTTTTTGTTCGCATCCACCATTTTTATAACTGTTGTTAAAAATGGCGAATGCGCAACCAATACAATAATTAGTCACTATTAAACAAATTCTAAGAATAAGTTGATTATATTAAAAGTAATTTATTTTATCCACTGTTAGATCCATTTTTAACAGGTACTATTTAAATTTTTTTAATTAATCAGTAAAGTAACCTTTAAAATACTATAAAATATATGATTTTGATGTTTAATAAATGTTTAAACATCGTGAATGCGCAAACAAATTGTATAATTACAACCACATCCAAAAGGCAATTAATTTTATGTTTTCAAATATCTTATCCTAATTCATCTGAATATTTTATTTAAGTTTTTCGTTGCGCATCCACCATTTTTACAACTGTTGTTAAAAATGGCGAATGCGCACCCAATACAATAATTAGATACTATGAAACAAATTCTAAGAATAAGTTGATTATATTAAAAGTAATTTGTTTTATCCACTGTTAGATCCATTTTTAACAGGTACTATTTAAATTTTTTTAATTAATCAGTAAAGTAACCTTTAAAATACTATAAAAAATATGGTTTTGATGTTTAATAAATGTTTAAACATCGTGAATGCGCAAACAAATTGTATAATTACAACCACATCCAAAAGGCAATTAATTTTATGCTTTCAAATATCTTATCCTAATTCATCTGAATATTTTATTTAAGTTTTTTGTTCGCATCCACCATTTTTGCAACTATTGTTAAAAATGGCGAATGCGCAACCAACACAATAATTAGTCACTATTAAACAAATTCTAAGAATAAGTTGATTATATTAAAAGTAATTTATTTTATCCACTGTTAGATCCATTTTTAACAGGTACTATTTAAATTTTTTTAATTAATCTGTAAAGTAACCTTTGAAATAGTATAAAAAATATGATTTTGATGTTTAATAAATGTTTAAACATCGTAAATGTGCAAAGAAATTGTATAATTACAACTACATCCAAAAGGCAATTAATTTTATGTTTTCAAATATTTTATTCTAATTCATCTGAATATTTTATTTAAGTTTTTCGTTGCGCATCCACCATTTTTACAACTGTTGTTAAAAATGGCGAATGCGCAACCAATACAATAATTAGATACTATTAAACAAATTCTAAGAATAAGTTGATTATATTAAAAGTAATTTGTTTTATCCACTGTTAGATCCATTTTTAACAGGTACTATTTAAATTTTTTTAATTAATCAGTAAAGTAACCTTTAAAATACTATAAAATATATGATTTTGATGTTTAATAAATGTTTAAACATCGTGAATGCGCAAACAAATTGTATAATTACAACCACATCCAAAAGGCAATTAATTTTATGTTTTCAAATATCTTATCCTAATTCATCTGAATATTTTATTTAAGTTTTTCGTGCGCATCCACCATTTTTACAACTGTTGTTAAAAATGGCGAATGCGCAACCAATACAATAATTAGATACTATTAAACAAATTCTAAGAATAAGTTGATTATATTAAAAGTAATTTGTTTTATCCACTGTTAGATACATTTTTAACAGGTACTATTTAATTTTTTTTAATTAATCTGTAAAGTAACCTTTAAAATAGTATAAAAAATATGATTTTGATGTTTAATAAATGTTTAAACATCGTAAATGTGCAAAGAAATTGTATAATTACAACTACATCCAAAAGGCAATTAATTTTATGTTTTCAAATATTTTATTCCAATTCATTTGAATATTTTAATTAAGTTTTTTGTTTCGCATCCACCATTTTTACAACTGTTGTTAAAAATGGCGAATGCGCCACCAATCCAATAATTAATTACCATTAAACAAATTTTAAGAACAAGTTGATTATATTAAACGTAATTTATTTTATTCAGTGTTAGATCCATTTTTAACAGGTAGTATTTAATTTGTTTTAATTAGTCAGTAAAGTAACCTTTAAAATATTATAAAAAATATGATTTTGATGTTTAATAAATGTTTAAATATCGTGAATGCGCAAACAAATTACAACTACTTCCAAAAGGCATTTAATTTTATTCATTCATTTGAATATTTTAACTTAAGTTTTTGGTTTCGCATCCACCATTTTTACAACTGATTTTAAAAATGACGAATGCGCAACCAATCCAATAATTAATTACTATTAAACAAATTCTAAGAATAAGTTGATTATATTAAAAGTAATTTAACAGAAAATATGTTGTCCAGTACCAAGTTTGATGAAAAGGATGCTGCAGTTTTAATAAAAAAAGAATATATATGAAAGGGTATCCAAATTATGATATAAGTACCTCCACATACTCCAATTAAAAATTTTCAACTTAACAACATTTAGATGTTATAAAAACGTGTGCAAAGACTTTTGTGAATACATATTAACCTGAATTATAGCACTTATCAGTGCTTTAATAATATTTCTAAAATAAATTTACAAAAATACACCTTTTATTTTTTATATATTAATTTAATTTTCTTAATTTTGACAAAACCCAACTTGATAGTTAGTTTTAATGAGAAAAAAAAAACTAGATTGAACTACTAGTTCAATTTGCTTACACATTGTCAAAACTGAGCCAATTTTTCAAATGTATTTAAAAATGCTCAGCTTAAATGTTTAAACATCGTAAATGTGCAAAGAAATTGTATAATTACAACTACATCCAAAAGGCAATTAATTTTATGTTTTCAAATATTTTATTCCAATTCATTTGAATATTTTAATTAAGTTTTTTGTTTCGCATCCACCATTTTTATAACTGTTGTTAAAAATGACGAATGCGCAACCAATCCAATAATTAGTTACTATTAAACAAATTCTAAGAATAAGTAGATTATATTAAAAGTAATTTATTTTATCCACTGTTAGATCCATTTTTAACAGGTACTATTTAATTTTTTTTAATTAATCAGTAAAGTAACCTTTAAAATACTATAAAAAATAAGATTTTGATGTTTAATAAATGTTGTATTGTATTGTAATTGTATAATTACAACTACATTCAAAAGGCATTTGGACATTTTTACAACTATTGTTAAAAATGGCGAATGCGCAACCAGTCAAATACATATTTAACATGAAACCAAATTGAAAAATTCGAGGAGTGTGATACAATTGAACTCAACGATATTGAGTGTTAATGAAGACTTACGTCTTCCAAATAACGAATGCGATTTTAAAAATTCCATTTGCGTGTTGAATTGAGCTTAATACCAGAAATTTTTGAACGGTGCCCGTTCTGTTTATGAAGTCAAGTACATAGCGACGATAAAGAATCATAATTTCCGGCTGTCAAAGTAATGGATGTAGTTATTAGTGTCCCCAACGATATAGCAGCGTCGAGTCGCTGCCGACAGCAGGCACGTACATGACGACGTCTCCAAGGTTCATTTAGCAAAAATAATACAAGAAACCAGTGAACGGTGGACGTTTTAATGGTGTACGAGACGAATGTTCCAAATCTGCTGCCGGTGTATTTCTGAATGTAATATTGAATTGTATCCCATTCATTTACATATCCAAATATTTCCAATTTGCCCACTTTACACAAATTTGTTAATAAGAATAAGAAACAATAAACCCGAATCAAAACTGTCTTATTTGTGTCTTTAAAGTAATGACATAACTCAACAAAATTCTAATTTGGCCTTTTGTTTCCGGGAGTAATGTGACCTAAATTACCTTCGCTGCAATACTTTGAAAATCGTTAAAACAAATCATTGCGTAATGCATCCCAGGAGGGGCATTCCGTTGACCGGAATGGTTTAAAGCAAGGTGTAAAATCTGAATTATTCCGGAACCGAAGGTCTGCTTCTACTTGCCGCTACGGACCCCGTCGTTTTAATGTCCAGGGAGTACATTTATCATAAATCATCCCCGTGTTGTTGTCTGTTACTTAAAAATAACAAGCCTTCACCGATGCCCTCGGTGCTAATTGTGATTGATATATGGTTTAAAGGTAAAATACACAAACATCCATACAATTCTCATAATGGATAATTTCAGTTAACTATACTTTTATAATCCTAAATTGAGTAACTATGGTGGCCAGTGAAATGGCACACATTACTATTTGAACGTTAATTAAGAAACACGTACCTCTAATTACTTGGAATCAAAATATTTTATTTTATTTAAAATATTCTTTCTCTCATTATTCATCTTTTATCTAATTTGTATTCTTACACAAATGAAAATTTCACATTGACACTTTCGTCAAGAAAAATATAATGTATACATGATTGCTATTGTGAATATTCTTATTATTTATTCTTACCTAAATCGTTAATTAGAAAACACGTAACTCTAATTACTTGGAATCAAAATATTTTATTTTATTTAAAATATTCTTTCTCTCATTATTCATTTTTTATCTAATTTGTACTTAAATTAAATTTTAAACCAAATAAATGCATATTATCGGTGGTTACAGAAATAGCACCCTTCTAAAAAATATATATTTGTTAATTAATTTACAGATAACTTAAACGAAATTGTTAATATTTTATTGGGTACTCTTTGTTTGTTAAAACTACCTTTAAACGATGAGGCAAAGATTCAATGAAATATCGACAATTGTCGTTTGATATTAAATTACACGACCACAATTTATCCAAATTTGATGATTTTTTGGTTTTATAATCGCAATTACATGTCGTTCCTCAAGTTTTCAATTTTATTTACAACCTGATTTTACACTGGCCAATCAAGAATCTCATCATTTTTATTTTTTAACCAAATTTGATGAACTTTGAATTCATGCTTCGTATCATTATCTTGTATAAAAATCCAATAATAACTTATTGTTGGAAAATGGTTAAATTACATCTATCATCAGGGCATATTTTACTAATAACTTTCAGTAATCTTCCTATTCCATGACATGAGAGGAACCCCAAATCAAAACTTTTCCTCCACCGTATTTTAAAATTTTTTGTAGTGTGTATTTTTACCATCTGATCATGTTTTATTCAACATTGATTCATCACTTTCTGACATATATCCTTACAAGTTTTGTACGTTCAGTCGAAATTTGATTCTTATAATACAGAACTTGATGATTGTATGACTCAATTAATTCATTTTTTATTTACCTAGAGATCAAGAAAATATGAAGTTTACTGATTTTTCTAGTTTGTCTGTCTATAAAAGGAGTTGTCTTTTTGTTAAGAGATTTTTTTATGTTGTTAATAATTAGTGTTAAGAAGAAATATATTTTTGAGAACCTAAAATGGTCGTAAAGGAGTCAATGCGTGTAAGTTATTTTAGTAAGAGTTTACGGCTAAATAAGTAAATAGTTTTCAGTATTATTAAAAAATTTTGAAAAATTGGTCTATGAAAAGAATTGTCTGAGTGTGAAAAATTTGAAAGTAAATCAATAACTGGATAATTCATATTTGTTATAAGCATTGTAAACCATTTTTCAAAAGCATCATAAGTTTTTAGCATTATCAGCAACATTTAGACATGTTAATTATTATTTTCCTCTTCTCTGGAGAGCAATGCTTCTTTCTTCTCACTGAAAAGGAATTTATTTACTATAATAAAATAGTACAAACTCTGCTAAGAAGATATTCTAATTATTAAAAGTAATGTTAAATACATTCGATTGTGCTATTTATTTGTCCAACAAAATCAAACCCTAAAGTAACATATCCGACGTTTATAAGATTTGTAACAAAAATAAGGAAAGGAAGTATACAATATTGAAATAAACTGACTGGATAGAATTTAACTTAAAATCTTTTATGACATATCTTACAAAATGTTGTTTCTCTGGTCACAACTGTACTTAAAGTAAATAATAAAAGTAGGCACCAATACGGTGAATCAAATTTGCTTGTAATCTGAACTAAATTCATAAAACATTTATTCATCTTTAATTTATTATATAAAATTAATTAAATATTTGGTGGATGCGCTAATTGCCAAATTTAGAAAGACACTTTTTCTATAACAATAAGTTTAAATACAATCATATTTTTTATTATATCTTGATCTGCTTGGTTAAGATCTTTGTATCATTGTTACAATGAACATTGGTACTATTTATTCTTACCCAAATGAATAAAATTTCTCATAAAAATTTCTTGACATTTGCACTTCCATGAACAAACTGTCGTTAATGTATAAATATTCTAAAACCTCAACGATACACAATAAACACAATTCTCCTCTTGTCAAGAGTAATATAATGAACGAACTTCCTTTATTGTATAAATATTAAAACTTACAAAGTGTATAGCTTTTCTTAATTTATTTACTTAAAATTAGTTCTCCAATTTAGAGAGACAATCTTTTCCTTTAACAATAATTTTTAATACCAATATATATGATCTTTTTGTTATTGTAGTTAATACTTAATTTAAAATTTGGTGGATGCGCCATAGTCCAAATTTCAATAACAATAATTTTAAAGACAATCATATTTTTTATCATATTTTGATCTGCTTGGTTAAGATCTTTGTGTCATTGTAACTATTATGGATATTCGTACTATCTATTCTTATCCAAATGAATAAAATTTTTTGACATTTGCACTTCATTTTATCAAAATATTATGAATAAACTGTATTTAATGTATAAATATTAAATCATTAGAAGTTTATAGTTCGTATTTAAATTTAAAAATAATCATATTTTTTATCAAATCTTGATTTGGTTGGTTAAAATCTCTTTATCATTGTAAAAAGGATGAATATTGGTTATATTTATTCTTACACACTTTCGTCAAGAAAAATATAATGTAAACATGATTACTATTGTGAATATTGGTATTACTTATTCTTTCCTAAATCAATAAAAATCCTCCAAAAAAATTACTTGACATTTAAACTCCCATCAATTCAGTCTTTTTTCTGTTCGAAAGGAATTGGATACCAAAGAATGAGCAATTTTTAACGAGATATCTTTCATCTTGATAGAATGACTTTTGCTTCAGATCAAAAAAAACCCAAACATAAAGTTACCTAGATTAATGTTGTAAATGAAATATATGAGTACGTACGTAAAGGGACATTGTTTTTAGTTGTTTTAAAATTAAAATATAACAACAAAAATACAGAAAAATATACGTCGTTTATACTTTTTGTTGAAAATACAAATTAATTTTAATAAATATTTTTCCTCTGCGTTTGTTTCATTGTTTTACGAAACGAATTAAATAAATAATAACATCAAAGTGGTTATAGACATTCCGATGTTTCTAGCATGCAACAATTCATCATGACCTGCACAAATGCTGCCATCATCATTAATCAATGAATTCCACGTAATGATTAATTTAATTATCTATGTGTGCGCGATGTTGTCCGGAAAATTAACTATCTCGAATGTGCGGCCGACGTATGGTTGTTCATTTGATAAATATCTGGAAGTTATTGCAGGCAAGGAGCAATTCGACCTGCAAAATGCCGCATCAGACACAATTACCTTCTCGCATAATAACACTCACTAATTCATCCTGTCTTATTGTTGCCACAGTCGTAAATTGACTCACTTGTCGCTACGATTTAGATATTTGATAAGTTTGTCTCTATTGTGCTTCATATAGAGCTAGATATTTGAGCTCTGATTGCTTTTTTATTTTTTTTTTTTACTTTATGTAATATTAGATACATATCCGAAGTTTTAAGCGAATAACATTTTTCCCTGTCACATTTATTTGCAATTATTTTTACAACTTTTTTTCTCTGACTCGATGTTAGCAATTTATTTAATCAAGATTTTATCTCATTCATCTGTTTGGCACATAAACAATTTACATGGAATTGAACTATTATATTTATTAATACAACTAATTTTTAAAATGTTAATTGTTTTAACTATAAATATTTTATTTAATGTGAACAGTTAATTGTTAATATTAGTTGACTATAGTTGTTTTATACAGTATTATAAAACTACTCTACTCTTATTCCATAAAATGATATAATTAATTTTGTCACATTCGTCTGTTTGTATAAAATAAATTACTTTTAATATAATAAACTTATTCTTAAAATGGCGAATGCGCAATTAATCCAATAATTAATTACTATTAAACAAATTCTGAGAATAAGTTGATTATCCACTGTTAGATCCATTTTTATCAGGTACTATTTAATTTTTTTTAATTAAACAGTAAAGTAACATTTAAAATACTATAAAAATTATGATTTTAATGTTTAATAAATATTTAAACATCGTGAATGTGCAAACAAATTGTATAATTATAACTACATCCAAAAGGCAATTAATTTTATGTTTTCAAATATCTTATCCTAATTCATTCGAATATTTTATTTAAGTTTTTTGTTTTGCATCCACCATTTTTACAACTGTTGTTAAAAAATGGCGAATGCGCACCAATCCAATAATTAATTACTGTTAAACAAATTCTAAGAATAAGTTGATTATATAAAAAGTAATTTATTTTATTATCCACTGTTAGATCCATTTTTAACAGGTACTATTTAAATTTTTTAATTAATCAGTAAAGTAACCATTAAAATACTATAAAAAATATGATTTTGATGTTTAATAAATGTTTAAACATCGTGAATGTGCAAACAAATCGTATAATTACAAATACATCCAAAAGGCAATTAATTTTATGTTTTCAAAAATCTTATCCTAATTCATTTGAATATTTTAATTACGTTTCTTGTTGCGCATCCACCATTTTTATAACTGTTGCTAAAAATGGCGAATGCGCAACAAATCAAATACATATTAGCCACAATAACATAAAGATCCTAATTATTGGTAGTATTTAAAATTATTATTAAAGAAAAAGTCTCTCTAAATTGGGGAAGAAAAGCTATAGACTTTGTAGGTTTTAATATATACTCAATAAAGGGAGTTTGTTCATTATATTCCTCTTGACAAGAGGAGAATGTTTATCGTGTATCGTTGCGGTTTCGCACATACTCTATTGAAATATCATCAATTTATAGTTAGTCATGTGTAGGCCGATAACACATTGTTAGTTTAATTTGACACGGCGCATAATGACAGAGGCGTTCTCTATCAGTTTTGCCACTTGTACTGTGAGAGACAATGATGGTCCGATACTGCCTCACCGCGATATTCAGTAATAGGTTTTTGAGGTTAAACAATGGCTCTATCAATTCGTGGCCACTCGACCGTACCAACTAATTAATTTCAATATGTTAATTTATGAAAATCGGCATTTACTTTCAAATTGAAAAACTAATTGTTATGTATATTGGGTTTGGTAATCAGCATTTTGATGAAGCCTAAATTATTAGAAAGAAATTTGCCAAACTTCCATAGACCTCAATTGGAAAAGGAAATTTTATTTAATTTCTTTGATGAAAATTTAGTTGAAATTTTCTTCTTTCTTAAATATATTTATAAGTTGATACTGAAAATGACAGAGAAATATTAATTTTTAGAGAAGTTTCTCTGTGAGGTCATTATTATTATATGTATTCATATTTCATTCAAGATTTCAATAGGTTAAAATTTATTAAACCAAAACACTCTGATGTTATCTTAGTAAAACAACTATGTAATTATTAAAATGTTCCCTAAATAAATTTTAATAATAAAATATTCTTATTATTTTCTTTTTTATTTGGATAAAAGTTCACAAAAGCAAAACACTGAAATAAAAAAAAATAATAACGTTTTTTTGACACTTTTCTTTGCAATTAATATTTCCTGACATTTAATGATTCCTAGGGACACAATTTAGCTTACCCCTTTTCATCTTCAAGTGCATTTCACCGTGTTGTAAAAAGACCAGGAAAAGCGAAGGCGTAGAAATTAATTTGAATTTTCAGATCGATTAAAGTAAAAGAGAAATACACCGATGAAAAACAACTATTAAAACTACTCCTGCAGATTAAAACATAATAGTATTAATTAAAATATAATATTATGGTTGTAACCAATTTTATTAATTCAGTCATATTTTCTTACGTTGTACACAAATTATCAGCACATTGAAAAAATTGAAATAAACTTGTTCATTTCACAAATTTAGGTGAATTTTGAATGAACTTAAATCGTTCATTAGATTCTTTTAGCATACAGATTAAGAGTAAGACAGTTGAATAAATTTTTCTTAATTGAAATTGATCTAATAATATATAGAATATACAGAATATTGTATATAGTATGATTCTTCCATTTTTAATCGTGAAATGTATTTTTTAAATATATTTATCATCCTATATATTATTATTAGCTCAGATTTAGTACCCACATTTTTCTTAAGCAAAAAAGAAATAAAATATCAAGATTCGTAAACTATATGTTAAAACTACGATTTTGGCTTTGTTTCAGTTGAATTCATTTTACTTCATTTATGGTTTTGCCAAAACCTATTTCTCTATGGATGTGCTAAAATCATTGTAAATGGGGAATTAACAATTTTAAAACCAAATCCACATTCAGAAGACGAATGGTTCCAATTCTTTTAAATTTGGACTTTAAAAAATATATTCGAAGATTTTATAGTTATTTATTTTATTTTAAAAAGGTAAGAAAATTGTTTATTATTAAAATTAATATTATTTTTTATATATTCTGTTTTATTTCTTTCGTTAGTTATCAACAAAAATAAACAATTCATTAATGATTATAGAAAAAAAGTAGGTCAATAAATTTCAGCACATTGAAAGAACTGAAATGAACCTGTTTGCTTGAATTAAAATTTTGTAAACATTCCTTAAAAATTCCTTAAAGTTTTCTGAATAATATTAAGTGGTCAGACATATTTGTCGCATATTTGTATTTTCAAGGATATTTTTATCCTGTAGTACCCCTTATGCCCGCTTAGCTAATATAAAAATCCTTTACGAATCTTAACAATAAAAAAATTAAATAATTTTATTAATTAAATATTATTTTATACTAACGTAAAACGTTAAAAATAATAGAAATGTAATGTATTATTCAATTTCAGCAGCTAGTTTAAAAAATTTAAAGGATGTCAAGTGTTTCCCTTTTATAAAGACTTGACAAGTCTAAAAAGAGGGTTAAAAAAGGTAGTTTCATCCATTTTAAATCCTTCAGTTTGTAGACGACGACCTATATTTCAAAATTTAGTTGAGGAAGGTCTTTATATTAAAGAAATTAAACTCCCGGGAAATACATTGGGAAAGGAAATATTTGTGAAACGATCGTTAAGTGAGTAGCATTAATGAATGAACATTATTAAGCTCGCCCTGCTGTGCTTGAATGGCAGGTTTAAATAAATACAGAGGCAGCCGCTCGAGCAATGAAATAGAAACGTTCTACGGAAACAGATCATCAATTATAATGAATGAGACGGGAAATAAAAATGACGAGGTTTAAGTTTTAAAATAAGCCACAGCAACTACATACTTAATATTTCATAAATTATCACATTGTTGGGAATATAATATTTCCAATTGTTTAGGTAAATCGTGGCAATTTACTGAAGTTTCAGCTATTGTTTTAGCACGCATATTCAAGGCAAAGATGTATAATATTAATTTTTGAAACCTGACCAATGAAATCACTTTTTCTTCTCAATATTTAATATATTATTGATACATAAAGGGAACAATGAAGTTTTGGATTGATTTTAAATAAAACTGAATATATAAAAAATAATATTAATATTAATAATAAGCAATTTTCTTACCTTTTTTATTAAATAACTATAAAATCTTCGAATCTATTTTTCACAGTCCAAATTTAAACGAATTGGAACCATTCGTCTTCTGAATGTGGTCGATTTGGCTTTAAAATTGTCAATTCCCCATTTAAAATGATTTTTGCAGATCCATAGAGAAATAGGTTTTGGCAAAGCCATAAATGAAGTAAAATGAATTCAATTGAAACAAAGCCAAAATCGTAGTTTTAACATATAGTTTAGGAATCTTGATATTTTATTACTTTTTTGCTTACGATAAATGTGGGTACTAAATCTGAGCTAATAATAATAATATATAGGATGATAAATATATAATATATTTCACTATTAAGAGTGGAAGAATCATACTACAATATTCTATATATTCTATATGTTATTTTGAAGATCAATTTTAATTTAGAAAAATTTATTCAACTGCCTTACTCTTAACCTGTATACTAAAAGAATCTAATGAACGATTTAAGTTGATTCAAAATTCACTTAAATTTGTGAAATGAACAAGTTAATTTCAATTTTTTCAGTGTGCTGAAAATTTGTGTACAACGTAAATAAATATTACTGAATTAATAAAATTGGTCACATCTATAATATTATATTTTAATTAATACTATTAAGATTTAATCTGCAGGAGTAGTTTTAATAGCTGTCTTTTATCGGTGAATTTCTCTTTTGCTTTAATCGATTTAAAAATTCAAATTAATTTCTACGTCTTTGCTTTTCCTGTTCTTTTTTATAGCTCAGGGAAATGCACTTGAAGAGGAAAAGGGGTAAGCTAAATTGTATCCCGAGGAATCATTAAATGTCAGGAAATATTAATTGCAAAGATAAGTGGGAACAAAAACGTTATTATTTCTTTTTTATTTCAGTGAAAGTTTGAAAAGAATAAGAATATTTTATTATTAAAATTTATTTGGGAGACCTTTTTACATTATTGTTTCACGAAGATAATATTAGTGTGTTTTGGTTCAATAATTAATTAAATTTAATTAAATAAAACTGTCATAAAAGTTTCAATGGTTTTAATAGCTTCTAAAAGTTTGAATGATTGTAAAAAATATTTATATACTAAATTTATTTTCATTAAAGATTAATATATAGAAATAAAACAGAAATATTTGTTAAATTCTTTAAACTTTAACCTCCGATATCTTCTAAACGGTAAAAGTTATGAAAAAATTATAAGATAACTTTTATATAGAGAATTCAATTTCGTGCAAAAAATATAATTTCTCCATATGAGACTAAAGAAAAAATGGCAAACTGAATATAACTTAATATTTTAATTATTTTTTGAATTTGAAGATGAATATTTTATTTTTAATATACACTAAATATTTAATTACTTTTCAATTTTAAATAAAATGTTTTATTATTATTTTTTAATTAAATGTTCAAATATTATATATATATATATATATATATATATATATATATATATATATATATATATAAATATTTTATTTAATATAAATTAAATATTCTATTGTTTTTTTCATTTCAAATTAAATATTGTACTATTTTTAAATTATTAATTTGAATTTCTTACACTTTTTTTAATTAAATTAAATATTATATTTTTATATTAATTTTAAATTAAATAATTCAGTTTTTTTGTATTTCTATTTAAAATTTCACCTAAAATTGTCTTTTTCTTATGAATATTTGAAATCACTTTAAAAAGATGACCCCTACAAACGACTTCAAAGAGGAGAACATTTTTCGATGTCTTTATACAATTTTTTCCAGTCCCTCAATAGGACCTCTTCTACACCAGAGCACCGATCTTTAGACTATGAGAAATCATAGTACCATATTAGTAGTCTTCCTTAAAAGAATTGTCAGTATTATACCTCTTTTTTGAACAGTTTAACAACTTCTAAAAGTTTTTGATAATTGTAAAAATAGTTATTTATTACATTTATTTTCATTAAAGATTTTGGATTCTTAGAAATGAAGGAAAAATAAACCTCATTTTTGATGTCGTCTTCAGAATTAAATCATTGAATAATTTTTGACTAAACCCATACCCAGCTTTTTGCTATATAATTAATATTTAAAGTTTGAGGCTTACAACATCATACCATCATCAAATTCTTTTTTGGGTTAAGACCTTTTCTTTTATCTCTTGCAGATTTACCAGATTCAACCCAGTATCTAAATTGCCTTGAATTATCCTATTCAACTTATTTTTCATCCAATATGATCAATGAAAAGCTCACTTACGTTGTATGCAAGGAAAGATTTTTTTTTGGGTTAAGAGCTATTTTTATCTCTTGCAGGTTCACCAGCTTCAACCCATTATCTAAACTGACTTGAATTATTTTATTGAACTTATTTTTCATCGAATATAACAATGTGATCAATGAAAAGTTCACTTACGTTGTATCCAAGGAAGGATTTGGGTAACTGTCAAATGATTCATTTTATTTTCACTTAATTTGTGTGATATTCGTTAGATTTAACATTTTTTTTATTCATTCATCTTAGTTGGACGCTTTGCCCAAGATATTGCTTCATATCTTCATTTATTTCAGAACGACATTTCTGATACTTGAAGCTGATTTTTTAACTTATATAGCAGATTTTCACAAATTATAACACTTGAATAAACCATTTTTAAATAAAATATATGATTTAAATACAATGTAGGGAAAAATAAATGGAATAGTTAGAAAGAACATGAAAAATCTTTCAAAAAATATATTTTTATTTAATACAAAAATGTTAAAATATATTATAGAAATTTATTTAAATTAATAGTGAAATCCGATTTCCCATACTAAAAAATAATAACTTATGATATAAAAATTTATTGAATTTTCACTATTAAATATTTAATATTTTTGAGCTAAAGTATAAAAAATTTCTCCCTCAAAATCTAGAAACAATATTTTATAAGTAATGGTCACAGTTAGAGAAAGATAAGACAAAATTTAAATGAGTTAAGCGTTGAATTGTCGTTCTTAATCAAGAAACAGCATAAATAAATAAATAATACCCAACTAAGTACTCCAGTTTGGGTTGCGAACCAGATCTTCATTCCAGTTTCAGAATAGTTTAAGGATATTGAAAATAGTATTCCAGTCTCCATTAAGTTTACAATTTAATGAGAATTTGTTCGTGACGTGACCTGGAAAATAGGTGGACATGAGCGATGGCGATGCAAAATATAAAGTTGAGGTCTATTAGCGAATTCCGGTCAGTAGCGTAGCTGAATCCGTAATGGGAATTGTTGGAATTGCATCGCGTCGAATTATCACTTCCAAAGTGTCAGGTCTCGGTGACGTATAGTCCGACCGTTTTATTTGACAATGTTTTAATCTATTTGACTCAGCAACAGGGAAATTTATCACGTATATAATGCTGATATATTTCAGTAACCTAGTCTGCTAAATTTACCTTCATAGAAATTATAATTGCTGCAATTAATCTACATATAGGGTGGTCCACTTACAATTGTTGCAGAGGTGTTTCCTCCTGCAACTACTGTGAAATTGGCTAGGCTACATTAAAAGTTTATAATTAAATGGTGACATTGGACAACATTGTTCAGATAACAATGAACCAGATTAAGGCATTATCTGATTTTTTTTGTAATGTATCGATTTTGAAAAAATGGTCGAATGATGTAGAGTGTGACATGTTAGGTTGGAGAAAATTTTTTCAGAAGATAACTGATATTTTGTAAAATATCTGTGAAACAATTTCAGAGTCATGTTCATTATCAACATTTGACACTCAAAATATACTTTTACCGTTTTTTGTTTGGTTTATTCAATTGTGAGTCCAGGAGCTTTTTATCATTATCAACTTTCTCTTGCATTGTTAAACTTACTTAGTGATAAGAAATTGGTATCAATAGAAGATTGTGAAAATTGAGTTTTTCGGCAATATGGACCACGGCCACGAATAAAATCTTGACGTTCACGTTAAAATAATGGATTTGTTTTTCCCCAACTTAATATGGCATATTGTTTTAGACATGATTTATAAATAAAAAAATGTTTCATCTTCTATACATATTAGAAAATCTTCATCTATTAGAAAAAATAATTTGAAAACAAATGAGGCTGATAATTAAAAATAAAATAAAATAAATAAAATAAATAAAATAAATAAAATAAATAAATAAAATAAATAAAATAAATAAAATAAATAAAATAAATAAAATAAATAAAATAAATAAAATAAATAAAATAAATAAAATAAATAAAATAAATAAAATAAATAAAATAAATAAAATAAATAAAATAAATAAAATAAATAAAATAAATAAAATAAATAAAATAAATAAAATAAATAAAATAAATAAAATGAATAAAATAAATAAAATAAACAAAATAAATCAAATAAATAATAAAAAAGTAACAATAATTTTGCAGAAGTTAAATTCAGGATATTCAATATTTTATTTTACCTGAAATTAAATAATGGCCAATCATTTCAAATAATATAAACAAAGTAAATTAAATTAATGAAATAAATAAAATAAATAAAATAAATAAAATAATAAATAAAATAAATAAAATAAATAAAATAAATAAAATAAATAAAATAAATAAAATAAATAAAATAAATAAAATAAATAAAATAAATAAAATAAATAAAATAAATAAAATAAATAAAATAAATAAAATAAATAAAATAAATAAAATAAATAAAATAAATAAAATAAATAAAATAAATAAAATAAATAAAATAAATAAAATAAATAAAATAAATAAAATAAATAAAATAATAAATAAAATAAATAAAATAAATAAAATAAATAAAATAAATAAAATAAATAAAATAAATAAAATAAATAAAATAAATAAAATAAATAAAATAAATAAAATAAATAAAATAAATAAAATAAATAAAATAAATAAAATAAATAAAATAAATAAAATAAATAAATAAAATATAATGGTGATGCTGATAATTGCTTAGATTCTGGAATTATTAAGAAGTATTATTTCAAAATAATAATAGCAACGTTATTGTTATCTTTCGAGCCTTTCCTCCAACTGTAATTATTACGCTGCTTAAATTCACGCACTATTGAGTTATTATTCCAGTTTGATTGGCCCGTTTGAGCATATCAGACGGATCTCCTCACAATCCTGACAATGAGATTACTCAGCTCGTTACTATTACGGGACTATTCACACGAATTCAACGGACCATTGGGAAAGGAAACGTTTACACTAAGGACCAGTTTTTAAATCCCCGACGATTATGGAACGGGAAAATTATGATCAAACAGTGATCACAGGATGAATAAGACTGAAAGGCAGTTTGTTGTTCGTTGGTGGGTTTGTTAGGTTGGAATAAACAGAGCCTGAATTTGTGTAATTTATGAAACAAATTTCACGACAATTAAATTAATTCACTACAATAAATTTATGGTTTCAATATTTGACTTTAATAAAAACTTTTTTCGTTAATTTTAAAATAAAACTAGGTAATTTGCCTTATGGCAGAACGGTTGTCACAAAATGAGCAGTTCGTCCTGAAATTTAACCAACCAGGAAAATCATATTTCCTATCGAATTAATACAAGTTAGATAAGAAAATTATTTCACATAATTATCCAGACAGAAATTCCGGCTTGCCAAGTTTAAAGAACATTAAATTATAATTTTATTTCGCCCCAATGTGAAGGTAAATCTAAACGGGTTAGGTCTTTTGTCTCAGAAAGTATTATCAACTTACGTGCACCGAAGGATTCAACAGGACTTCCATCCAACTATTTTCAAAGTCTCCCTTGTTAAACCCCGCCTGCTTCGCAGATTCTCATTCCAGTTAGATTATCCCGAGGATTGTTTATCTAAATATGTTCCCAGTTTGGCGAATTTTGACGTAAGTGTTCTGAAGTTCCTACAACGACCGCAACTTAGATCCCAAATATGCTTTGCGTTGTGGTAAACAGTATTGATGTGATAAAAAATCAAAAACGACTATTTTACGTAGATCACTATCTTTATAAAAATCAGGAAGTAAACTTATTATATGTATACTCTACTAGTTAATATAATTAATATAAATTAATATTAGTTAATAGAAATGTACTAAAAAAGTAAAAAAATAGCTATTCAGATTTATAATTTTTTCTATGGATCCCTTTACAACTGTTCTTGCCAATCAAGGGATTTCTTTTAATGACAAACAGAGAAAGGTATCGCATAAAGTCATTGGAGACGAGGTACCATCGTACCCCACCTTCCCCATCAAATCTGTATCAATTCAAATAACATCAAAGGAAATCTTAAGTTCTAAAAGGTACTTCAAACTCCCTACAGATTCTTCTATTACCTTGAGGATTGTTCACAATTTCTTCAGTATAAATAAAAAAATTAATTCAAATAATAAAAAAATTAAGTAAACTAAATAAATGAAATAAATTAAATAAAATATATGAAATAATATAAATTATAAATAAAATAAATTAAATAAATAAAATAAATAAAATAAATTAAATAAATTAAATAAATTAAATAAATTAAATAAATTAAATAAATTAAATAAATTAAATAAATTAAATAAATTAAATAAATTAAATAAATTAAATAAATTAAATAAATTAAATAAATTAAATAAATTAAATAAATTAAATAAATTAAATAAATTAAATAAATTAAATAAAATAAATAAATTAAATAAATTAAATAAATTAAATAAATTAAATAAATTAAATAAATTAAATAAATTAAATAAATTAAATAAATTAAATAAATTAAATAAATTAAATAAATTAAATAAATTAAATAAATTAAATAAATTAAATAAATTAAATAAATTAAATAAATTAAATAAATTAAATAAATAAAATAAAATAAATAAATGAAAAAGTATAAAATAGATTAATATTCTTAAAAATAATTTATTAACAATTATTGTATTGTAAAAAATATAATAATAATTAGATAAAATTATTATAAATTTAACAAACAACAAGTAATAATTATTTTTAGTACGAGTAATAAGTTAAATTTAACTTTAGAAATAAAGCTAAAACATTTATTTATTTTAACTTTATTTTTTTTGAGGAATATATATTTTTCCACAATTTGATTTAAACTTCTTTGAATCTTTCAGTTCAAAAATAAAACAAATTTTAACATTAATTTTACATTAGACACTACAAATTAGTTAAGTATTTAGTTGATTTAAATATATTTTGTATCTGATACTCTCATTAATACATAGGGCAATTTTTTACTCACAGAAATATTTGCTATTTTTTCAGTTACATTTCTTGAGTTCCAAAGCCTTTAATTTGATGTGGTCTTCAAATTTGATTTTTAATTTAAATTATAAGAGTGGGGATAATCATACATGTTTACACAAAAAAGACATTCTTAATTAAAGACATGAGAATATTTTCTATATTAATAAAGCTTTGAAGGTTTTAAAGAAAAAATATGTTTTACTTTACAGCACATATATATGTAAAAAATTCCATCTTAAATCTATCAATATGGAAATTAATACAACTCACAAATATGTAATAAAATAGATCTACCTATCCAACAGGATAAAGTTTCAGTATACAAAAACCCTGATCCATAATAATGAGACAGATATTGATGTTACGACTTAACTTTTACGAACACGTGAGCAAAATTGTACTGGCAGATATTTCAAAAATATTCTTCTCCTCCTGGCGTCTAGGTGACTTATTCACGTTATATATACAAACATAAATAAATCAAACATTTTCAACATGTTCTGTATTTTTTTAATTTGTTGTTAAACAATACCATTTGTTTTAATTTTGTCTTCTTGGAAGGTAACGAAATATTACTTTATTGATTTATCAGAAATATCTGAAAATGTTTTCAACATATTTTATTAAACGCAATAATAATGAATGCTTCGTACATTAGTAAAAATACATTTTAACATTTTCTGTATTTTGTTGGACAATTAAACAGCACCATTTTTTCGAAGATAACGAATTACTTTGCCAACATTTCTGAAATATTTGAAAAGCTTTTGATTAATAAGTAATATAGTATTTTTTTTTTCAAAACATTTTATTAAATAAAATAATATTGTTTCGTATATTATTAATAATATTATATCAACAATAATTGGAACAGTACGAAAAGTATTTGTTCCTTTCGTGCCATGTAGATGACATTTTCACGTTATATAAGCAAACATAAATAAATTTCATAATGTCAACACCTTTTTTTAATTTTTAATTTAAATAACATATTTAAAATAAAATAAATAAAATAAAACAAACTAAACAAATAAAATAAACAAAACAAACAAAATAAACAAAATAAATAAAAAATAAAATAGATAAATAAAATAAATAAAATAAATAAAATAAATAAAATAAATAAAATAAATAAAATAAATAAAATAAATAAAATAAATAAAATAAATAAAATAAATAAAATAAATAAAATAAATAAAATAAATAAAATAAATAAAATAAATAAAATAAATAAAATAAATAAAATAAATAAAATAAATAAAATAAATAAAATAAATAAAATAAATAAAATAAATAAAGTAAATAAAATAAATAAAATAAATAAAATAAAATAAATAAAATAAATAAAATAAATAAAATAAATAAAATAAATAAAATAAATAAAATAAATAAAATAAATAAATTACATAAAATACAATAAATTATATAATTAATATTATTTATTTTATTATATATAAAAAAGTATAAAATTCATTAATAATCTTGTAAATATTTTATTAAAAATTCTAAAATATCTAAAAAAATATATAATAATTGGGTACAATTACTTTAAATTTTAAGCAAAGAAATAAATAACAATTATTTTCAATTTAAATTAACTTAAACTTTAGAAATAAAACTAAAACATTTATTTAATAATTTTGCAGAAATTAATTTCAGCATATTTGGAATTTCATTTTAGAACTAATTAAAAGTCAATCATTGTCAATGGTCGTATCAGGGCCAAACGGAATTCGAAAATGAAAATTAACGTAACTTTTAATAATATGTAATATATGTTAGTATTTTTGCCAAAATATTTTATTAAATGCTATAATATTGCTTCGTATATTATTAATAATATTATATGTAACATCAGTATGGAGGAGGAGAGTATGAAAACTTATGTTCTTCTCGTGACATATTCACGTTAAATATATAAATTTCATAATTTCAACATCATGTGAATTTATTGAATAATTACCATTTGTCCTAATTTTGTAATCTTCGAAGATAAATAAATGTGATAATGTTTTAATAATAAGTAATGTATTTTTTTTAAATATTTTATTAGAAGCAATTAAACTGAAGAGTAGGAAAAATATTTGTATATATATATATATATATATATATATATATATATATATATCCCAATTTATCTTCATCGAAGATGTCGAAATATTTCTTTACCGACATATTTGAAAATAATTTGGTTTAATAACTAAAATATTTTATTAAACGCAATAATATTGTTTCGTATATTATCAATAATAATATACGCAACAATAATCAAAAGAGTACACGCATATCAATATTGAAATATGTAATTGGTAGTGAAGTGCATTTAGTTTTCGGTCGACTTGTGATAAAACATTTAATTATAAACTAAATTTAAAACTCATAAATACAGAAATAGAGTTGTATAAATACTGATGATAATATTCACACACAAATATATAAAATGGCTTTGTTTTTTGGGGGAACAGGCTCAAAAACTTATGTTTGAAGCAATATTGGCAAAATTAAAATGAAAGTTGAAAACGGATTAAAGAACAACACGCTGAATCCACAAAATATTCGTAAATCGAAAACTCGCAGTAAATTTATATTAAAACTTGAAATGGAGGTAAGATTTTCGAAGTTCCTTGGAATATTAATGATAATGCGCATTACAGGTTGGTTACTATTTTATGAGGACATGTTCTCCTGCTGTGTTGCAGGATGCAAAATATTTACGTTAACCGTGCACCTAGATTCCCACAAAACCAACAGGTGTATCCATTATGGATTCAATTGGAGGATAAGATATACAATGTAAAAATTAAAAAACTACAGCAACTTCTGTCGTGAGCCTATAATTGAAATATTAAAACAATTGTTTAATAACTTATAAAAATTATTGGATATTAATTTTTTTCATATTTCTTGACAATTATTACAGCTTTTACAGACAGGCTTCAAGACTAAAGAAACGAAAATGTGCAATTATCAGTGATAAAAACATTTTAAATCACTCCTTTTAGAAAACCTAATTTAATTTTCACCGCCAATGTCATTCTTATAGTCTATTTTATTTATCAATTGTTTATAGCTACGTTAACTGTCATGGATTATAGAGACTTATCTAAAAACACGTTAAAGGCACTTTGTTTGACATCTAAGAACCAGGCAAATAGCCCAATTCCTGAAATTGTTACGAACACAAATTATGAAATGCAGACACTGCTCTATATAAGACAGTTAATTACTGAGAAGAGGAGGCTGAGAAGAAGGTATTCTAAGAGTAGACAGGAGATAGACAGAGTGGCTTTGAATAGGCACAGTCGGATTCTTAAAGTTGCTCTTAAAAATTTCCGAAAATACCAAGATCAGGCATAATTGAATTCCACACATTCCAATGGGAGGCAAAGAAAAACAAGATATGGTTCAATATTAGGATTAGAGGATTATTGAGGCTGAAGCACCTCTGTTACTGACACATGTGTTAATTATGAATTAAATTAATAGGAACCTAAAATGTGATACCCTTTTACAATACAAATAAAAAATAAAAATTTAATTTGTCTATTCTTGGTACGGCCGTATAATAATTATTGGTACCACAACATTTCTATAAAAATGTGATATACAACATTAATTACCTGAGTTTTTACGTATATATGAAATTTATAATTGATCGTTATATTTAATGATGACAGGTATATAAACTATTATAAACATTAAAGGGCAATTTATGTTCTTCGGCTGCACGTGAAATAATAAACGTAAGTACACTTCTAATTATATAATTTTATGAATACAAATATACCCATTATGCAGAATACAAAATAATATTGCTACGCTAATGAAACAATATAATAATAATGAATTTATTATATTTAATTAATTATTGAATTTCAAAACTCAGCATTAAACCGTACATTACAAATTAATCTTTTAAATATGTGTACAGTATATCCATCAGCAAAAATGAACATAGTACTTTCGTATTAATATTTAAGTTTGACATATGCATTTAACATTTATATTTAATCTTTAAACTTTAACGAAGTACTCAAAGACAAAATTTTTGAAATTAAAATATTTGAATATCCATTTATTATTTTATTCAAGTATGCAAATATTTAATGTCAGGTAGTATTGTTGTAATTTATTGCTTTTATTTTGTTTATATCTGTAGTATATATTTATACAGTATTTTAATAAAAATATATATCCAAATGTACGAATAATTCTTTGTACATGCCATAAATATTTTTATTTTCGAAGTAATTTACTAAAATTTTAACCAAATTAAATTAATATCTCTCATGACTGCTTTACATTATACGGTGAGGCTGTGAAAAGTATTGTGTAAATATTGATCTACTAGGAACTAGGAATATCAATTTTTTATAAATAATCACTGAATATTTTGTACAAATAATTTTTTGTACATGAAAAATGACATAAATATTTCAAAGGCAATATTTTTTTTGAAAGTATGTACAATATTAATATGAAAGTATTAAATAAATAATAATAAAAAAATAATGTAGAGATATGGCCCACATATTAACTTTTTACAAAACATTCAAAATATTTTATATTAAAGGTTGATGTTGATGGTATTCATATGTCACCAAGAAGAACTTTTTACGACCTCACTTTATACTTTAAATCAGTGACAAATTTTAATTATTATAATATAATAATTTTAATAATTAATATTCAAAGTGATGCACAAAGCAGTAAAGACCTACAGACCTCATCAAAGAACGCACATCACGTAAATGAAATTTACAATACGTATCAACATATATATCCAAATGTACAAATATTTTTTGTACAGGAAAAATGCCAATATATATATATATATATATATATATATATATATATATATATATATATTGGACATAATATAAATATTCTAATAATTAATATTCAAATTTATGCACAAAGCAGTAAAGACCTATAGACCTCATCAAAGAACGAATGTCACCTTGAAATACTATTAACAATAAAACATTAAATATTTTTATTTTTGAAAAGTTTTAGTAATATTTTAAACAAAATATTAAATTGTCCTATTCATATGTACGAAGAAGGTCAATTTACGACCTCATTATATTTTAAATTAATGATAATTTTAATTATTACGATATAAATATTTTAATAATTAATATTCAAATGCTTATTCAAATAACTATTCAAATTCAAGCACAAAGCAGTAAAGACCTATAAACCTCATCAAAGAACAAAATCATCTAATTAACAAATTTACAAATACATATAAAACTATATATCCAAATGTACAAATATTTTTTGTACAGGAAAAATGCCAAAAATATTTTTATTTTAGTAATATGTTAGACAAAATAATAAATTGATATGAATTATATCAATTTATTATTTTTTATTTTTTCTGTTGTGCCATTATTGATCTGTAATAACATATCTATTTTTTTATAGGAATATCAAAATGTTTAATAATAAACACTGTATAATTAATATTTTTTTGAAATATATATATATATATATATATATATATATATATATATATATATATATATATATATATATATATATATATATATATATATATATATAATATAGTATAGGCCCACATATCACCTTTATAGCAAAATATAATTAGATTGAAAATATTTTATATTTAAGGATGATGTCCTGTTGTTCAATTAATATATTACCATAAAGGATTTTTCACGACCTCACTGTAGAATTTAAATGAATGTGGCAAATTTTAATTATTATAATATAAATATTCTAATAATTTACATTCAAATGACTATTAAATTTCACGCACAAAGCAGTAATCACCTCATTAAAGAACGTACATCAAACTATATATTCAAATGTACAAATAATTTTTTGTACAAAAAAATTCCATATATATTTTTATTTTCAAAGAGTTAAACAAAATAATAAATTTATATATTTTATGTCAGTTTACACTACAGAGTGTGGTTGTAAAATGTTCCTCTGATTGGTATTATAAACACAACAAACAAATCAAAAGTAAAAGAGAGACTAAACATATTTTCTGTTGTGTAACTATTGACCTTTTGTAGCAATATTAAAATTTTTAATAACAAACACTGAATAAATTCATTAAGTGGTGGATTTTTTTTAATAAATGTGTATTTCCAGTTTAAATTACTATGACAAAATGTTGGTTATTAAAGAAATAAGCTGTTCAATTCTTAAATACTTTAAAAAATTTGATTGGCTAACGGGTACAGTTATGAATAATTTATCTTTGCTGACGATGTCTTTTATTTTCAAAAGTTAGTGAAGATATTTGTTTTAAAAAGTTTTTTATGATTTGCAAAATCTATCTTGCGGACTAAATTTACATGACCAAAGGGCTAATCATTTAAATTGTTTGAATATTGTTATTGTTTTAATTTTCAATTTTATATATAATTTGCCACATCAGACTCAAACAAACAGGTCAAAGATGAATTAAGAAAATTTTTTTTGTAAAAACCACCATATGTGGTATAATTTTTTTTACAATTGTTTTCAAAATTGTATGTTCTTCATTAATTTATCATAAAATTATTCATTGATATTGTTATTAAATATTATGGATATAAGTAAAAATGTATAAGTTATAAATTAAACTAAAATATTATAAATGCATCGATATATTTAAATAAGTGACTTAATCCTATATTATTGTAAATTTTATAGTATAAAATTGCATTCGACAGTAAATAAATTGAGAACGTAATGTTTTCTAAAAGTTGCGAATTGGCCGGTTTTGTGTTTCGTTTTCTGTTTTACTTTTCAAATTATCCTGTCACTCGTAAATCCATCGGAGTTGATGACAGTTCCCAGTTTTCCAATCTGATTTATCGAAAATTGTTATACAAGTTAATCTGATATATAACCCAGCTAGTTAGTAATAAATAACGTGTTTATTATTGTTAAACAACAATACTGACTGTATGTATATTATGAGTAACTAAGTCTGAAGTAATATTTTCGTCATCATTTGTGGAATCTTAGATACAAACAAATATGGCAACAATTTAAATAAGTACAGAAATAGACATGGAAGGGCCCAAATGAAAATATGTAAAATCGTACAGTTTAAACCGTACCGTGTAAGACAGGAATGGCCCCAAGAAATTCTGGAAAGAAACTTCATATATCTTATAACCTGAAATTGGATCTCCCAAATAAAATAACAAAATACCTCAAAGTCACGGAACGTTTGAACGTTTGCGTAGCATTTCTCGTTTTTTTTTTATTCGACCTTATCTAATATTTTATTTCTCTATTTGGTATTCCCGACTACTCATGTGTAAACACGTATTTTCATATTACCTTCTTCAAATAATTTCGTCTATGTGAATTTGTACAAAGGTGTACAATGTGCAATTGTACAATTCAGTTATAAACTAAGATTTTAAATATGTGTAAAAAAATATAAATTCTTAGTTATTTTAGATGTTATAAGTATAAATAATTAAATTGATTACAAAAAAGTACTGTGGTGGAAAAAAGTATGGAATATTTATTTACCTGTTACAACTTTTACTTAATGTTCTTCCTAATCTGTTACAATTCTGAACAAATGAACAAATCAAAATTACTTCATGATTGGTCCATTCATCACAACGATCACTACACTGACACGTTTTTACTTTTTTTTTTTTAAAAAAATAAATTTGGTCTGGAAATAAGTATGGAATATTATTAATATTCATAAAAAATTAACAATAATTCAAATATTTCAATATTCTGTGGTGTAATCTAAAAAGTTTTTGTTTACACAATGGAAATGAAAAATCCCAGAGAATAAAAATCCAATTTTTAAAAATATTCCATACTTTTTTCCACCACTGTACTTCTAATCTTATACTCCTATTTTTTAAATCACTGTAGTTAAAAAATAAATACTAAAAATTTAATTGTTATTATATGAATAACTTAAAATTACAAGAAATAATACAATGTTAATTATTTTCTTTATATAAAATATAATTAATAGTTGTTAGTAAGATCTTTTTTCCCTTTAAAAAATACCAAACTCAACGTTAAGAATTTAAATAATTTTATGATGTTCAGTGAAAATAAGGTTGAAAACAACACATTTATTAGTTAATAATTAATATAATTATATTTTGGGATTGGAATGTGTACTTTAGGGATACCTAAAGGAAGAATTAAAATTATCTCAATTTTTCCTTGAGTGTAATTAGTTTTATTAAATTATTTATATCAATATAGTCATAAAAATAAAAATATTTCAATAATAATTTTCCAAAATTACTTATTTTTATTAATTTTAATGGTGAGGAAGATGTTTTTCTTATTTGAAGAAATTATTTCTTGTCCTGCCTACCTTCATTAATCGACATCATTGTATCAAATAATATTATATTAAAATATTGTTTATTTTGTACTAATATTTACTAATTTATCAACAATTTTAAGGAAAATCTCTTAAAATATATTTTATGTCTGCCATGTACATTGTTTTTTTATATTTTTATATTTACAATATTTTCTCGAATAAAACATAAAAAAATTGATTTTCATTGAAATTACTTCCTTCAAAATGATTTTTTTTAACTTCAAAACATGGAATATTGTATAAAAAATATTTGGGAATATCAAAGAGTAACTTAATACTCAGCCTAAGCCATAAAAAAATCTAAACCAATTTACAGGGGGTTCAAGATTTTAATGAAGTTCCTCAATAGAATTTAGTTTTTGCCTTAGAATTTGGTCTGAGGACTATTATAAGTAAACAAAATTGTTGAATGTTTAATTTTTATACAAAATACTTCAATAACGTATGATATTATTTGTTACAGAATTACGTATGTTCTTAAACAATATGGTTCCATATGGAATATGTTTGAGCTTCTTTCTTATTACCATATTTCATTCTACAAATGCTATCGGGATAAACACAAACATTAAAATTACTGCAAACAATGCCACTGATTTTAATTTTGCAGCACAATTTGACAAGATGAGAACTCAGGCAGACAGATTTTTAAAAATGTCATACAGAACAACAACTGTACCACGTATTCTGCAGTACATAGAGAAACTTAAATTATATGAATCTAAAGCTGTAAGCATGATATGTTTGTTCTATATAATACAAACAAAAGAATTGTATACTCCCGTTATTACTGATTATACCATAGTTTTGAAAAAGATACTTGATGTTGAACCCTCTGGGCCATTAGAAAAATTTTTAAAAACTAAACTGAAAGAAATATGTGCCAAACTACCAATTTCAATAAAGAATGCCGTGTTTGTAGAAAAGAATTGTGTAATTAACGTAAGTTTTAATGAGTCATTATATTCGTATTATAAAAATGATGAAACAAATATGCGACCGGCTTTAACATGGATGGTTAAGGAAGATCAATATTTAAACACACCAGAAAGTTTATGGAGATTTAATGTCACAAGTGATGGACCTTGTCACAAGTTTAACATCGAGAACGTGGAGTTTGGAGAGCATCTAGTTGAAGTGGAAGAAAAAGACGACACCGCTAGGGAAATTGTATATACCAAATCTGGTGATATCACATCCAGTGATGTCAAATGGACTTTGGGACCTAGCTCTGATCTAAAGTATGCCTATATAAAAAGTGGTGCTGGTCATTATATGTATCCTAGACAAGGTCAATATGATGGACAAAGACGTAATATATATACTTGGACTGAAGATAAAAATATTTTTGAGGAAGGCCGTTGGCATATTTATCCCTGTTAAATGAAATTAACTGTTAAAGTTTGTGTCTCAAATAAAATAATTCCATACCACTGTGTTAAATATTTTAGTAATTTTTATTACCATCTTTGCTATTTCAGACTATGTATTTTGTTTCGAATATATTTTTCTGATCCTGCTTCACTAATTTAATATTGAAGAAAGCAGTAAGAAAATCTGATAAATATCTGAATCAATAACAATTACATTGAGATGAATTAAAATGAAAAATTAACGTATATAGACAAAATAGATAAATTATTTAAGATTAATTACTAAGCATTAATAATTCAATGTTGAAAAAGCAGGAAAATGTGACAAGTACTTGTACTTGGTACTATAATAAATGCATTTTTGTGGGCTCAACATGTCAATATTGGCCTCCATGTACTCCAGTTGGAATAAATATGGCATTTTAGACGATTTAATATTAATTTATTATACATATAAATACTTACATTAATATCTATCTATATTGGATATTCGTACATTTTTTATCGTTAATAATAATAATATAATAAAAAATTGTTAGAAACAACTTTATTAATTTTGCTAACATAATTGTTATAAAATAAAATAATTGAAAATTATTATAATAACAATATTTTAATAGTTAGAGTTCTTCGTTTTCTTATATTATAAATTTATATAAAAAAAAACACTTACAAGAATAATTCTCAACGTTATTTCTTTCAGAATTACTGATAAAGAAGATCCAGTTTTGAAAAGCTATGACGTCCCTTGGACAACTCGCTATATTTTTAGCACTTTTCCAATTTTATGATTTATCAACATGTATAAATACTAATACAGATAAATCAGATTCTTCGAAATTTTCAAATATTAATGAACGGTTACAAGTACAAGTTTCTGGTTCAACTAACATTAATTCTAAAACGAAAGAAACAAAGAGTACGGATAATAAATTAAAAAATGAGGGTACGACAGACTCTAAAGATGAACCAAATGTTAGTACCAATGATAAAACTAAAGCAGACAATATTAAAAATGAGTCGAATCTAGAAAGTAACACAAAGACAAATGAGGAATTAAAGGACGATAAGAAAAAAAATAAAGCAAATATTTCAGGCAACGTTTCTGGTCAGGTTTCAGGTAACATTTCTGGTAATATAAAATTTAAGACTAATGCATTAAAAACATCTACAGACAAATCAAAAATTGAAAGCAACGTTGGCAAAAAACCAGGAAGTGGTTTAAAGACTGGGGAGATAAAAAATAAATCAAGTATCTCTGGCAATGCTTCTGGTAGTCCTTCTGGCAATGTTTCTGGCAGTGCTTCTGGCAACATTTCTGGTAATGGTTCTGGTAGTGTTTCTGTCAATGTGTCTGGAAATATTAAACCTAAGACAGATAACGCATCAACCAACAAGGACACATATATTTCTACAGACAAATCAGAACTTGGAAGCAACGTTGACAAGAAACCGGAAAATGGTTTAAAGAATGGGGAGGTTAAAAATAAATCAAATATCTCTGGCAATGTTTCTGGCAGTGTTTCCGGAAATGTTTCTGGAAATATTAAACCTAAAACTGATAGTGCATTAAAAAAGAAGGACACAGATGTTTCTTCAGACAAATTAAAACTTGGAAGCAACGTTGACAAAAAAACGAAAAATGGTTTAAAGAATGGGGAGATAAAAAATAAATCAAGTACCTCTGGCAATGCTTCTGGTAGTTCTTCTGGCAATGTTTCTGGCAGTGCTTCTGCCAATGTTTCCAGAAATGTTTCTGAAAATATTAAACATAAAAACAAGGACACAGATGTTTCTTCAAACAAATCAAAAATTGGAAGCAACGTTGACAAGAAAACAGAAAATGGTTTAAAGAATGGGGAGATAAAAAATAAATCAAATATCTCTGGCAATGTTTCTGGTAATTCGTCCGGCAATGTTTCTGGCAGTGCTTCGGTCGGTATTTCCGGAAATGTTTCTGGAAATATTAAACCTAAAACTGATAAAGCTATAAAAAACAAAGACACAGATATTTCAGCAGACAAATCAAAAATTGGAAACAACGTTGACAAGAAACCAGAAAGTGGTTTAAACAGCGAGGAAATACAAAGTAAATCAAATATCTCTGGAAATATTTCTGGTAGTGTTTCTGTCAATGTCTCTGGAAAGAATTCTGGTAATATTAAATCTAAAGTCGACAACGGATTAAAAGGTAAAGATGTAGGTAATACAAAAGTAGAATCAAATATTGAAGCGGATGTTAAAAACCAATTAGATAAAAAAGACATACCAAACAAAAGCAATGGTGGTAATGTTAATATAAAGTTTGAAGATGGATTAAAAAATATTCCTAAAAATGAAGCCAAAGAAATAGCCAATAATAAACCAAATATTTCTAAGGAATTAAATATTAACGGTAGTGTGAAGATTAATGTAACTGCAAGCAATGAATTTTACATATCTGGAACAGCTGCAGAGAAAATGTTTGAAAAGAAGTTCCCATTAAAAATTAAAGACATAAAGATTGTTGAGAAAGAATATGAAAAACTTAAAAAAGAACTTACAAGTCTAGTTCAGACAGAGCACAAAAAATTATCCACTCCAGAGCTTTTGGAGCGAATAGCTAAGCTTGAACCGTATAAAGTTAGAGCTGCATTTGCTATAATTTTGTTTCATATAATAGACCCAGCAGAGAAAACTACCGTTGTAATAACCCAATTTGCTGTTCTCATGAAAAGATTATTAATCGAAAAAGTATCTCTTCCAATAGACCAGTTCCTGAGATGGAAAATTGAAAGTTTGAGCATGAGTTTACCACTGTCAATAAGATACGCCGTCATGTCTGAAGAAGTTTATATATTTAACGTTAAATACCAGGAATATTTTTATGCGTCTCATAATTTGCAACCAAACAAAAATCGTTACACTTTTACTTGGGTCCCTAAAGTCGATATTAATAATACATTTGGTGAAGAAGGAGGATGGAAATTTTTTGTTCTTGAAGATAAACCTTTAGGTAACTTTACCATTAGAAATAAAGCTTATAATGATTATTTAATGACCGGTGGAAGTATTTTTGGAGAGGATGTTAATACAAGATTAGTTTTGACTAGATTTGATGGTAACGCTAATGAATATGGTAGATGGACTGTAGAACCATGTCAAGATCTAAGATATTTGCACATAAGGAATTATCTTGGGGAGTATTTGTATGCTGTTGGAGACGACTGGGTCTTTGATAATAAGAGGAGAAGGGTTTATTCGTGGATAACAGGAACTAATAAAACAGACACATCATCAATGTGGCAAATATTTCCATTTGGTTCAAAGAACGAAGAGATAGCCAGTTCCGAAAATACAGCAAATGTTTATGGCAAAGTTTCTGGCAGTGCTTCTGGCAGTGTTCTTAACAGTGTTTCTGACAATGTTTCCGGTAATGTTTCTGGCAATATTAAACCTAAAACTGATAATGGATTAAAAAGTAAAAATGCGGGTGATACAAAAGTTGAATCAAGCATCACTAGTAACATTAAAGTGGAAGTGAAAAAACAATTAGACAACGAAGACATTAAAAATAAAACAAACATTAATATAAAGTTTGAAGATGGATTAAAAAATATTCCTAAAAATGAAGCCAATGAAATAGCCAAAAATAAACCAAGTATTTCTAATGAATTGAGTGATAGTGGAATGTCTTCAAATATTAACGGAAGTGTGCAGCTTAATGTAACAGCAAGCAATGAATTGTACATATCTGGAACTGCTGCAGAGAAGATGTTTGAAAAGAAATTCCCATTAAAAATTAAAGATTTAAATATTGTTGAAAAAGAATATGAAAAACTTAAAACACAACTTACTAGTGTGGTTCAGTCAGAGTACAAAAAATTATCCACTCCAGAGCTATTGGAGCGAATAGCTAAGATTGAACCATATAAAATTAGAACTACATGTGTTATAATTTTGTTTCACATAATAGACCCAACAGAGAAAACTACTGTTGCAATAACCCGATTAGCTGTTCTCATGAAAAGATTATTAATCGAAAAGGTAACTCTTCCAATTGATCAGTTTCTGAGATGGAAAGTTGAAGGTTTGAGCATGAGTCTACCACTATCAATCAGATACGCTGTCATGTCTGAAGAAGTTTATATATTTAACGTTAAATATCAGGAATATTTTTATGCGTATCAAAATTTGCATCGAGACAAGAACCGTTACACTTTTACTTGGGACACTAAAAACGATATCAATGGTACATTTGGTGCAGAAGGAGCATGGAAATTTATAGTTCTTGAAAGTAGACCTTTAGGTAATTTTACCATTAGAAATAAAGCTTATAATGAGTATTTAAGGACCGGTGGAAGTGTTTTTCGACAGGACCTTAATGCAAGAATGGTAGTGAGTAGATTTGATGGTAACACTAATGAATATGGTAAATGGACAATAGAACCATGTCAAGATCTAAGATATGTGCACATAAGGAATTATCTTGGAGAGTACATGTATGCCGACGACTGGGTCATTGATAATAGGAGGAGATGGGTTTATACGTGGGTGACAGGAACTAATAAAACAGACCCATCATCAATGTGGAAAATATTTCCTTATGGTTCAAAGAGCGAAGAGACAGCCAATAACGAAAATAAAGCTAGTGTTTTTGGAAATGTTTCTGGCAATGTTTCTGGCAATATTAAACCCAAAACTGATAATGGATTAAAAAGTAAAGATGCGGGTAATATAAAAGGTGAATCAAGCATCACTAGTAAAATTAAAGTGGATGTGAAAAAACAATTAGACAACGAAGACATTAAAAATAAAACAAACATTAATATAAAGTTTGAAGATGGATTAAAAAATATTCCTAAAAATGAAGCCAAAGAAATAGCCAAAAATAAACCAAGTATTTCTAATGAATTGAGTGATAGTGGATTGTCTTCAAATATTAACGGAAGTGTGCAGCTTAATGTAACAGCAAGCAATGAATTTTACATATCTGGAACTGCTGCAGAGGAGATGTTTGAAAAGAAATTCCCGTTAAAAATTAAAGATTTAAATATTGTTGAAAAAGAATATGAAAAACTTAAAACACAACTTACTAGTGTGGTTCAATCAGAGTACAAAAAATTATCCACTCCAGAGCTATTGGAGCGAATAGCTAAGCTTGAACCATATAAAGTTAGAACTACATGTGCTATAATTTTGTTTCACATAATAGACCCAACAGAGAAAACTACTGTTGTAATAACCCGATTAGCTGTTCTCATGAAAAGATTATTAATCGAAAAGGTAACTCTTCCAATTGATCAGTTTCTGAGATGGAAAGTTGAAGGTTTGAGCATGAGTCTACCACTATCAATCAGGTACGCTGTCATGTCTGAAGAAGTTTATATATTTAACGTTAAATATCAGGAATATTTTTATGCGTATCAAAATTTGCATCGAGACAAGAACCGTTACACTTTTACTTGGGACACTAAAAACGATATCAATGGTACATTTGGTGCAGAAGGAGCATGGAAATTTATAGTTCTTGAAAGTAGACCTTTAGGTAATTTTACCATTAGAAATAAAGCTTATAATGAGTATTTAAGGACCGGTGGAAGTGTTTTTCGACAGGACCTTAATGCAAGAATGGTAGTGAGTAGATTTGATGGTAACACTAATGAATATGGTAAATGGACAATAGAACCATGTCAAGATCTAAGATATGTGCACATAAGGAATTATCTTGGAGAGTACATGTATGCCGACGACTGGGTCATTGATAATAGGAGGAGATGGGTTTATACGTGGGAGACAGGAACTAATAAAACAGACCCATCATCAATGTGGAAAATATTTCCTTATGGTTCAAAGAGCGAAGAGACAGCCAATAACGAAAATAAAGCTAGTGTTTTTGGAAATGTTTCTGGCAATGTTTCTGGCAATATTAAACCCAAAACTGATAATGGATTAAAAAGTAAAGATGCGGGTAATATAAAAGGTGAATCAAGCATCACTAGTAAAATTAAAGTGGATGTGAAAAAACAATTAGACAACGAAGACATTAAAAATAAAACAAACATTAATATAAAGTTTGAAGATGGATTAAAAAATATTCCTAAAAATGAAGCCAAAGAAATAGCCAAAAATAAACCAAGTATTTCTAATGAATTGAGTGATAGTGGATTGTCTTCAAATATTAACGGAAGTGTGCAGCTTAATGTAACAGCAAGCAATGAATTTTACATATCTGGAACTGCTGCAGAGGAGATGTTTGAAAAGAAATTCCCGTTAAAAATTAAAGATTTAAATATTGTTGAAAAAGAATATGAAAAACTTAAAACACAACTTACTAGTGTGGTTCAATCAGAGTACAAAAAATTATCCACTCCAGAGCTATTGGAGCGAATAGCTAAGCTTGAACCATATAAAGTTAGAACTACATGTGCTATAATTTTGTTTCACATAATAGACCCAACAGAGAAAACTACTGTTGTAATAACCCGATTTGCTGTTCTTATAAAAAGATTATTAATCGAAAAAGTATCTGTTCCATTAGACCAGTTTCTGAGATGGAAAATTGAAGGTTTGAGTATGAGTCTACCACCATCAATAAGATACGCCGTCATGTCTGAAGAAGTTTATATATTTAACGTTAAATACCAGGAATACTTTTATGAGTTTTATAAAGTGCAGTCAGACAAGAATCGTCAAACTTTTGAATGGATTCCCAATCTTGAAAACAATCGTACATTCGGTAAAGAAGGAGGATGGAAATTTGGTGTTATTGAAGACAAACCCTTTGGTAATTTTACTGTCCGAAACAAAGGTTATAATGATTATTTAATGGCTGGTGGAGCTGTGTATGATCGTGATTATAATTCAAGAAAAGTTTTGAGTAGATTTAATGGTAACACTTATGATTATGGTAGGTGGACTATAGAACCATGCCAGGATCTGAAATATTTACACATAAGGAACTACCTAGGGGAGTACATGTATGCTGTTGGTAACGATTGGCTCTATGATAAAAAGAGGCGGAGGGTTTACACATGGATAGCAAGACCTAACACAACAGACACAGCATCAATGTGGCAAATACTTCCATTTAAATAACGTTTTATAAAACAAGTATTAAAAATCATGTCAATAAAATATACCAATTTAAATACATGTTTAAATTCAATTTATTGACAATGGGAGGGTTGGCCAAAAGAGGCTAAACACATTGACACTTTTTTTACACAATTAAAACATTTTTATCACAGGCTCAGTGTTTATGGGAATTAGATGACTGGTTGCCATCGGAATGAATTAACAAAAAAAATATATTTATAGTGCTATAATTTCTTAAAGACTTCAGAGTGATTGATTGGAACTAAAGTTTTTAACGTTGTGACAAATTGAGTTTCAAAAGCAACGTTGGTGAGCCTCTTATGACGAACCCTTTTCCCTTTACTCTTTAACAAATGTATTACCCGTCCAAAAATAAATACAAGATAGTGTTAGTATTAAATTTAGTGACAGTACCATTATTTTAAACTGTAAATAGTTGCCTCAGAAATTTTATTTAATTTATTTTAATCTTTTTGAAATGAATAAATAAAATTTATGTAAAATAAATTAACACACGTAACAAACACTCTTTTAAATCCACAAATCCATTTACAAAATTTTAATAATAATTCTTAATGTTATTTGTTTCAGAATTTCTTTTAAAAAAGATACAGTTTTGAATCGCTATGACATCCATTGGAATATTTATTCTCTTGGCACTTGTCCAATTCTGTGATTTAACAATCAGTTTTAATACTAATATTGTACAATATGAACATGTTAAATCGACAGATTCTTTAAAATTTTCAAATATCAATGAAAGAATACAATTACAAGTCTCTGGTTCAATCAACTCATTATCTGAGACAAATGAAATAGAGAATACTGACAATAAATCAAATTTTGAGCCTTTTAACGTAACTGCAAACAACTTTTAACAACAGCTGCAGTGGAAATGTTTCAAAAGCAATTTCCAAATAAAAATAAAAAATATAAATTTTGTTGAGAATCAATATAGACAATTTAAAGCACAACTTACGAGTCTAGTTCAAGCACAACACAAAAGTACACCTACTCCACAGTTATTGGAGCAGATAGCTCAGCTTCAGCCCTACAATTTAAGGGCTGTATGTGCTATAATTTTATTTCATATAATTTACCCAAAGAGAAAGCCACCATTGTAGTAACACAATTCGCTGTCCTTATGAAAAAATTATTAAATGAATACGTGTATCTTCCATTAGACTGCTTTTTGAGATGGAAAATTAAAGGTGAGCATGAGTTTACCATTATCAATAAGAAATGCTGTCATATCTGAGGAGGTATATATATTAAACGTAAAGTATAAGGAATATTTTTATGTACATGATGAAGTAAATGAAAGGCTTCGTTTGACTTTTACATGGGTTCCCAAAGATGATGATAAAGGAACATTTGGAAAACAAGCAAGTTGGAAATTTATTCCTGTTGAAGATAGAACCTTTGGTAACTTTATTATCCAAAATAGGGGTTATAACGATTATTTGATTGTTGGTGGAAGTGTTTTTCAAGGAAAAAATCATTCAAGGAGAACTTTGACTAAATATAATGGTGATACTTATGGATATGGTGAATGGAATATAGAACCATGTGAGGATCTAAGATATGCATACATAGTAAATTATCTTGGGGAATTTTTGTATGCTACTGATGATAATATGCTCTTTGATAGTAATAGATGATGGGTTTATTCATGGGCATCGAAACCGTCGAAACGGAATGACACAGCTGCAATGTAGCAAATTTTCTCTTATTATTGAGACAACACTAAAAATACTACAATAAATACCATAATAAATCATGACGATAAAATGTTTAAATTTAATTTATTGACTAACAACTACATTGTGGATACGATCAATGAAATAAATACCATTAATTAAGTTATACAAGATGTTCCTAAAATAGTGTACAGCAGCAAAGAACATCTTAATAACTTTTTCTTTCCTTCTTTTGAAGAAAATACTTAGATTTAAATTTAAAAATTACTCACATTGATGTAATCTTCGGTCCAATCGTGTTCAAGTTTGGTATGTATATTCTGAAATACTATTTTTTCTTCACCACTCTTGTTTGTATATCTTACCAAGTTGTACTTATTCAGAAAATTTCATTAAAATTGCTCAACAAATTCTAAAAAAATATTAAAACCAGTATATATTACCTTAATTTAATTTTAAAATAATTTCATAAATTTAGTGATGGCTAATTTCCTTCCATTTCACTTCAAAAACAGTATTAATATTTAATATTCTGACCAAGTTTAGGCTTAGAAAATTTGGAAATTTACTATCAAAGATATATTCATACAGCCTTGCTATCTCCTAGCTTATTTAATTATTAATATAAAGAACCATTTACATTTAAATTGAGAAATTAAACCCCCACACCCTTCCATGTGCGTCGGCGTACCTTAGTGCAAATAGCGACATTAATTGCAGGGGCCTTACATAATTTTCTCAATTAAGAGAGGCAATCGTATAGAAATTATAGAATTAGTGGGGCGTATGTAACCGTCGCCAAACAAAATACAATTATAGGAAGTTACGGAATTCCGCTGGTAGGCTCTATGAATATTCACTGTTCCGTACCATTTCTATTACAATTTCCGAATCAAATGTTATAAAATTAATGGTTAATTGGATTAAAATTATACGTAGGCATATTCGCTGCAACAACCCATCCCTTTATTTTTTATAATAATATAATAATTAAATTTATTCATATTTTAAACAAAGTAATTATGTAATGTTTTATAATTTTTACATTTTTACTATAAATTTTATTTAATTGTAAACAATTCAAACTCTAAAAGACCAAGATTGATTAAAAAATGTAAATTTTATGACAGATAGAAGAAATGTTTACTCTTAAATTTAATGTTTTTATAATGTATAATAATTTATATAAATTGCTGGAAAATTTAACTCCTTGTAATTTCGATCTTATGGCTAGTATATACAAAGAATATTTATTTCTTGATCATTCATTGCCAAAACTCAATTTAAATATTTATACTATCAAAATTTATTTTTTCTTCAATCATTTACCTCTTTTACTAGAAATTCTAAATAGACAAAATGATGAATAAGGTAAAAAGCTTCATCAACACATGACTAAAGTAGAAAAAGAATATCGAAAACGTCAAGGATGAGTAAATGGTGGTGGACAATCTTTCAATTCTTATACGATAAGATTCAATTGATATTTATTTTTCTTCATTCATATTCTTATTTACTCTGAACAATTCATGAAGAAAAATAATAAATAGAAAAAAATATATTATTAGCCTAAATTATCCAAAAATCAAGAATAATTTTTACTATACCAAACGAAAAACGTTTGTTCCGACTGATTTTTGAGAGAGACATAATTTATGACAGAGATAGTAAGACTCCCACTACGGGGTATACTTGCAAACTTCTACCATCTCTGTCGTGCCTAGTGTCTCTCTCTAAAAACACTTTTCAATCGAAATACTACCGTTATTACTTAATTCATATTTAGCAGCTTAAATAACTAATTATAAGTTAGTTTTTATCACTTTTAAGCTCAAAAATTTATTATCTACATTTCACAGGGTTATATATCTATATAGAATTATGTGTGTTTGTCATTCCTAAGGTCATAAAATTTATTGTCGACATCTTAGGGGGTTATCTAAATATTTAAAGAATAAACAAAACGAGAATTATGCTTGAAAATTTCATTCCCTATAATAACTTTATCTTAAAGCAGTGCGGAAAATAAATCTGTGTTTCACTGTAAATGAAAAGGGTAAAATAAAACAACGACATCAAAAAAGTTATATTTTTGACATTAAATTTAATTTTCCATCATTTTACAATGACGGCTGTATCTTTATTTGTATTTAAATTAATCGAAACTGATTGTTCATCTGTTTTTGATTATTTTAATTAAATATAAACAGAATAATTGAACAACTTTGTTTTAAATTGTGCAGATTTAAAACAGTTTATTTATCGCTTTAATTATTTGTTCGAATAATAAATATAAAAATTTGACATCAAGCCCAACATTTGCTGATATTACGAAAAAGTATACAGGTATGCATTAAAAGATGACTGTGATAATGACCAATTCAGGTATTCTATTAAATACTTTCAGAATCTGAGGAGGTCCATAAGAAGTTTATCCAAAATACTAAATCAAATTAATATGGAATGTAAGCTCACTATGCAGCTATATCTTTAATATCAAACTAATTATTTAAATATTAATTCAATATACTATCACGTATAAATTTGATAAAACTGTAGAATTAACGTAATGTTACGAGATATATTGTGATTTATACCAATTGGTGTCCACTAACAAATTTTTAGCTTATGTAGAAATAAGTAAGCTAGAACAAAAATTTTTTGGTTTTTATTTTGTATAATAATTTTACCATTAAAGAGAAAATCAACCTAGATCATCTTCAATAAAATGTTGACAAGTTATGACAAGACAAAAAACTCTAATTGAACGCAATGTTCCAAAATCAATTATTAAAAAGTATTATCTACTCTAATATCTATTTAATCCACCATCCAATTAATACTTATAAGATAGTTAAGTACCAACGAGGATGGAAGGAATTGTTAACACCACCAAAAACTATTGAATGAATGAGTATTAATATGTGGGTTGCAGCTATGGTAACTTTGATAATGACAGAAGAAGAATAATTACCAAGTCAATCGGTGCATTAGCCCAGTCTGGAGAATGGTATTTGAAACTTTATTCCTACACAAAAGATTATGAATATATTTATTTTAGCAAATATAATGATGAATACATTTAACCTGCTTATAATGAGTTTAATAATGATGATGACTCAAAACTTGTGTTTACAAGAATTCCTAAAAGTGGTCATTTGATGAAGGTAAATCTCATGTTTTTCCTGTTAATTGATACTAATTAAATAAACGTTCTTTTTACAAATCAATAGGTTTTTAACTTTGTCTATATCTGAATAGTCCTCACAAATATTGATTATAAATATTTAGGCCATGGTTTTTATTTTTATATTATATTTCTTTGAAATTTTTATATCTGAAGATTATTTTTAAATCAAAAAAGTGAAAAGGGACGTTATTTTTAAAATGTAATTTAAGTTAATAAGACTACATCTTCATATTTATTATTAAAATTTTCTAAACCAACTTCCTACATTAAGCCATAAATGTTTTAAACTCTAATAATCTCTTAGCTTAAGTAAATAAGTCGAAGCAGACTACAGCTAAAAATATTGGACTATTATACATAATTTGACAATAAAACATTATTGTATTATACACAAATTTCCAAAATCAATTTTAAAAGAGTATTTTCTACTTAATCCACCATCCAAATTTTCACTCGTAGACCACAATTGAATGATGACTGCAAATGCTTTCAATTATAGTGTCACAATTAAGAATGTTGCTTATAATAAGTATTAATATGTCGGTTGCAGCTACTTTGGTAATGACAGAAGAATAATAATTACCAAGTCAGGCAATGCATTAGCTCACAGGAGAATGGGATTTGGATCTTTAGACCTACACATATGATTATGAATGTGTTTATATTAGAAAATATAATAATAAATACATTTGGCCTGCTTATGATGAGTTTAATAATGACGGTCACTGAAGACGTGTGTTTACAAGAATTCCTAAAAGTTTATTTGATGAAGGTAAATCTGATATTTTTCCCCATTAATTGAAACTAATTAAATAAATGTTCTTTTGTTTACAAATCAAGAGATTTTTAACTTTGTCGATATCTGAATAGTCCTCATAATTATTGATTAGAAATATTTAGGCCATGGTTTTTATTTTTATGTTGTATTTCTTTCAAATTTTGATATCTGAAGATTATTTTTAAATAAAAAAATTGGAAAGATACGTTATTTTTTAATATGTAATTTAAATTAATAAGAGTACAGCTTCATATTTATTCTTAAAATTTTCTAAAACGACTTACTACATTAAACCAAAAATGTTTTAAACTCTAATAAGCTCCTAGCTTAAGTAAATAAGTCTGAGAAGGCTAGGGCTAAAAAATATTGGAATATTATACATAATTTGGCAATAGAAAAGAAAAATGGTTCTGAAATAATAATTTTTGATCAATTTATAAATAAAGCTGTAAAAGATTTTTCTTAATCTAATGTTATTATAACAAGAAAAAGTGAATCCAATGGAACTGTCAATATCATTTAGAAATGCTATTAGGTCACCAGTGGTTTGCACTTTTAGTAAATTTTTTATTTGCTATTTCAAATCCTCATTTCATAATTTTCTTAGCGAGAGGATTGATTTTCCAAAATTGGCAACAATATACAGAAAAATTGGTGAGATAAATTGGAAACGTGAAACTTTTACCTTAATTTTTGTAACAAAAGTTGTTCATCTGACAAGCAAAATGAGGAGTATGAAAGTTCTTCATATTACATTAAAAACATTTTAGCTTATTTTGAAGATTATTTAGAAGGACACAAAATATTTTTAGACCTTTAAATTGATTAAATTCTTTCCTTAGATTTTCTAAACTAATTTTTATTTTCTACATTCAGGCATAATTGTGTCAAACTTTGTAGACTGATGCCTAAATACACCCTGGGGACTTTGTAAAATATGTTAATAAAAGTTTTTTCCATAATGTATTCAAACTTCACATCATTCAAAAGTGGTTTGTATGTGTATGTATAAATATAAAAAATGACGAGTAACAAAAAGACGAAGTTAATTCGAAAATATATTTATAAGTTTATAACAATTAAAATTTGAACACGTCGAGTGGGGGCCACGCAAGAGAGATAACGTGATTTCATAACTCCGCTCGGCGGCAACTTGTCTAATGCGATTTTCGGGAATAAACTAATTTATTCGTTAGTCTTCGGATGGAAACTTTTTGATGCAAAATAATTGGTTTTGCTTTGATAGCATAATGTTATCTTGTTTCGAGCTTAGTAAACACGACAATATTCGCCTCCTTTTAGCGCCGGCGAATCTTGATGCAATTTTAATAGAAATCAACTCAAATATTATGCAGACAAAATGAATATTCATAAGGCATAACGGGAACGCCAAGATTTAAGCTCAGTTTAATATTTTCGGTGATTTGAAGATTAAATTTTGTTAAATTGGTGTTACGCAATTATATTAACAGGTCGCAGCTATTAGAAAACAAAACACTAATATATTTTAGAAAAATATTTTGTTGAATACACTATACTGTATATTTTTTTTCTCTTAGAGCCTTTGACAAAATTTGTGTTTTTCAGTCACATCCATAAAAAGTTCAAATTAATGCATCTAAATTTTCTGGAAGGAAACTAATAACTGAAGAAACCAGCCTGAAACTTGTTTTTCAGCATGCAGATTCTATTTAAATCCACCATCCACTGAAATTTCAGAGAATACCAACTAGTCATTTACGTAGTTTACAGGAATAAAAATTATCGAGAATTACCAATAAATATATACACTAACTTCTTTTTCTATCTGTTCCAACATTTTCCTTTTTCATTTTGTTTTTCAGTATCTAAATTCTTTAAGTAAACCATCCACTGAAATTAAAAAGGATATCAATTAGTCATTTACGCAGTTCCTAGGAATAAAAAATATCGACATTTAGCAACAAAAATATAAACTAGTTCTTCATTCTTTTTCAACACTTTTATTTTTCATTTTGTTTTTCAGAATGCAGATACTATTTAATTCCACCATCCACTGCAATTTCAGGTAATACCTATTAGTCATGTACTCAGTTTACAGGAATAAAAAATATCGAAAATTACCAATAAATATACACACTACCTTCTTGTTCCTTCTGTTCCAACATTTTGATTTTTCATTTTGTTTTTCAGTATACAGATTCTTTAAATACACCATCTACTAAAATTAAGGAGGATATAAATTAGTCAATTACACAGTTTGCAGGATAAAAAATATAGATATTTAGCAACAAAAATATAAACTGGTTTCTCTTCTTTCTTTTTCAATATTTTCATTTTTCATTTTGTTTTTCAGAATGTAGATACTATTTAAATCCACCATTTACTGAAATTTCAGGGAATACCAACTAGTCATGTACTCAGTTTACAGGAATAAAAAATATCGAGAATTACCAATAAATATATACATTAGCTTCTTTTTCTATCTGTTTCAACATTTTCATTTTTCATTTTGTTTTTCAGTATGCAGATTCTTTAAATACACCATCCACTGAAATTAAGGAGGATATCAATTAGTCATTTACGCAGTTTGAAGGAATAAAAAATATCGATATTTAGCAACAAAAATATAAACTGATTCTTATTCTTTCTCTTTCAATATTTTTATTTTTCAGTTTGTTTTTCAGAATGCAGTCACTATTTAAATCCACCACCCATTGAAATTTCAGGGAATACCAACTAGTCATGTACTCAGTTTACAGGAATAAAAATATCGAGATTTTCCATTAAAAATATATACACTAGCTTCTTTTTCCTTCTGTTCCGACATTTTTATTTTTCATTTTGTTTTTCAGTATGTAGATGCTTTAAATAGACCATTCACTGAAATTAAGGAGGATATCAGTTAGTCATTTACGCAGTTTGCAGGAATAAAAAATATCGATATTTAGCAACAAAAATATAAACTGGTTCTTCTTCATTCTTTTTCAACATTTTCATTTTTCATTTTGTTTTACAGAATGCAGATACTATTTAAATCGACCATCCACTGAAATTTCAGGGAATACCAACTAGTCATGTACTCAGTTTACAGAAATAAAAAATATCGAGAATTACCAATAATATACACACTAGCTTCTTTTTCTATCCGTTCCAACATTTTCATTTTTCATTTTATTTTTCAGTATGTAGATTCTTTAAGTACACAATCCACTGAAATTAAGAAAGGTATCAATTAGTCATTTACGCAGTTTGTAGGAATATAAATCCACCACCCACTGAAATTTCACTGAATACCAACTAGTCATTTACGCAGTTTACAGGAATAAAAAATATCGAGAATTACCAATAAATATATACACTATCTTTTTTTTCTATCTCTTCCAACATTTTCATTTTTCATTTTGTTTTTTAATATGTAGATTCTTTAAATAAATCATCCACTGAAATTAAGAAGGATATCAGTTAGTCATTTACGCAATTTGTAGGAATAATAAATATTGATATTTAGCAAAAAAAAAATGTAAACTGGTTCTTCTTCATTCTTTTTCAACATTTCTATTTTTCTTTTTGTTTTTCAGAATGCAGATACTATTTAAATCCACCATCTACTGAAATTTCAGGGAAAACCAATTAGTCATTTACTCAGTTTACAGGAATAAAAAAATATCGAAAATTACCAATAAATATACACACTACCTTCTTGTTCCTTCTGTTCCAACATTTTGATTTTTCATTTTGTTTTTGAGTATACAGATTCTTTAAATACACCATCTACTAAAATTAAGGAGGATATAAATTAGTCAATTACACAGTTAACAGGATAAAAAATATCGATATTTAGCAACAAATATATAAACTGGTTCTTCTTTCTTTTTCAATATTTTCATTTTTCATTTTGTTTTTCAGAATGTAGATACTATTTAAATCCACCATTTACTGAAATTTCAGCGAATACCAACTAGTCATGTATTCAGTTTGCAGGAATAAAAAATATCGAGAATTACCAATAAATATATACACTAGCTTTTTTCTATCTGTTCCAACATTTTCATTTTTCATTTTATTTTTCAGTATGTAGATTCTTTAAGTACACAATCCACTGAAATTAAGAATGTTATCAATTAGTCATTTACGCGGTTTGTAGGAATAAAAAATATAGATATTTAGCAACAAAAATATAAACCGATTCTTCTTCTTTCTCTTTCAACATTTTTATTTTTCAGTTTGTTTTTCAGAATGCAGATACTATTTAAATTCACCATCCACTGAAATTTCAGGGAATACCAACTAGTCATTTACGCAGTTTACAGGAATAAAAAATATCGACAATTACCAATAAATATATACACTAGCTTCTTTTTCTATATGTTCCAACATTTTCATTTTCCATTTTGTTTTTCAGTATGTAGATTCTTTAAATAAACCATCCACTGAAATTAAGGAGGATATCAATTAGTCATTTACGCAGTTTGTAGGAATAGAAAATATCGATATTTAGCAACAAAAATATAAACTGGTTCTTCTTTATTCTTTTTCAACATTTTTATTTTTTTTTTTTTTTTGTTTTTCAGAATGCAGATACTATTTAAATCCACCATCCACTGAAATTTCAGGGAATACCAACTAGTCATGTACTCAGTTTACAGGAATAAAAAATATCTAGAATTACTAATAAATATATACACTAGCTTCTTTTTCTATCTGTTCCAACATTTTCATTTTTCATTTTATTTTTCAGTATGTAGATTCTTTAAGTACACAATCCACTGAAATTAAGGAGGATATAAATTAGTCATTTACGCAGTTTGTAGGAATAAAAGATAACGATGTTTAGCAATAAAAATATAAAATGGTTCTTCTTCATTCTTTTTCAACATTTTTATATTTCATTTTGTTTTTCAGAATGCAGATACTATTTAAATCCATCATCCACTGAAATTTCAGGGAATACCAACTAGTCATTTACGCAGTTTACAGGAATAAAAAATATCGAGAATTACCAATAAATATATAGACAAGCTTCTTTTTCTATCTGTTCCAACATTTTCATTTTTCATTTTGTTTTTCAGTATGTAGATTCTCTAGATACACCATCCTCTGAACTTAAGGAGAATATCGATTAGTCATTTTTGCAGTTTGCAGGAATAAAAAATATCGACATTTGGCAACAAAAATAAAAACTGGTTCTTCTTTATTCTTTTTCAACACATTTATTTATCATTTTGTTTTTCAGAATGCAGATACTATTTAAATCCACCATCCACTGCAATTTCAGGTAATACCAATTAGTCATATACTCAGTTTACAGGAATAAAAAATATCGAAAATTACCAATAAATATACACACTACCTTCTTGTTCCTTCTGTTCGAACATTTTGATTTTTCATTTTGTTTTTCAGTATACAGATTCTTTAAATACACCATCTACTAAAATTAAGGAGCATATAAATTAGTCAATTACACAGTTTGCAGGATAAAAAATGTAGATATTTAGCAACAAAAATATAAACTGGTTCTTCTTCTTTCTTTTTCAATATTTTCAGTTTTCATTTTGTTTTTCAGAATGTAGATACTAATTAAATCCGCCATTTACTGAAATTTCAGGGAATACCAACTAGTACTTTACTCAGGTTACAGGAATAAAAAATATCGAGAATTACCAATAAATATATACACTAGCTTCTTTTTCTATCTGTTCCAACATTTTCATTTTTCATTTTGTTTTTCAGTATGTAGATTCTTTAAATAAACCATCCACTGAAAGTAAGGAGAATATCAATTAGTCATTTACGCAGTTTGTAGGAATAAAAAATATCGATATTTAGCAACAAAAATGTAAACTGCTTCTTCTTCATTCTTTTTCAACATTTTTATTTTTCATTTTGTTTTTCAGAATGCAGATACTATTTAAATCCACCATCCACTGAAATTTCAGGGAATACCAACTAGTCATGTACTCAGTTTACAGGAATAAAAATATCGAGATTTTCCATTAAAAATATATACACTAGCTTCTTTTTCCTTCTGTTCCGACATTTTTATTTTTCATTTTGTTTTTCAGTATGTAGATGCTTTAAATAGACCATTCACTGAAATTAAGGAGGATATCAGTTAGTCATTTACGCAGTTTGCAGGAATAAAAAATATCGATATTTAGCAACAAAAATATAAACTGGTTTTTCTTCATTCATTTTCAACATTTTCATTTTTCATTTTGTTTTACAGAATGCAGATACTATTTAAAACGACCATCCACTGAAATTTCAGGGAATACCAACTAGTCATGTACTCAGTTTACAGAAATAAAAAATATCGAGAATTACCAATAATATACACACTAGCTTCTTTTTCTATCCGTTCCAACATTTTCATTTTTCATTTTATTTTTCAGTATGTAGATTCTTTAAGTACACAATCCACTGAAATTAAGAAAGGTATCAATTAGTCATTTACGCAGTTTGTTGGAATATAAATCCACCACCCACTGAAATTTCACTGAATACCAACTAGTCATTTACGCAGTTTACAGGAATAAAAAATATCGAGAATTACCAATAAATATATACACTATCTTTTTTTTCTATCTCTTCCAACATTTTCATTTTTCATTTTGTTTTTTAATATGTAGATTCTTTAAATAAATCATCCACTGAAATTAAGAAGGATATCAGTTAGTCATTTACGCAATTTATAGGAATAATAAATATTGATATTTAGCAACAAAAATGTAAACTGGTTCTTCTTCATTCTTTTTCAACATTTCTATTTTTCTTTTTGTTTTTCAGAATGCAGATACTATTTAAATCCACCATCTACTGAAATTTCAGGGAATACCAATTAGTCATTTACTCAGTTTACAGGAATAAAAAATATAGAAAATTACCAATAAATATACACACTACCTTCTTGTTCCTTCTGTTCGAACATTTTGATTTTTCATTTTGTTTTTCAGTATACAGATTCTTTAAATACACCATCTACTAAAATTAAGGAGGATATAAATTAGTCAATTACACAGTTAGCAGGATAAAAAATATCGATATTTAGCAACAAATATATAAACTGGTTCTTCTTTCTTTTTCAATATTTTCATTTTTCATTTTGTTTTTCAGAATGTAGATACTATTTAAATCCACCATTTACTGAAATTTCAGCGAATACCAACTAGTCATGTATTCAGTTTGCAGGAATAAAAAATATCGAGAATTACCAATAAATATATACACTAGCTTTTTTCTATCTGTTCCAACATTTTCATTTTTCATTTTATTTTTCAGTATGTAGATTCTTTAAGAACACAATCCACTGAAATTAAGAATGTTATCAATTAGTCATTTACGCCGTTTGTAGGAATAAAAAATATAGATATTTAGCAACAAAAATATAAACCGATTCTTCTTCTTTCTCTTTCAACATTTTTATTTTTCAGTTTGTTTTTCAGAATGCAGATACTATTTAAATTCACCATCCACTGAAATTTCAGGGAATACCAACTAGTCATTTACGCAGTTTACAGGAATAAAAAATATCGACAATTACCAATAAATATATACACTAGCTTCTTTTTCTATATGTTCCAACATTTTCATTTTCCATTTTGTTTTTCAGTATGTAGATTCTTTAAATAAACCATCCACTGAAATTAAGGAGGATATCAATTAGTCATTTACGCAGTTTGTAGGAATAGAAAATATCGATATTTAGCAACAAAAATATAAACTGGTTCTTCTTTATTCTTTTTCAACATTTTTATTTTTTTTTTTTTTGTTTTTCAGAATGCAGATACTATTTAAATCCACCATCCACTGAAATTTCAGGGAATACCAACTAGTCATGTACTCAGTTTACAGGAATAAAAAATATCTAGAATTACTAATAAATATATACACTAGCTTCTTTTTCTATCTGTTCCAACATTTTCATTTTTCATTTTATTTTTCAGTATGTAGATTCTTTAAGTACACAATCCACTGAAATTAAGAAAGGTATCAATTAGTCATTTACGCAGTTTACAGGAATAAAAAATATCGAGAATTACCAATAAATATATACACTATCTTTTTTTTCTATCTCTTCCAACATTTTCATTTTTCATTTTGTTTTTTAATATGTAGATTCTTTAAATAAATCATCCACTGAAATTAAGAAGGATATCAGTTAGTCATTTACGCAATTTGTAGGAATAATAAATATTGATATTTAGCAAAAAAAATGTAAACTGGTTCTTCTTCATTCTTTTTCAACATTTCTATTTTTCTTTTTGTTTTTCAGAATGCAGATACTATTTAAATCCACCATCTACTGAAATTTCAGGGAATACCAATTAGTCATTTACTCAGTTTACAGGAATAAAAAATGTCGAAAATTACCAATAAATATACACACTACCTTCTTGTTCCTTCTGTTCCAACATTTTGATTTTTCATTTTGTTTTTGAGTATACAGATTCTTTAAATACACCATCTACTAAAATTAAGGAGGATATAAATTAGTCAATTACACAGTTAGCAGGATAAAAAATATCGATATTTAGCAACAAATATATAAACTGGTTCTTCTTTCTTTTTCAATATTTTCATTTTTCATTTTGTTTTTCAGAATGTAGATACTATTTAAATCCACCATTTACTGAAATTTCAGCGAATACCAACTAGTCATGTATTCAGTTTGCAGGAATAAAAAATATCGAGAATTACCAATAAATATATACACTAGCTTTTTTCTATCTGTTCCAACATTTTCATTTTTCATTTTATTTTTCAGTATGTAGATTCTTTAAGAACACAATCCACTGAAATTAAGAATGTTATCAATTAGTCATTTACGCGGTTTGTAGGAATAAAAAATATAGATATTTAGCAACAAAAATATAAACCGATTCTTCTTCTTTCTCTTTTAACATTTTTATTTTTCAGTTTGTTTTTCAGAATGCAGATACTATTTAAATCCACCATCCACTGAAATTTCAGGGAATACCAACTAGTCATTTACGCAGTTTACAGGAATAAAAAATATCGAGAATTACCAATAAATATATTCACTAGCTTCTTTTTCTATCTGATCCAACATTTTCATTTTTCATTTTGTTTTTCAGTATGTAGATTCTTTAGATACACCATCCACTGAACTTAAGGAGAATATCGATTAGTCATTTTCGCAGTTTGCAGGAATAAAAATTATCGACATTTGGCAACAAAAATATAAATTGGTTCTTCTTCTTTCTTTTCCAATATTTTCATTTTTCATTTTGCCTTTCAGAATACAGATACTATTTAAATCTGCCATCCACTGAAATTTCAGGGAATACTAACTAGTCATTTACGCAGTTTACAGGAATAAAAAATATCGAGAATTACCAATAAATATATACACTAGCATCTTTTTCTATCTACATTTTCATTTTTCATTTTGTTTTTCAGTATGTAGATTCTTTAAATAAACCATCCACTGAAATTAAGGAGGATATCAATTAGTCATTTACGCAGTTTGTAGGAATAAAAAATATCAATATTTAGCAACAAAAATGTAAACTGGTTCTTCTTCATTCTTTTTTAACATTTTTATTTTTCATTTTGTTTTTCAGAATGCAGATACTATTTAAATCCACCATCCACTGAAATTTCAAGGAATACCAACCAGTCATGTACTCAGTTTACAGGAATAAAAATATCGAGAATTACCAATAAATATATACACTAGCTTCTTTTTCTATCTGTTCCAACATTTTCATTTTTCATTTTGTTTTTCAGTATGTAAATTCTTCAAATACACCATCCACTGAAATTTCGGAGAATATGAATTAGTCATTTACACAGTCTACAGGAATAAACAATATGGAGATTTAGTAACAAATAAAGTAAATCTTGGAATATTGGAATTATTTGTTCTTAAAGAAAAATGAAACTACTGAAGGGACTGTAAACAATATTTCAGTTTCATCACCTGTAACTCTGAAAATGTTATATATTAAATCAATAAATTTTGATGTGAGTTAATTATATTGTTGATTCCCAAGTAATGGTCAGCTTGTTCCATGAATTAAGGAGGAAAATACGAAATGAGCATACGTCGCATTAATAAAGCGGAAAGGCAGACATATTAGCACTAATGCTAGAAATGCTTACGCGCAAATTACATGTCCGAATAGAACATTTGTACCGCACGGTCAGACGAGCCAAGTCATTTCTAAGTGCTTTAAAATTTCATTTGCTGTATCTCCATTAAGCAGCCATCAGCAAAACGTAAACGATTCACTGGAACGGGCCGTTTTTGAAATTAGAGGACCAATAGAGCCGCATCAAAAGGGAGGAAATACGTTTATCCTACACGATCGTCATTTATGTTTTGTCCTCTTATTCATATCTCGTTGGGTCACGATAAGATTTTTAATGACATCTTGTCAATTTTGCGTCGCTTAATAAGCATTGTTGGCTCTTGAAAGGCCCCACATGCTGTCTTTCAATAAATTCCTGTATTCAATGGATAATTTTAAAAATATAAACGTAATGAGCACAAAAATATCTTAATATATAATATACGTATTTTTTAAAATTAGTTTTTTAAGAGGCAAAAAAGAAGTAGAAAAATCTACTTCTTCTAATTAAAGGTCAAATAAAGTCTCCAGAAAAGAGGCAAATTTAAAATAAATCACATCTATTTCTTATATATATATATATATATATATATATATATATATATATATATATATATATATATATATATATATATACAGTGTACTAAAATTTCTAATATAATCATTTTTTTTGGAAAACCTTTTTATAAAATATACAGGTTTAAAATTAATATATTTTATTTGAAGTTTTAAAGAAACGAGAGAAAAGTATACAAATTACTTTTTGCTTCTTCAATTCTTTGCCTAACGGCTATAAAGCGTTTTAGAAGTACGTTCACGGATAATGAAATTATTATAATAAAATCGAAAACCTGTTTGTAATTTAAATGTAGCTTAACAAATATTTCATTTTAAACTCGATACTTCTTAAAAGAGGGCAAAATATCGGAAATTCAAACTTTTCGATTAAAAGTATTCGTAATTCCTCGCCATCCAATAAATCAAGGGTTGGCAAATTTTGAATTTAATTAATATGCAGGCGACGATAAATTAAATTAAAACAGCCAAAGCAGAACAGCTACAGAGGTGGGAGGCAATTCATCAATCACACCTATCGAACATGTCGTTACTTTGATAAAGTCGCAACTGTTTTGCATAATGCGAAAGAAACTTGTGTAGACTTAAGCGAAGTTTAGCTGCCGAGTTAATATTTTCTTATACATTGACGTATAAAAAAATATGCAGCAAGTTCCCATAATTTACGACCTACTTTTAAAAGTAATTATTATGGAAAAATAATCTATAATCAATTTCTATAAATCTAGTAAAATATTCTACCAACATAAAGAATAATGAGATAGTATAATTTGCAAAGTTGGATGAATACTGAATAAATGGTTGTAATGTTTTTTCCAACTTTTATAATCCTCTTCTTTTCCTGTTCTTGTTCCTCTAGTCCTATTAATTTTAAAAGTTATTATTATGGAAAAATATGTACAATCAATTTATATACATCTAATAAAATATTCTACTGACATAAAGAATAAGGAGTTGTTGAATGAAGTCTGAATGAATGGCAACAGATTTTAGTGTTTCTTCTATCATATATAAGCAATCTTCTTCTTTTAATGTTTTTGTTCTTTGTAAATAAACGTCATCAGTAAGGCATAATGCTCAGTCAGATATCGAACCTCATCTGAAGAGTCTGGTTTCCCATTTTTTATAGACAAACAACTCAATGAACCTTCATACAACACCAAAACTATCAGAACCATCAGTCCTATTACTTTTAAAATTTATGATTATGGAAAAATACCTACAATCAATTTCTGTACATCTAAAAAAATATTCTACTAACATAAAGAATAATGAGTTATGATAATTTACCATGTTGAATGAAGACTGAATGAGTAGCAACAGATTTTAGTCCTTTTTCCATCATATATCAGCAATCTTCTTCTTTTAATATTTTTGTTCTTTGTAAATGAACGGTCATCAGTAAGACATAATGCTCAGTCAGATATCGAATCTAATCTGGAGAGTCTGGTTTCCCATTTTTTATAGACAAACAACTCAATGAACCTTCATTCATTCAACTCCAAAACTGTCAGAACCATCAGTCCTATTACTTTTAAAAGTCATGATTATGAAAAAATATCTACAATCAATTTCTGTACATCTAATAAAATAATCTACTAACATAAAGACTAATGAGTTATAATAATTTACAATGTTGAATGAAGACTGAATGAATGGCAACAGATTTTAGTGTTTTTTCCATCATATATAAGCAATCTTCTTCTTTTAATGTTTTTGTTCTTTGTAAATAAAGGGTTCACAGTAAGACATAATGCTCAGTCAGATGTCGAACCTCATCTGGAGAGTCTGATTTCCCATTTTTTATAGACAAACAACTCGATGAACCTTCATACAACTCCAAAACTGTCAAAATCATCAGTCCTATTACTTTTAAAAGTCTTGATTATGGAAAAATATCTACAATCAATTTCTGTACATCTAATAAAATAATCTACTAACATCAAAAATAATGAGTTATAATAATTCACGATGTTAAATGAGAATTGGCTGAATAATTGGCAACAGATTTTAGTGTTTTTTCCATCATATATCAGCAATATTCTTCTTTTAATATTTTTGTTCTTTGTAAATAAACGGTCATCAGTAAGACATAATGCTCAGTCAGATATCGAACCTCATTTGAAGAGTCTGGTTTCCCATTTTTTATAGACAAACAACTCAATGAACATTCATACAACTCCAAAACTGTCAGAACCATCAGTCCAATTACTTTTAAATATTATGTCCTATTATATATACTTTTAAATATTATGTCTTATTATATATTATTATATTAATCTGGAGAGTCTGGTTTCCCATTTTTTATAGGCAAACAACTCAATGAACCTTCATACAACTCCAAAATTGACAGAACCATCAGTCCTATTACTTTTAAAAGTCATGATTATGGAAAAATATCTACAATCAGTCTCTGTACATCTAATAAAATATTCTACTAACATAAAGAATAATGAGTTATAATAATTTACGATGTTGAATGAAGACTGAATGAATGACAACAGATTTTAGTGTTTTTTCCATCATATATCAGCAATCTTCTTCTTTTAATGTTTTTGTTCTTTGTAAATAAAGGGTCAACAGTAAGACATAATGCTCAGTCAGATGTCGAACCTCATCTGGAGAATGTGGTTTCCCATTTTTTATAAGCAAACAACTCAATGAACCTTCATACAACTCCAAAACTGACAGAACCATCAGTCCTATTACTTTTAAAAGTCATGATTATGAAAAAATATCTACAATCAGTCTCTGTACATCTAATAAAATATTCTACTAACATAAAGAATAATGAGTTATAATAATTTACGATGTTGAATAAAGACTGAATGAATGGCAACTGATTTTAGTGTTTTTTTCCATCATATATCAGCAATCTTCTTCATTTAATGTTTTTGTTCTTTGTAAATAAACGGTCAACAGTAAGACATAATGCTCAGTCAGATGTCGAACCTCATCTGGAGAGTCTGATTTCCCATTTTTTATACACAAATAACTCAATGAACCGTCATACAACTCTAAAACTGTCAGAACTATCAGTCCTATTACTTTTAAAAGTTATGATTATGAAAAAATATCTGCAATCAATTTCTGTGTATCTAATAAAATATTCTACTAACATAAAGAATAATGAGTTATAATAATATAGGATGTTGAATGAAGACTGAATAAATGGCAACAGATTTCAGTGTTTTTTCCATTATATATCAGTAATCTTCTTCTTTTAAAGTTTTATTCTTTGTAAATAAACAGACAACAGTATGAGGTAATGCTCAATCAGATATCGAACCTCATCTGGAGTATACTTCTATATCTTTATAATTAATATTAATTACGTTATCCGGGTACAAAAGTTAAATTTTATCGTAAAAGAGATAAGAATGTATAATTACCTTTTGAAACTCTGTATTTTTGTTGTGACAGTCGAATGTAGTAGAAATAATAATGACGTGAATACATTATATCAAAATATTGTGTCTAATATAAGAAATTTAATGACGGAAGGGTTCTACAACCAAAAATTACAGCTGGAAAAATGATTAGAATCAAAATGGTTACATTTCAAATAAAATTTATTTATCTTTATAATTCATTTTAATTATGTTATACGAATCAAAAATTATATTTTATCGTAAAAGAGATAAAGATATATCTTTTGAAATAAATATTCAATTCTATATTTTTAATTGTTTATTTTTAATTGACAGTCGAAGACCGTAGAAATAATAATGACGTGAAAAGAACATTATCTCAAAATCTTTTGTCTGATGGAAGAAATCTAATGACCATGGGTTCTACAGTCAAAAATTGCCCAGTCAATATTAATTTTAAATAATTAATAAAATTAAGATACGATACATTACAAAAATGATTTAATTAATTTCAGTTGTACAGAACGCAAAATTCAATTTTCTCAGCAATATTACCGCTGAAAGTTCCACCCACTAGATGAACAATCTCCCAGAAAAATTAATTGCATATTTCAACTAGTAGGTAATAAAATGTTGGCGGTATTAATGAAGTTCGGTGGTCGTATGTTTAAAATTTCTATTTAACCCCAGGCCATCCGGGATTCCAGGAACTAATAACTTTTGCACAATAATATTCTTGATTAACAAACTAAATTAACTTTTCCTATTGGAAAGTGTACTTAATTAACTAAATTTATGACCCTTAAAACCAAATTTAATAAGAGTCTATTTAATATTTAAATTAGAACAATGTAAATTTATTATTTGTAATTAGTCTCAATGTCATCTCATTAAGTAATTAAGATATTAGTGGATTTTATTTTGTGTTATCTTGGAAATTGAAACAACTTCAGAGAAAACTGATTCCAATCTTGTATTCTTGTATCAATTCAATTAAACTTTTTTAAGAACCGCACATTTGATTCAAAGAAAATTCCATTGCACATTGTTTTAATTAAAATCACAGCTTATCATCTATTACCAGATAACAAGAACAGATTTTAAAATTAAAAATAATTTTCCCTCTATTATAAATATTGAACGAAATATAATCTTGACTATCGAAAACTTTCTTGAGTCTTTTGGACACTGTTCTCTTGAAGTAAATGTGTCATTTTCTTTATCAAATCGTTTCGCATTTAAGAAGGGTCTACGTTCATGTGGGCATTTATTGGAACGCTGTCATCATTTATCTTAGATAAGGTCTTTTTATGAGGAAACGTAAATTACAATAACAATATTTATTGATTACGTACAGAATCACCAATATGTAGAGCAGCTAATCAAAAAACATAATCGTTTTATTAAAAGAACGATTCTTTTTAATTTAAATTAATTTTATACTTATTGTCTAAATATTCCCCCTCCCTTTATACCGATTAGAAAGTCTTTGATCCTACTGAATTTTGAGAGAGACATCATGTATGACAGAGACAGTAAAATGTTTCCACTACGAAGCAAATTTGAAGACTTTTACTATCACTGTCGTGTATAATGTTTCTCTTAAAATTCAGTAGATTCGATTGGTATATTTATTAAATATAATGGATAACTAAACCCACTAATAAACAATTATATTGCCGTATTATATATAATGAGAATTTCAAATGAAACGATAGGGTATATTTAATAAATGTTTTATAGGAATAAGGTAATTTGATTAATGTTTGAATATAAAACATTAATTATTGTACGAAAATAAAATAGGGAATCACGAAATTTTTGCTGTGTCCATTTATATCCGGATTAAATAACTCATATTAGTGTTTTTGACAATCGTGTGCGTGAACATTTCAACAAAATATTGACCATCGTTAAAAATTCAAGCTTATGGCTTAATTAACCACTCCAATTTTGATTGGTGTCATAATTAAATATTTACATGTTTACAAAATAAAAAATACAGTCTCATTGGGATTCACACCACTTTATCGGTTTATTGATTGAACTAACTTGTAGATTTATTTATACATCGTGCACGAGAAAAATATTGTCTTTTACAAGGCTTTAGTTTTCATCTTTATCGGGTCGTGATGGGTTGTCAGGTTGTATTACGGGGATTACGTCCTTTACGTGTTTTATATATAAAATCTTCAGTTCTTATTACGTCATTTCTGTGGGACGAGTGGAGCTGTCGACGGTGTCTCTTTCTTATTAATGAACTTTCTGACATGTGACAAATAACATAATTATGTTTTTGTGAACTTTCACAGCAGCAGTAATGAATTGTTTATTTTGCCCATTTAAGCAACAACGCCATATAATTAATACGTTGCAGTGAAACAATATTCACAAATTATCCTTATTTGTAAAGCTTTACAAGGTAAAATAAATGATAGTATAATATATTTAGTGACATAAGTAATAGAAAACGTTGATCCAGTATTATTTCAATTTTAACAAAATTTTGTTTTATGAGGACAAGCTTTTTGGAAAGCTTTTTTGTATTTTTGTGAACTTTCACAGCAGCAGTAATGAATTGTTTATTTTTCCCATTTAACCAACAACGTCATATAATTGATACGTTGCAGTGAAACAATATTCACAAATTATCCTTATTTGTAAAGCTTTTGAAGAGAAAATAAATGAAAGCATAATATATTTACTGACATAAGCAATAGAAAAGCTTGATCCAGTATTAGGACAAGCTTTTTAAAAGCTTTTTTGTTCTTTTAAAGGATTTTTTCATTAATTTCAAATAAGTCTCTAATTTTAGTCACCCAAGTGAAACTAAAAGAGGATGAATTATTGGCATAAGAAAACAAACTATATTTGAATATCTTATTTCTTCTGAATATGTAAAAATCAATAATTCAATTGAAACAGAGAGTATGAATTGTTGGCTTAAAAGTAACAGGACTGATAAATCGGAATCGAAACATTGTCTGGAATTGTTGGAGAGACGGAAATATGTGAAAACCGTGTGAGAAGTTCAGGTGGGTGTCTGTGGTGAAGTAATAAATACTAACACACGTCAAAAATTTTTAACTCTAGGATATTACTTTGTGACCTCTTGTTACAGACAATCAGAAGAAGGAAGGTTTCTTACCATAGTGTTTACCATAGAATCTGGATTATATTTTTCATTTCTCTCGAATTACAACATCGTAGTCAAAGACCATGTTCAGAAAAAATTGACTCAAAGATGAGCTTCTTAGTTAAGAGGAAATCTGAGTTGCTTCTTCATTACAAAGCAAGACGTCGTACCACAATAAAGACTTCAAGGAAGCTTCAAAATATTAAATAAGTTCTATCACTAGATGGATTTATTAATAAATAGGTGAACTATAAAGTGTGTGTACAGCATAAATATGCATACATAAATTTCTTCAATTTAAGAAGAAGGAAGGCTTCTTACCATAGTGTTTACCATAGAATCTGGATCTTTTTTTTATTTCTCCTAAATTATAACATCGTAGTCAAACACCATGTTCAAGAAAAATTGACTCAAAGACGGGCTCCTTAATTAATAGGAAATCTGATTTGCTTCTTTATGACAAAACAAGACGACATACCATAGTAAAGACTTCAAGGAAGCTTCAAAATATCAAATAAGTTCTATCACTAGATGGATTTATCAATAAATAGATGAACTATAAAGTGTGTGTACAGCATAAATATGCATACATAAATTTCTTCAATTTTTAACTCTACAATATTACATTTTAATCTCTTGCTACTGTTAACCAGAAGAAGGAAGGCTTCTTACCATACTGTTTACCATAGAATCTGGATTATTTTTTTCATTTCTCCCAAATTATAACATCGTAGTCAAAGACCATGTTTAAGAAAAATTGACTCAAAGATAAGCTTCTTAGTTAAGAGGAAATCTGAGTTGCTTCTTCATTACAAAGCAAGACGTCGTACCACAATAAAGACTTCAAGGAAGCTTCAAAATATTAAATAAGTTCTATCACTAGATGAATTTATTAATAAATAGGTGAACTATAAAGTGTGTGTACAGCATAAATATGCATACATAAATTTCTTCAATTTAAGAAGAAGGAAGGCTTCTTACCATAGTGTTTACCATAGAATCTGGATCTTTTTTTTATTTCTCCTAAATTATAACATCGTAGTCAAACACCATGTTCAAGAAAAATTGACTCAAAGACGGGCTCCTTAATTAATAGGAAATCTGATTTGCTTCTTTATGACAAAACAAGACGACATATCATAGTAAAGACTTCAAGGAAGCTTCAAAATATCAAATAAGTTCTATCACTAGATGGATTTATCAATAAATAGATGAACTATAAAGTGTGTGTACAGCATAAATATGCATACATAAATTTCTTCAATTTTTAACTCTACAATATTACATTTTGATCTCTTGCTACTGTCAACCAGAAGAAGGAAGGCTTCTTACCATACTGTTTACCATAGAATCTGGATTATTTTTTTCATTTCTCCCAAATTATAACATCGTAGTCAAAGACCATGTTCAAGAAAAATTGACTCAAAGATAAGCTTCTTAGTTAAGAGGAAATCTGAGTCGCTTCTTCATTACAAAGCAAGACGTCGTACCACAATAAAGACTTCAAGGAAGCTTCAAAATATTAAATAAGTTCTATCACTAGATGGATTTATTAATAAATAGGTGAACTATAAAGTGTGTGTACAGCATAAATATGCATACATAAATTTCTTCAATTTAAGAAGAAGGAAGGCTTCTTACCTTACTGTTTACTATAGAATCTGGATCTTTTTTTTTATTTCTCCTAAATTATAACATCGTAGTCAAACACCATGTTCAAGAAAAATTGACTCAAAGACGGGCTCCTTAAGTAATAGGAAATCTGATTTGCTTCTTTATGACAAAACAAGACGACATATCATAGTAAAGACTTCAAGGAAGCTTCAAAATATCAAATAAGTTCTATCACTAGATGGATTTATCAATAAATAGATGAACTATAAAGTGTGTGTACAGCATAAATATGCATACATAAATTTCTTCAATTTTTAACTCTACAATATTACATTTTGATCTCTTGCTACTGTCAACCAGAAGAAGAAAGGCTTCTTACCATAGTATTTACATAGAATCATAAACATAAATGACTTCAATTATTTTTTGAAAACCTCAAACTACAAATGATACACGTCATCCTTCTGCCTCTCATTCTCTGAATCATAAATAAAAATCATTACATTATCTTATTCTTATAGACATTATGAACCATTCCAAGCAGTATAGTTTTAACTCTTCTGACACAGCTATGTCTTGCATTCATCTAGAAAGTGAAAGAAATCTTACCATATTTGAATATATATAAAGATTTAAGAAGAATTTTTTGCACCAATATTAATAAAATGTTTGTGAATAAAACAAATTAAATTACCAATAAAAAACCTATTAGTTATACAATTTTAAAGTAAATTATTTACACATTGTAGTATTTTCAATACAGTTTCACTTTAAAGTAATGTCCAGGACTGTATCATACTTAACATTTTCAGGACACGGTCGCCGGACAATTTTTCAATAAGGTTCAGCATGTGATCTTAACGGCGAAGTAAAAAGGGGCGATGCGGACTCTTTCGCACATTCAGGAAGCACCTGATAGTAGGAAGGAATGGTCGTGCTTCTATACAATTTATATTCATGGGGGTAGTCCTGTTAAAATGAGATGCTGCGAGGATATTGTAAGCACTCTTCTAAAGGCTTTAATATATTTAAACGGAAATGTGAAGACTTCCTTAAACATAACTGCATTATTCATTTATTTATCAAGCAATTTTTAAATAATTTTAGTCTTTTTATTCATATTTTTAATAACTGAAAGCTTGTAGTTTAGTTTATAGAAAATACAAACATATTAATCGTTTTATATATCAATTAAATTAACCCAACAGAGAAAGCACAAATACGTAAACTTTAAATTAAATTTTATATACATAATAGTAACAAAGTCACATCTGAATATGCTCAATTTTATTAACATAGTTAGGAAAGGAAACGTTAACCATTTAGCCATTTAAACTTAGAGTTAAAATTATTTATTGTTGAATGTAAAGGAACCCGGTGCCATAAGTGAGAGCTATTAGCCACTTAAACTTTGTATAATGGGGTGTTAGCGATAACTATAACAATGGCCACTTTGCCAGAACGGTCTAAAATTTTAATTAAAATTGCATGCTTATTAAAATTTAAGCTTTGGAAATGTTAAAAGTATATGGACTCATTTGGGTAAATATCATACTGAAATTTGAATTCATATTTTATTTTAAATTTTGAAATTCTATAAATATATTTACAGAAATTATTCATTTAAATTATTATTTAGCATAAAATGTAATAATAAATAAAATTATACAAAATATAATTTATATATTTAAACTACTATACCACATACGAATAAAATCAATATATTTTTAATTATTTTTTAATAAAACTTTAATATTTTAATAAATATTGAATAATTTTTCATAATAAAGTTGATTTATACCTCTGTATTCCAATTGAATGTTTATTTTATTAAGAATTTGTTAGAATTTTAGTAAATTTGATATTAATTAAAGGAACATATTGATATTTTTGATTATTTTATCAAAAAATGTTAATTTAAAAAATGTATATGTCTATCGATTTTTTAATTAAAAAACATTTTTTAGAATATAAATAATATTTTATTATGTTTTTTCAAGAGAATTTAAGATTAATTATTAACGAAAGAGAATTTTATTATATTCATAGGAAAAATTAATATTTTAATGAATATTCATTTTTCTTTTAAAAAAAATATAAAGTTTAAGTATTTTCAAAAAAAAAATTTAATATTCTGATAAAGATTGACCATTATTTCATAAAAAACATTGTCTCAAAACCAATTTTAGCATATTAATTTTGTAATTAAAGATTTGTTAAAATATCAACAATTATTATATATAATTATAATTGGTAAATATTCTTTTTGTGTTTAAAAAATGTAAATTGAAAAAAGTACATTAATGTATCAAAATAAAATTTTAATTAAGACTTAAGAAGACATAATATTCTGACTATAATTTCTTAAAAAATATAATTTTCTATTTAAAACCGATCTTTTTATTAAAGGTTTGTTAAAATATGAACCATTTGTTTGCCATATTCAAAGAAAAAAATAATATATTGATAACTATTATTTTTTTCTAAAAATAATGTAAATTAAGAAGTATATTTCTGTATCAAAATTGAAATTTAATTTATTGAAAATTTGTTAGAATGTAAATTTTATATTAATTAAAGGAATTATTTTATTAAAAATATTAATTTAAAAAATGCGTATGTCTGTCAGTTTTTTAATTGAAGAACATTTTTTTGAATATGAATAATTTTTTATTATGTTATTTTCAATAGAAGATTTTAATATGTTGTTAAAGGTTAATTATTAACGAAGAGAAAATTTTAATTATTCATAAGAAAAATTAATATTTTAATAAATATTCATTTTTCTTAAAAAAATAAATTTTAAGTATTTTCAATAAAAGAATTTAAAATTCTGATAAAGATTGATCATTATTTCTTAAAAAACGTAGTTTCAAAACCAATTTTAGCATATTGATTTTGTAATTAAAGATTTGTTAAAATATCAACAATTGTTTTATTATATTCAAAAGAAAAAAAATATATTAATAAATATTTATTTTATCTTTAAAAAATATAAATTAAAAAAAGTACATTACTATATCAAAATAAAATTATAATTATGAAAATTTCTTAAAATATCAGTAAATTTTTTTAGAATTTAAGCCTTAAAAAATCATAAAATTCTAACTATAATTTCTTAAAAAATATTTTAATTAAAGTTTTGTTAAAATATCAACCATTTATTTGCCATATTCAAAGGAAAAAATAATATATTGATAAATATTAATTTTTTCTTGAAAGAATGTAAATTCAAAAGTATATTTCTGTATCAAAATTGAATTTTAATTTATTGAAAATTTGTTAGAATCTAAATTTTATATTAATTAAAGGAAAATATTGATATTTTTGATTATCATTTTATTAACAAAGTTAATTTAAAAAAGGAGTATGTTTATTAGTTTTTTAATTAAAGAACGTTTGTTGTTGGAACTCAAGATTTTATTAAAATATTCGATGAAACAGATTTTAATTGGCCCCAAAAAATATTTTTGTGTCTAAACCTGTACCTTTTATCAGAAATAAATTAAATTAGAAATTGTTGCAAAAACTGAAATTATCCTACTTGATGTTTCCTGACACCGAAAATAAAATTCATTTTTTAGAGTGTAATTAAAATAGGGCATTTGTTTCACTAAAAAATTATCTCTGTATTACTCTGGAATTTTTATATATTCAACTTTTATCTTGTTAACATGTTAAAATTTTCATATATGAACAAATAAAATGTTTATATAATAACGAAAAAAATATACATCAAGGTAAATCTTTTATAAATTTGCTGTGGGGAAATGTGAAAACATACAGAGAGTTCCCAACAGAATTCCTTTTAAAAGAATGATGTTAATTATCCTTATTAGCCTTTAACGCTAAATTAATGGGCATAAAAGCTTTTAATGTCAATTTAAAAAAGCCCTGTATAAAACGGACCGCCATTGGAACTACGAGTTACCACCATAGGTCGGATAATTTGTTTACAGAATGTTATTAAACCCGAGCTGCTCAGTCTCTTCTGTCTAATCAAACGTCAGCGACTTGATGGGTATTTCACATCAACGTCACGTACGCATTCATTTTAGTGCAGCCACGTTCCCACTCAAAAAATAGATACTTTATTCTTCCGGGTGTTTATAAATAGTCAGTACTTGAGGAAATTGATTGATCAAGCTAAACATTGTTTATTGTTGATAATTATTTAATATTTCTACACCCCATATCACGTACGCATTCATTTTATCGCAGCCACATTTCCACTCAAACAAAAAATAGCTACTTTATTCTTCCGGGTGTTTATAAGTAGTAAGTACTTGAGGAAATTGATTGATCAAGCTAAAAACTGTTTGTTGTTTATTAAAACTCTTATAATTATTTAGTATTTATTATATTCATGTACCCCATATCACGTACGCATTCATTTTATTGCAGCCACATTTCCTCTCAAAAAAAATAGCTACTTTATTCTTTCGGGTGATTATAAATAGTTAGTACTTGAGGAAATTGATTGATCAAGCTAAAAACTGTTTGTTGTTTATTAAAACTCTTATAATTATTTAGTATTTATTATATTCATGTATCCCATATCACGTACGCATTCATTTTATTGCAGCCACATTTCCTCTCAAAAAAAATAGCTACTTTATTCTTCCGGGTGATTATAAATAGTTAGTACTTGAGGAAATTGATTGATCAAGCTAAAAACTGTTTGTTGTTTATTAAAACTCTTATAATTATTTAGTATTTATTATATTCATGTATCCCATATCACGTACGCATTCATTTTATTGCAGCCACATTTCCTCTCAAAAAAAATAGCTACTTTATTCTTCCGGGTGATTATAAATAGTTAGTACTTGAGGACATTGATTGATCAAGCTAAAAACTGTTTGTTGTTTATTAAAACTCTTATAATTATTTAGTATTTATTATATTCATGCACCCCATATCACATACGCATTCATTTTATTGCAGCCACATTTCCGCTCAAAAAAAAAATAGCTACTTTATTCTTCCGGGTGATTATAAATAGTTAGTACTTGAGGAAATTGATTGATCAAGCTAAAAACTGTTTGTTGTTTATTAAAACTTTTATAATTATTTAGTATTTATTGTATTCACGCACCCCATATCACGTACCCATTCATTTTATTGCAGCCACATTTCCACTCAAAAAAAATAGCTACTTTATTCTTCCGGGTGATTATAAATAGTTAGTACTTGAGGAAATTGATTGATCAAGCTAACAACTGTTTGTTGTTTATTAAAACTCTTATAATTATTTAGTATTTATTGTATTCGTGCACCCCATATCACGTACGCATTCATTTTATTGCAGCCACATTTCCACAAAAAAAAATAGCTACTTTATTCTTCCGGGTGATTATAAATATTTAGTACTTGAGGAAATTGATTGATCAAGCTAAAAACTGTTTGTTGTTTATTAAAACTTTTATAATTATTTAGTATTTATTGTATTCATGCACCCCATATCACGTACACATTCATTTTATTACAGCCACATTTCCTCTCAAAAAAAAAAAAAAATAGCTACTTTATTCTTCCGGGTGATTATAAATAGTTAGTACTTGAGGAAATTGATTGATCAAGCTAAAAACTGTTTGTTGTTTATTAAAACTCTTATAATTATTTAGTATTTATTATATTCATGCATCCCATATCACGTACACATTCATTTTATTACAGCCACATTTCCTCTCAAAAAAAAATAGCTACTTTATTCTTCCGGGTGATTATAAATAGTTAGTATTTGAGGAAATTGATTGATCAAGCTAAAAACTGTTTGTTGTTTACTAAAACTCTTATAATTATTTAGTATTTATTGTATTCATGCACCCCATATCACGTACGCATTCATTTTATTGCAGCCACATTTCCACTCAAAAAAATAGCTACTTTATCCTTCCGGGTGTTTATAAGTAGTCAGTACTTAATGAAATTGATTGATTAAGCTAAAAACTGTTTGTTGTTTATTAAAACTCTTATAATTATTTAGTATTTATTATATTCATGCATCCCATATCACGTACACATTCATTTTATTACAGCCACATTTCCTCTCAAAAAAAAATAGCTACTTTATTCTTCCGGGTGATTATAAATAGTTAGTACTTGAGGAAATTGATTGATCAAGCTAAAAACTGTTTGTTGTTTATTAAAACTTTTATAATTATTTAGTATTTATTGTATTCACGCACCCCATATCACGTACACATTCATTTTATTACAGCCACATTTCCTCTCAAAAAAAAAAATAGCTACTTTATTCTTCCGGGTGATTATAAATAGTTAGTACTTGAGGAAATTGATTGATCAAGCTAAAAACTGTTTGTTGTTTATTAAAACTCTTATAATTATTTAGTATTTATTGTATTCATGCACCCCATATCACGTACCCATTCATTTTATTGCATCCACATTTCCACTCAAAAAAAATAGCTACTTTATTCTTCCGGGTGATTATAAATAGTTAGTACTTGAGGAAATTGATTGATCAAGCTAAAAACTGTTTGTTGTTTATTAAAACTCTTATAATTATTTAGTATTTATTATATTCATGCATCCCATATCACATACGCATTCATTTTATTGCAGCCACATTTCCGCTCAAAAAAAAATAGCTACTTTATTCTTCCGGGTGATTATAAATAGTTAGTACTTGAGGAAATTGATTGATCAAGCTAAAAACTGTTTGTTGTTTATTAAAACTCTTATAATTATTTAGTATTTATTGTATTCATGCACCCCATATCACGTACCCATTCATTTTATTGCAGCCACATTTCCACTCAAAAAAAATAGCCACTTTATTCTTCCGGGTGATTATAAATAGTTAGTACTTGAGGAAATTGATTGATCAAGCTAAAAACTGTTTGTTGTTTATTAAAACTCTTATAATTATTTAGTATTTATTGTATTCGTGCACCCCATATCACGTACGCATTCATTTTATTGCAGCCACATTTCCACAAAAAAAAAATAGCTACTTTATTCTTCCGGGTGATTATAAATAGTTACTGAGGAAATTGATTGATCAAGCTAAAAACTGTTTGTTGTTTATTAAAACTCTTATAATTATTTAGTATTTATTGTATTCGTGTACCCCATATCACGTACGCATTCATTTTATTGCAGCCACATTTCCAATCAAAAAAAATTGCTACTTTATTCTTCCGGGTGTTTATAAATAGTTAGTACTTGAGGAAATTGATTGATCAAGCTAAAAACTCTTTGTTGTTTATTAAAACCCTTACAATTATTTAGTATTTATTTCATTTCTGCAGCCCCACATCTTTATGTTTATGTATTCAGTAGCTAAAGGTGGGTTATTCGGGGTGTTGCGGCCAAGTGGTTCAGATCAGAGATTCACTGTTATTGCCGGTTCAAATTAAGTACCTTGCCTAATTGACTGTTAGCCTTTATGACACGGTATATGGCCCTGGGGATATGCTATTTATATGTTTATTGGACGTTCCACAGAAAATATATAGACTGTAATCGCTTTTGTAGAATGAACGACTTTTTAGAATAATTGCTTTATGAAGATACCACGCGAATTAACAAGGATGTTCCGCCACGGTCGATTAAACTTATTGGCAATTTTGTGAGGATCGATGGGTATCTGACGATAAATTTATACGGTCGGATTTTTAAAATGTTACCTTATTTTATATAAGAGATGACCAACATTATTCGAATTCGAGCAATATTGGAGGAGCGATTTATATTATTTATGTTACATTTTTTTATAAAAACTCAACATTTCAACTAAATTCAGAAATACGAGGAATCATTTTTTTTGACACTCCTTACAAAATTTTTTAAACTAAAATATTGATTTTTCTATAAAATACTTGTAAATTGTTTTCATTATACAAAGTGTTGTGGACTATCAGATATTACTGAAAAAAGACAAAATTTAATATACCCCAAATTCCAATTTAATTTTTGAATTGATAAAGTAAAAATATATATATATGTTTCAATTAAAGTAAAAATGTTTTTAACGTTTAAAATTCTAATTTATGTTATGAAATTAACTTAATATCTCTAAAAATCAAATTTTAATAAAAAACTTTTCGACTAAATTCAGTAATACAATCATTTTTTTTTGAATACTTTCCTTTTCATTTAAAGTAAAATATGCCTTTTTCTATAAAATACTTGTGAATTGTCCTCACTATACAAAATGTTTTATGGAACATTCTATATCACTGAAAAAAGACAAAATTTAATATACCCGAAATTTTAATTATTTAATTGAAAATGTAAAAGTATACAGGTTGTTCCCGTTAAAGTAAAAAAGTTATTAAAGATTAAATTTCTAATTTATTTGATATGAATTAACTTAAAATCTCTAAAACTCAATTTTTAACAAAAAAAAAAAAAAAAAAAAATGGATAATTATACTTCATACAGTGATGGAAAAAAGTGTAGAATATTTTAAATAATAAATCTAGTAAATTATATATACAGTGGTGGAATATAGTATGGAATATTTTTAAAAATTATATTTTTTCCTATAGGATTTTTTTTTACAAAAAGTCATATTTTTGGACTAAATTCAGTAATACAAGGAATCAATTTTCCTTCTTACAATTATTTAAAGTAAAATATGCCTTTTTCTATAAAATTCTTGTGAATTGTCCTCACTATACAAAATGTTTTATGGAACATTGTATATTACTGAAAATAGACAAAATTTAATATACCCGAAATTTTAATTTTTTAATTGATAATATAAAAGTATACAGGTTGTTCCAGTTAAAGTAAAAAAGTTATTTAAGTTTAACATTCTAAATTATTTGTTACTAAATTAACTTAAAATCTCTAAAAATCAAGTTTTAACAACAAAATAGATAATTAAACTTCATACAGTGGTGGAAGAAAGTATAAAATTTTAAACAATAAATCTAGTAAATTATATATACAGTAGTGGAATAAAATATGAAATATTTTTAAAAATTGGATTTTTTTCCTTTGTGTTTTTTTATAAAAACTCAACTTTTCGACTAAATTCAGTAATAAACATTTCCTTCATACAATTATTTAAAGTAAAATATGTCTTTTACTATAAAATACTTGTAAATTGTCCTCACTATACCAAATATTTAACATGAATGGAACATTAGATATTACTGAAAAAAGACAACATTTAATATACCCGAAATTTTGATTTAATTTTTTAATTGATAATTGTTAATTTTAACAAAAAATGGTTAATTATACTTTATACAGTAGTTCAAAAGAGAACATTTAAATGATAAATCTGATAAACAAGTATGGAATTTTTTTAAAAATTGGATTTTTTTCTCTGGTATTTTTGTTATCTGTTGTAATGGTATTAAACAAATTCACTAATTACTTAATTACACTTGTTAGTATATCTTATGATAGTCCCCAGAATAGTTTCAAGACAAGAACTAAATTCTAATGAGGAACTACTCTTCATTAAAATCCTGAACCCTTTGTAGTTTGGTATAGATTTTTTCATGCTTTAAGTTATGTATTTAAAAAAAAAAACATTTTGAAGGAAGTAAATTCAATGTGTAATCAAATTTTCTCTGTATTTACTTTAGAAAATATTATAGTAGAGATTTTTCCTAAAATTGTTGATAAATTACTGAAAATTGGTATAAAATAAACATTATTTTAATATAATATTATTTGATACAATGATATTGATTAATGAATGTTGACAGGAGAAGAAATAATTTCTTCAAATAAGAAAAGCAGTTACAATAAATAACAATAAGTAATTTGGAGAATAGTCATTGAAATAATTTTATTTTTATTAGTATATTTATATAAATAATTTAATAAAAAAAACTAATTACACTCCCGAAAAAATTGATATGATTTTAATTTTTCATTTATGTATTCCTAAAGTACACATTCTAATCCCAAAATATAATTATACAATTTTAATAATTGTGTTGTTTTCAAATTTATTTTTACCGATTATCATAAAATTACTTAAATTCATAACATTCCATTGAATTAAACCATGATTTACTATTTTTGCCTGTTTTGAAATTTACTCAATGTCAGGCAATATTATTTGGTTTTAAATATTAATTTATAACAACAAATATTTAATAAAAGTTTTGCATGTTTTTTTAAAAGGAAAAAAGTTCTTACTAACAACTACATTTATAACTTTTAGATATTCCTCAAGTACTGCTATTTTTTATTAATATTAAGAAAATATTTAAATATTGAATTATTAATTATAATTTTGAGTTATTCATATAATAACAGTTATAATTTTAGTATTTATTTTTTAACTACAGTGGTTTAAAAAAATAGGAATATAAGATTAGAAGTACAGTGGTGAAAAAAAAGTATGGAATATTTTTAAAAATTGGATTTTGGAACAAACTGAAAAGCACCATGTTTCCATTTGCCGAGGAAAAAATGCCACTTCCTTGGATATTTCAACGATCCCAAACACTTATTTAAAATTATTAAAGAATGGTTTCTAATGAAAAACTTAAATGTGCTTGAATGGCCGTCTCAGTTCCCAGATCTAAATCCTATTGAGCACCTTCGGGATATATTAGATTTCAACAAGACAACGATCCCAAACACTTATTTAAAATTATTAAAGAATGGTTTCTAATGAAAAACTTAAATGTGCTTGAATGGCCGTCTCAGTTCTCCGATCTAAATCCTATTGAGCACCTTTGGGAAGATTAGGACGATTAATCCAAACAAAAAACATCAAAATCAAAGGGAACTTCTTCAAACCATACAGGAGCAGTGGCAAATATTCTTGTTGGCACATTAAAGAGATTAGATTCTAAGCATAAAAGATGTCAAGCAGTGAGCATTACCACAAAATATTAAAATATTTGAGTTAGTATTATTTTTATGAATATTAATAGAATATTCCATACTTTTTTCCAGACTAAATTGATTTTTTATTTAAAATAGAAACAATGATCATTTTGATTAATAGTCGATCTTTCAGTAAATTAGATTTTTTTTTCACCTCTGTTTGTCGACAAAATTAACATTTATTTTTTGTGACGGCTTTGAATTTGTTAATAATTATATTATACTTGTGTTCATTAGAACATTATTTCATCATAATAAGCGATGACGTTCGTCACATAAACCTTAATACAATAAATGAACTGGAGCCTTATGACAACAACGCCAAAAGAAACGGTAACTAAGCCAGTAAATGTCATTTACCAAGATAGCCGGATGGTTTATAACCACAATGGCGATGGCAGAGATTCCCCATTACTGAGTATCTCGAACGCACAATTTAACCTCCTGTCACTTATTCCTTGCTTACCACGCACATTTTCCTTTCTTTATATTAAACTACATTAGCGGAATTTTAAAATAACTGCGGTTCGTGTGTGTGGCTCGCCAAACAGACATCGCTATCTGCGTCGTTAAATGCATTAAATGAACTGTCGCACGGTTTTTGTTCTATGAACATTAAAAGAGTCTAGCTCTGGACCCCGAGTTGAATGGATATTTTCTTTTAGAGATCATTAAATTTATGATAACTGCCGTTACGCGATAACTTTTCATTTGCTGGCGGCGTAGAAATTTAAACGGCCATGATGTGCGTTCAATAAGTTTTACAAAGTGTCCCTTCGTGGTGTGACTTTAAATATTTACGTCATGTTTTAATGTAGAATCAATTAAAATTGTATTATTGAAAAGTTTACCTTTGGATAATCCTTAAAGTTACCATCGCAGAGGGTCGTTGTGGTAAAATATGTAAATTTGTTTATGTATTATAAATATTCATTGATATGCCTATTATATGTTAGGGGCGTCAATCCTGAGCCGTTTTTCAATCCTCGGGTTTGCGGAAGCACGGTCAACAAGTAATCCCGGATTAGTCCCGAAACATACAAATGTTTACTTTCAGAAGTTTTATTTAATTTTGGAAATCTAATTATCATTTATTGGTTTAAAACACAACGTATATTATACAAAATGTTTCTAAAATACAGTTCAGTAATGAAGATAACCTAAATATTTTTTTTTTCTCCTGAAGAAAATACAATACAGTTTTACAAAAATTAATTTTTACTCATAGTTTTGTAATCATGTTACTCTAAAATACATACAATGGTAGAAAAAAGCATGGAATTTTTATTTACTTGTTACAAATGTTTCATAATGTTTCAACCATTCTGTTGCAAATGATCATTATATTCACTAGTTTTTACTTTTTCTTAATAAAAAATCAATTTGGTCTGGAGAAATTATGGTACATTTTATTAACATTTATAAAAAATTAACAATAACTCAAATATTTCAATATTTTGTGTCGTAACCTTTGGCTTCTATCACTGCTTGGCATAGAATCAACCAGTCTTTGGCATGTTGGATAAAAAACAAAATTTAAAAAATATTCCATATTTTTCTCCACCACTGTACGTACAATTCGTACAGTAGCGTAGATTCTGGATTTTTTGCCATATTTTCCCTATTTTTTATATCACTGAATATTTTTAAAAATTGTTAAGCTTTTCATATCAAAAATTTATAAAAAAAAATTGTACTCTTTTAACATTAATTAATTTTTATACTTTTTTGGAAATAATTTTATTATTTATATATTTTTATAAGTTGTTTCACTTAAAGTAAAAAAATTATTGACTTTTCAAATTCTAATTTATTTGTTATGAAATTAACTTAAAACATCTAAAAATCAATTTTTAACAAAAAATGGTTAATTATATTTTATACAGTGGTTCAAAATAGAACATTTTAAATGATAAATCTTGTAAATTGTATTCACAGTGGTGGAAAAAAGTGTAGACAATTTTTAAAAATTGGGTTTTTCCCTCTGGGATTTTTTGTTGTTTAAATGATAAATTTTGTAAATTGTATACACAGTGGTGAAAAAAAGTGTAGAAAATTTTAAAAAATTGGATGTTTCAGTCTGGGATTTTTTGTATCTGTTATAATGGTATTAAATAAATTCACTAATTTATGTTGACCGTCCACTTTACTATTATTTCTTCTCATCTTATTTATTTATCTTTTTATCAGACATATTTTTTAACCAGGAAAAGATTATGGAATATTACTTTATTTGCGGTTAGTTGTACTTAAATCCTTAATATTTTCGGTAGGTTTCAACGTAGTAATGCCATACTGAAACATACCTAATTTTCAACAATTTTGTTTAATTAATTACACTTATTAGTATATCTTATGATAGTTCTCAGACTACTTTCAAGGCATGAATTAAATTATAATGAGAAACTTCACTTCATAAAAATCTTGAACCCTCTGTAGTTTGGTTTAATTTTTTTTATGTCTTAGGTTGTGTATTAAGATACAATTTGATATTTTCAGATATTTTTTACACAATATTCCATGTTTAGTAGATTTTCATAACAAAAATTTATAAAAAAATAGTGCTCATTTTAATTAATTGTTATACTTTTTTGGAAATAATTATATTATTTAAGATATTGTTTACTTTCACATAAAAATTAAATTGTTTAGATGAAGGATTTATTAGGGCTTATAAAATGTCCAATACAAAATTCCTCATAAAATTAAATTTATCTAAAAATAAACAAACAATCTTGAATAGAGATAATTGGAAGCGTGTAATCCAATTCCTCCACATCATAAGACGGGCTGTTCAGCTTAATAAACACAACATCCTAAATAGATTTCCCCGCGCCTCGGGTTTATTTTGTTCTGGTTGAGGAGATGACTTTTATAAAATTCATATAATGAAATCCTAATCTCGGCCGTATTTCCCCCGAGTAGATAAACGGCGACGGGGGCCGAATGAGATGGGGGTGAAATGACTGTGCGGAAGGCGCTTTACGCGCAGCGGACCGCCAAACCGAATCTAAGGCCGAAGGATCTTCAGATCTGCATTTGGATCACCGGCTGTGCAGACGAGTCCCGGCTTCATCCGCCGTTATGCTTCATAACGCCGAAACGATGGATGGGATCCCGGAAACTTTCACTTGACAAATTTATAGTTTTACGGGGATAACCTTATGGAAATTTTTATTACATATTTGCGAATGGAAGATACTAGTAATAATTTTAACTACTAACTCACAATGATATAGGTATCACTTCAGCTGTTGAGCTAATTCTTAAAGGTTATTTGTGGTTTCCATTCTTATGAGTCGTCCTAGAATGTCATTTAAAATGTCGAAAAAATAAATATATATATTTAATAGAGAATAGAGATCAAGTCTTGGGTACATTGTTCCATTCTCCCTAAAGCTGTTGAGCTTCTTCTTGAAGGTTATTTGCGGTTTCCAGATTTCTTATAGTCGTCCTTGAATGTCATTTAAAATGTCGAAAAAATAAATATATATATTTAATAGTGAGTAGAAATCAAGACTTGGGGTACATTGTTCCATTCTTCTTGAAACTGTTGAGCTAATTCTAGAAGGATATTTGTAGTTTCCAGATTTCTTATGAGTTGTCTTAGAATGTCATTTAAAATGTCGAAAAAATAAATGTATATATTTAACGGTGAGTAGAGATTAAGTCTTGGGGTACATTGTTCCATTCTCCCTGAAGCTGTTGAGCTAATTCTTGAAGATTATTTGTGGTTTCCAGATTTCTTATGAGTCGTCCTAGAATGTCATTTAAACTGTCGAAAAAATAAATATATACATTTAATAGTGAGCAGAGATCATGTCTTGGGGTACATTGTTCCATTCTCTGTAAAGCTGTTGAGCTAATTCTTGAAGGTTATTTTTGGCTTCCAGATTTCTTATATGTCGTCCTAGAATGCCATTTAAAATGTCGAAAAAATAAACATATACATTTAATAGTGAATAAAGATCAAGTCTTGGGGTATATTGTCCATTCTCCCTGAAGCTGTTGAGCTAATTCTTGAAGGTTATTTGCGGTTTCCAGATTTCTTATGAGTCGTCCTAGAATGCCATTTAAAATGTCGAAAAAATAAACATATACATTTAATAGTGAGTAAAGATCAAGTCTTGGGGTACATTGTTCCATTCTCCCTGAAGCTGTTGAGCTAATTCTTGAAAGTTATTTGCGGTTTCCAGATTTCTTATGAGTCGTCCTAGAACGTCATTTAAAATGTCGAAAAAGTAAATATATATTTATATATATTTTTAATAGTGAGAAGAGATTAAGTCTTGGGGTACATTGTTCCATTCTCCCTGAAGCTGTTGAGCTAATTCTTGAAGGTTATTTGTGGTTTCCAAATTTCTTATGAGTCGTCCTAGAATGCCATTTAAAATGTTGAAAAAATAAATATATATTTAATAGTGAGTACAGATCAAGTCTTGGGGTACACTGCTTCATTCTCTCTGAAGCTGTGGAGCTAATTCTTGAAGGTTATTTGTGGTTTCCAGATTTCTTATGAGTCGTCCTAGAACGTCATTTAAACTGTAGAAAAAATAAATATATACATTTAATAGTGAGCAGAGATCATGTCTTGGGGTACATTGTTCCATTCTCTGTGAAGCTGTTGAGCTAATTCTTGAAGGTTATTTGTGGCTTCCAGATTTCTTATATGTCGTCCTAGAATGCCATTTAAAATGTCGAAATATTAAATATATATATTTAATAGTGAGTAGAGATCAAGTCTTGGGATACATTATTCCATTCTCTCTGAAGCTGTTGAGCTAATTCTTGAAGGTTATTTGTGGTTTCCAGATTTCTTATGAGTCGTCCTAGAATGCCATTTAAACTGTCGAAAAAATAAATATATACATTTAATAGTGAGCAGAGATCATGTCATGGGGTACATTGTTCCATTATCTGTTAAGCTGTTGGGCTAATTTTTGAAGGTTATTTGTGGTTTCCAGATTTCTTATGAGTCGTCCTAGAATGTCCCAAAGATGTTCTATTGGATTGGTGTCAGGACTATTCGCTGGACACTCCATAAACGCCAAAGAAATTGATAAATTTCATTTTAGTTTCTCTATAGATATTTAAAACAAATTTAAACATTTTAAATATTGATATATCTATTTTATTGGGACTAGTTAAGAAGACAACATATTTTTACTGTGATGGTGATTTCTGTTAATAATTTTTTATGAGTGACTTATTTAATTCAGATTAAGGGCCGGAATAATTTTTTTAATTCAGGTGCTCGTACTTTCAAGGAGTTCCGATTGATCATTTATGTATATAGGTCAGAAAGAGCATCAAAATTTTATTGAATTATTTCACGTTCCGGAGTAGATTTAATCAGACAAAAAGGCGAGGGTAAACAGTGGTTTTAGGTCGTCAAACCCCCTTATTAGGAAGCAAGGAGTTGAGTAACGGAACAACAGGCCGACTCGAGGAGATATCAAACTCCTTTTCAAACAGAAGAAAAGCCACTTTTACATGTTAATCAGAGATAAACAAACGGGATCGCAGTAATTTATGCCGGCAGTACATCCACTGTCGGGCTTTCCACCTAATTTAAAATGCACTTCAGGAACGTAAGTAAGTATTTGGACTTCTGATTGGATTATTTAACGTCTGGTGGCTTGACACTAAACCAAACTATGTTAATTCATTCCATGATAGTATCTAATTGAAAACAAATTGGCGGAACTAAATTGTATATTAATTTCCACACAAATTTAAATAGTTAAAACGTCATCAAACATTTTACATAAGGTGATCTGTGTCATCAATACAGATAAGACACTAAGATGTAATAATAATAATATATATATATATATATATATATATATATATATATATATATATATATATATATATATATATATATTCTTCCATTCATCTATCCTGAATTAAATTTAATTATTAAATAGGAATAATTTAAAGTCGTAGAGAAGCAATTACACATTTTTAGGAATCCCCTTTTAAAATTATCAAAAAGATTCAAATTATTTCAACGTTAATGCATTTGCCTTCGTGAAATATTTTTTAATATTCGTTTCCAATTAAGTTCATCTCTGTGGTAAAAAATACAAAAACCTTGTAAAAATTTTAATAAGATTCCTATTGTTGAATTAACAAAACGACGAAATAAAACATAAGATACTTAAAAGGAGCATTACACAGCAGTAATTCTTGAAATTTATTTGAATACACGGCTGCATTAGATTAATTTTAAAAAGTAATTAAAAATAATTAGGTTAAAAGCTCTTTATAAAATCTTTACACCTTTTTTTGCAGTTGAATTAACAATTTTTTATATTGAACAAACCAAAGTTGGTAGATTAAAAAACTAATCAAACTTTATTCAATATACTATAACGTATTTAAGTGAATATTCATCAAAAATCTCCGATTAAGTCGACCACAGATTCTTTACAAAAGTAACAAATTGAAAGAATTGCCCCCATCACTTACTTTAACAGCCTTTAGTCCACCAAACTTATTTACCGTATTTTATTTTACGACTTATTTTAAATTAAATTGAATCGCAAAACGCATTCAATATAATTTATTTGCCACGATGCTTCCTAACTTAAAATATTATTGCCGGTACGTGAGGCCTTCCAGTGTTTTACGACCTCTTGTGCTCCGTAATTTAGAGGGGCTCACCAATAAACTATTGAGGTACATATATATACAACGGTTTAAAGTTAATTTTAATATAATATGTTAATTATTTACAGTTAAATTGGGAGCAATTATACAGAGAAGTCGTAAACAGTTCCTGTTCCTTAATATCTTTTGAAGGAAACAAGATATTGATTAACTAACTGAATATTACCCTATTAATTTTAAATTAGAATTGAATAGATAATTAAAATACCTTTTAAATGATATGTAATAAGATCTACCTTTCCATTAAATAAAAAAATAGTTGTTAATGCCCATATGATACATACTTTATCTATTTTATTATCAATGGTTTAATCTACCTACAAAAATCCTTTTGCTGAGATATTTTACAGTCTTTGTATGCATTAAGTCTTCTTTTCCTCATATTGGGTGACATCAAATTTGACATACATTTGATAATTAAAATGAATTCTAAGGACTGAAGTAACAATCTATATTGAAGCCAATACATGAATATTGGTGACATGATCACCTTTTAATTGATTTAATTGATTTTGGGATGACTGAGCAGTCATTATTGTCTTCATTTGAAATGTCAAGAAGTGGCATCGATCTTGATGAAGGTTTGTAATCTTGAGTTGTAGCCACAATCATTTTAGACTTTATGTGAACCTTTATTGCTCCTCCAAGGTTGAATCTTCTGGATACAATTTTCTTCTTTCCTTTTGTCAGTGCTTTAATCTATCTACAAAAGTCCTCTTGCTGAGACATTTCACTGTCATTGTCTGCATCAAATCTTCTTTTCCTCATATTTATTGGCACCACATTTGACATGAGTTTAATACTTCTATTATCCACCAAGTGTAATAAACAAAATAGTTTCAGCTTCTTAGTTTTCTGTATTATTGAATGAGAAATTGTTTAATTCATAATTTTGGTCTAGCTCAGTATTTTTTTTATAATAATGTAATACCTGTGGATACATTTGGTAGTTAAAATGAATTCTATGTCTGAAGTAACAATCATATTGGCGCCAATACATAAATATAATTATCCAATTAAGAATTAATTAATGAAATTACAATGATGGACATAATCACCTTTTAAGGCTTTGATTTTTGGAAGGATCAATTTTCCCCTTCTTGACACAACGATTTGAATCATCGAGTTCATCCGGCCTCACAGTAAGGCTGAAGCTATTGACTGAGCAGTTATTATTGTCTTCATTTGAAACGTCAAGAAGCGGCGTCGATCTTGATGAAGATTTGTACTCTTGAGTTGTAGTTACAATGATTTTAGACGTTATGTGAACCTTTATTGCTCCTCCAAGGTTGAATCTTCTGGATACAATTCTCTTCTTTCCTTTTGTCAGTGCTTTAATCTGTCTACAAAAGTCTTCTTGCTGAGACATTTTAATGTCATTGTCTGCATCAAATCTTCATTTTTTCATATTGATTGGTATCAAATTTGACATGGGTTTAATGCTTCTATTATCCACAAAGTCGAATAAACAAAATAGTTTCAGTTTCTTAGTTTTTATCAGTATTGAAGAAGAAATTATTTAATGCATAATTTTGGTCTAGCTCAGTAAGTTTTTTATAATAATCTGTTACCTGTAGATACATTTGATAGTTAAAATGAATTCTAATGACTGAAGTGACAATCTTTGTTGAAACGAATACATAAATATAATTCCATCTAATTAAGCATTAATTAATGTTTTAAATGAACTCTGAAATTACAGGGATTGACACGATAACCTTTTAAGGCTTTGATTTTCGGAAAGATCAATTTTCCTCTTCTTGACACAATGACTTGAATCATTGGCTTCATCTGGCGTCACATTAAGGCTGAAGCTGTTGACTGAGCAGTCATTTTTGTCTGCATTTGAAATGTCAAGAAGTGGCATAGATCTTGATGAAGGTTTGTAATCTTGAGTTGTAGTTACAATGATTTTAGGCACCATGTATTCGCAACCTTTTCAGCTCCATCAAGGTTAAATCTTCTGGCTACAACTATCTTCCTTCCTTTGGTTAGTGTCTACAAGAGTCGTCTGGCTGAGAAATTAGACTGTCTTTGTCTGCATCAAGTCTTCTTTTCCTTAAAATGGGTTGTAAGAAAGAAGGAATAAGTTTAATATTCTTATTATCCACCAAGTCTGATAAACAGAGTGAGCCCAGCTTCCAGTTATGTTTGATACCAACAATATGGCAATATAAATTTTCTGAAAATCTGTATGAAAAATTCATACAAAAGAAAAGTGCTTAAATTACGAAATTCAGTCTCTAATCCACAGATTAACTTCCTGGTTGACAGCTTATAACCACTTTCTTTCAAAATTCCTGTGTTACCCAACATCAACAATATTAGTTTAACTTAATTCGTTCAAACAGCAGTTAAGCATGCGAGTATGTGGTAATGAAAAGCCTTATAATCTTTTTAATTAAAAATGCTTACACGGTTCGTCGACGTAACCTGCTTTTCATAATTGCATCATACTTTAAAATACTGAATTTTCTGTGTATACACCACATCTACGTGCTATAAAGTGCCTCATGGTTTGTTATATCAAATTTGATTAGCAGGTGCATTTTGCAACTATGTTGAGCTCAAATTTATTTTTTGCAAATACAATTCCACTGCTCATCATTTACTTAAAAAAGAACACTATGGAAGAGGGAATTATTTCCTTTTGCATAATAATTAATATAAAAGTAATAGGAGTAACTTCCGTTTTCATGGGACCGTTTATTTCAGTTAACAGATTTACTGTATTATTTTAATTTCATTATACAAAAAATACTGGTTGTCCTTTTTTAAATATTTTTACTTGTATAGTATCAATAATATCCGACTGGATCTTTTTTAAATTGTTTTCCTCCCTGGCATGTATGACAATGCAGTTTCTACATGCAATATGGGGAATCGTGATCCATAATAATTCGGCAATGCGAAATAGGAAACGTGACCTGATGATAAATGACCCAGTTCTTACTTGTGTATCGTAAAAACCACCTTTACTTCTATTGAACCAAGAAATCTCCCCGAAATATTAAGCAAATAATTTCTAACAACGTTTATTGTTTTCTTCATCAAAGTTTGTTGGTTTTATTATCAGTGCATACGTGCAAGAAAATAAATGTTGAAACGTTGATTAAAATTTCTTTCCTTGATTATAATTGAAGAAAAATAATGTTGTGTGTATAGTAAATTTAAATATTTAATTAAGCAAAAAATGATTGTATGTTTTTAATAATTTTCTTCTTAAAAAATACATCATTAAATGAAGACAAGAAATTAATGCATCCCACTTATAATTTTGTAAATTATTTTTTATCCCTTTCTTTAGAACTCATTCATCAACCCTTTTTTTAATTTTTGCTAATTATCAATATGCAAAGTCAATCTAGAATTTAACAGTGTGTCAAGCGAAAATACCCAAAATTAAGTTCAAATTTTTATTTTTTATAAACAACATTAATTTTTAATTTTTTAAGAAAAATAATATTTTTGTAACAATTATGAATAAAAACTTATTTTTAAATAAATATTCAAGGAGTATACATTTATTTTTTCCCTTTTTAAGAAATTATTAATAATGATCAATTATTAATTAATTAATTTGATGTTGATTCTTCGAATAACCCTAATACTTTAACTGACAAGTGGTTGTTAATTTTTTAAATAAATTATTTGATGTAAAATTTCTTTATTTTGTAAGGTCGATTAGAGAAATAAAAAAATAAAATATAATTTTGTAAATAATTTTTATTCCTTTCTTTAGAACTCATTTATCAACCCTTTTTTTTAATTTTTGCTAATTGTCAATTGCAAATTCAATCTAGAGTTTAACAGTGTGTTAAGCGGAAATACCCAAAATTAAATTCAAATTTTTATTTTTTATAAACATCAAATTTTGTTAATTTTTAATTTTTTAAGAAAAATAATATTTTTGTAACAATTATGAATAAAAACTTATTTTTAAATAAATATTCAAGGAGTATACGTTTATTTTTTCCCTTTTTAAGAAAATATTAATCATGAACAATTATTAATTAATTAATTTGGTGTTGATTCTTCGAATTACCTCAATGTTTTAACTGACAAGTGGTTGTTAATATTTTAAATAAATTATTTGATGTTAAATTTCTTTATTTTGTAAGGGCGATTAGACAAATAAAAAAATAAAATGTTATTTTGTAAATAATCTTTACCCCTTTCTTTAGAACTCATTTATCAACCCTTTTTTTAATTTTTGCTAATTGTCAATATGCAAATTCAATCTAAAGTTTAATAGTGTGTCAAGCGGAAATAACGAAAATTAAATTCAAATTTTTATTTTTTATAAACATCAAATTTTGTTAATTTTTAATTTTTGAGAAAACAATATTTTTGTAACAATTATGAAAAAAAAGCTTATTTTTAAATAAATATTCAAAGAGTATACGTTTATTTTTTCCTTTTTAAGAAATTATTAATAATGATAAATTATTAATTAATTAATGTGATGTTGATTCTTCGAATTACTCTAATATTTTAACTGACAAGTGGTTGTTAATATTTTAAATAAATTATTTGATGTAAAATTTCTTTATTTTGTAAGGTCGATTAGAGAAATAAAAAAATAAAATATAATTTTGTAAATAATTTTACCCCTTTCTTTAGAACTCATTCATCAACCCTTTTTTTTAATTTTTGCTAATTATCAATATGCAAAGTCAACCTAGAATTTAACAGTGTGTCAAGCGAAAATACCCAAAATTAAGTTCAAATTTTTATTTTTTATAAACATCAAATTTTGTTAATTTTTAATTTTTTAAGAAAAATAATATTTTTGTAACAATTATGAATAAAAACTTATTTTTAAATAAATATTCAAGGAGTATACGTTTATTTTTTCCCTTTTTAAGAAAATATTAATCATGAACAATTATTAATTAATTAATTTGGTGTTGATTCTTCGAATTACCTCAATGTTTTAACTGACAAGTGGTTGTTAATATTTTAAATAAATTATTTGATGTTAAATTTCTTTATTTTGTAAGGGCGATTAGACAAATAAAAAAATAAAATGTTATTTTGTAAATAATCTTTACCCCTTTCTTTAGAACTCATTTATCAACCCTTTTTTTAATTTTTGCTAATTGTCAATATGCAAATTCAATCTAAAGTTTAATAGTGTGTCAAGCGGAAATAACGAAAATTAAATTCAAATTTTTATTTTTTATAAACATCAAATTTTGTTAATTTTTAATTTTTGAGAAAACAATATTTTTGTAACAATTATGAAAAAAAAGCTTATTTTTAAATAAATATTCAAAGAGTATACGTTTATTTTTTCCCTTTTTAAGAAATTATTAATAATGATAAATTATTAATTAATTAATGTGATGTTGATTCTTCGAATTACTCTAATATTTTAACTGACAAGTGGTTGTTAATATTTTAAATAAATTATTTGATGTAAAATTTCTTTATTTTGTAAGGTCGATTAGAGAAATAAAAAAATAAAATATAATTTTGTAAATAATTTTTACCCCTTTCTTTAGAACTCATTCATCAACCCTTTTTTTTAATTTTTGCTAATTATCAATATGCAAAGTCAACCTAGAATTTAACAGTGTGTCAAGCGAAAATACCCAAAATTAAGTTCAAATTTTTATTTTTTATAAACATCAAATTTTGTTAATTTTTAATTTTTTAAGAAAAATAATATTTTTGTAACAATTATGAATAAAAACTTATTTTTAAATAAATATTCAAGGAGTATACGTTTATTTTTTCCCTTTTTAAGAAAATATTAATCATGAACAATTATTAATTAATTAATTTGGTGTTGATTCTTCGAATTACCTCAATGTTTTAACTGACAAGTGGTTGTTAATATTTTAAATAAATTATTTGATGTTAAATTTCTTTATTTTGTAAGGGCGATTAGACAAATAAAAAAATAAAATGTTATTTTGTAAATAATCTTTACCCCTTTCTTTAGAACTCATTTATCAACCCTTTTTTTAATTTTTGCTAATTGTCAATATGCAAATTCAATCTAAAGTTTAATAGTGTGTCAAGCGGAAATAACGAAAATTAAATTCAAATTTTTATTTTTTATAAACATCAAATTTTGTTAATTTTTAATTTTTGAGAAAACAATATTTTTGTAACAATTATGAAAAAAAAGCTTATTTTTAAATAAATATTCAAAGAGTATACGTTTATTTTTTCCCTTTTTAAGAAATTATTAATAATGATAAATTATTAATTAATTAATGTGATGTTGATTCTTCGAATTACTCGAATTACTCTAATATTTTAACTGACAAGTGGTTGTTAATATTTTAAATAAATTATTTGATGTAAAATTTCTTTATTTTGTAAGGTCGATTAGAGAAATAAAAAAATAAAATATAATTTTGTAAATAATTTTTACCCCTTTCTTTAGAACTCATTCATCAACCCTTTTTTTTAATTTTTGCTAATTATCAATATGCAAAGTCAACCTAGAATTTAACAGTGTGTCAAGCGAAAATACCCAAAATTAAGTTCAAATTTTTATTTTTTATAAACATCAAATTTTGTTAATTTTTAATTTTTTTAAGAAAAACAATATTTTTGTAACAATTATGAACAAAAACTTATTTTTAAATAAATATTCAAAGAGTATACGTTTATTTTTTCCCTTTTTAAGAAAATATTAATAATCATCAATTATTAATTAATTAATTTGATGTTGATTCTTCGAATTACCCTAATATTTTAACTGACAAGTGTTTGTTAATTTTTTAAATAAATTATTTGATGTTTAATTTCTTTATTTTGTTAGGTCGATGAGAGATATAAAAAATAAAATATTTATTAAAGTTTACCAAATAACTGCTGTACTCAATTACCAATACAAATCAGTTGGAAATTTTATTTTCAGTAAAAGCCTTTAATTTGAGCCCAAATTTAATACAACAACATCATGGTTTTCTGTTAGTATCACGTGCCATCCCCCAGTGGATGTATAATATAAAATCGTTTATAGTCAAAGAGGCACAGTTGCGAAATGCCAGACCCAATAATTGAAAGAATTAATTGACCTTTTCAAAAAGCTCCACATGGCAAACACATAAAAAGAACGTGTTTCAGCGGCACCACACTCGATGTAAAAAAAAATTTGTTTCAGTTTTATTTATGTAACACTTGAGCTTACATCGACCGGATTATGACAATTTTTGATTTTTAATTTCCATTTGTTTTTATCGTTTTATATTCTAATTTTGTGTTGAGGTTTTCAGGATTTTCAACCATTTTTTTATTTTAATACCTGTTTGGATATTTAATGGGCCAAGCCATCAAAAGGTCACTTTTTGGGATAAATGCTTTTATTCTGATTTATTTTCTCCACATGATAATTTAATTACTTTAAGATTTATTATATTGTATATTTCACAATTATATACGTATTTAATTTCATTTCATCAGACTGAAATTTGAATCTAAAATATAAAGGAGCAAACACAGACATATATTAATATTTAAATCAAAGCAAACAAGTGATTTCATTGGAATCATCGACTCGTGTCCCCGAGGTAATAAAAGATTCAAATTACAAGTCAGCATAGAAGTATTCAGATATCGAATTCGCATTAGATAAGAATACAGAATTGAATTCTATGATATCAAGTCGGATTGAGTCTTTGTTGTGTTTATAAATGTACATTTTCTCATTTGTTTTATAACTTTGGATACATCCAGTGTATTGATTTGAGCGACAATGTCCATAGAAAGTTAAATTGCAGTTCTAAGAAATTCGCTCTAAAATATCCAAACGGCCGTTCGACAAAATTGCTAAAACGTAAAATGTAATTTTATATGAGATTTACAAACTGCAAGAAAATATTTTGTTTTTTACTACGTTCTTTTTTAGCTCTGAAAAGAAGGAAAAGAAAATTAGACGTTGAGAAACTACTAAATCAACACCAAGAGAGGAGAATTTAAGCTACAGTCACACATTTTTAACTGCATCTAAATTATTTTTATAGTAATGTAATTATAATTATCTCCTTCAGTGATTAAAAAGAATATTCTTTAATTTTATCTAAAATAAACTCTTCCCTGGAACTTTATTAGCCTAAATATTTATAATAATTTACATACTATGGTCGTCTTTTTCAGTTATTAAAAGAGAACTCTTTGAAGTGACAGGAAGTGTTTGTAGAAAGAAAAGCTAGTTGTTCATAATAATCAAAAAAGACCACTTGAATCTGGCCTTAGACATGTTAATAATCCAATTTTGTAAGAAAAATATATAAATTTACATATTATAATTTTTCTTTTCAATGTCTAAAAGAAAGTTTGAGTTCATAGGATATATTTCTGGAAAGAAAAACTAAATCTTATAATTATCATGATTCATAATAATAAATAGAACACCATTTGAATGTGAACTGAGAAGATGTGATCCCAAAGTATAATTTCATTATAATGATCCAATTTTGTAAGTACAATTGTTTATATTAATTTACATATTTAGTTGTCCTTTTCAGTGATTCAAAAGAAGTACCACGATTTCATCTCATAGAATGTGTTTCTAAAAAGAAAAGCTAAATCTAAAGAATCTAAAGAATCTAAAGAATCTAAAGAATCTAAAGAATCTAAAGAATCTAAAGAATCTAAAGAATCTAAAGAATCTAAAGAATCTAAAGAATCTAAAGAATCTAAAGAATCTAAAGAATCTAAAGAATCTAAAGAATCTAAAGAATCTAAAGAATCTAAAGAATCTAAAGAATCTAAAGAATCTAAAGAATCTAAAGAATCTAAAGAATCTAAAGAATCTAAAGAATCTAAAGAATCTAAAGAATCTAAAGAATCTAAAGAATCTAAAGAATCTAAAGAATCTAAAGAATCTAAAGAATCTAAAGAATCTAAAGAATCTAAAGAATCTAAAGAATCTAAAGAATCTAAAGAATCTAAAGAATCTAAAGAATCTAAAGAATCTAAAGAATCTAAAGAATCTAAATAATCTAAATAATCTAAATAATCTAAAGAATCTAAAAATCTAAAGAATCTAAAGAATCTAAAGAATCTAAAGAATCTAAAGAATCTAAAGAATCTAAAGAATCTAAAGAATCTAAAGAATCTAAAGAATCTAAAGAATCTAAAGAATCTAAAGAATCTAAAGAATCTAAAGAATCTAAAGAATCTAAAGAATCTAAAGAATCTAAAGAATCTAAAGAATCTAAAGAATCTAAAGAATCTAAAGAATCTAAAGAATCTAAAGAATCTAAAGAATCTAAAGAATCTAAAGAATCTAAAGAATCTAAAGAATCTAAAGAATCTAAAGAATCTAAAGAATCTAAAGAATCTAAAGAATCTAAAGAATCTAAAGAATCTAAAGAATCTAAAGAATCTAAAGAATCTAAAGAATCTAAAGAATCTAAAGAATCTAAAGAATCTAAAGAATCTAAAGAATCTAAAGAATCTAAAGAATCTAAAGAATCTAAAGAATCTAAAGAATCTAAAGAATCTAAAGAATCTAAAGAATCTAAAGAATCTAAAGAATCTAAAGAATCTAAAGAATCTAAAGAATCTAAAGAATCTAAAGAATCTAAAGAATCTAAAGAATCTAAAGAATCTAAAGAATCTAAAGAATCTAAAGAATCTAAAGAATCTAAAGAATCTAAAGAATCTAAAGAATCTAAAGAATCTAAAGAATCTAAAGAATCTAAAGAATCTAAAGAATCTAAAGAATCTAAAGAATCTAAAGAATCTAAAGAATCTAAAGAATCTAAAGAATCTAAAGAATCTAAAGAATCTAAAGAATCTAAAGAATCTAAAGAATCTAAAGAATCTAAAGAATCTAAAGAATCTAAAGAATCTAAAGAATCTAAAGAATCTAAAGAATCTAAAGAATCTAAAGAATCTAAAGAATCTAAAGAATCTAAAGAATCTAAAGAATCTAAAGAATCTAAAGAATCTAAAGAATCTAAAGAATCTAAAGAATCTAAAGAATCTAAAGAATCTAAAGAATCTAAAGAATCTAAAGAATCTAAAGAATCTAAAGAATCTAAAGAATCTAAAGAATCTAAAGAATCTAAAGAATCTAAAGAATCTAAAGAATCTAAAGAATCTAAAGAATCTAAAGAATCTAAAGAATCTAAAGAATCTAAAGAATCTAAAGAATCTAAAGAATCTAAAGAATCTAAAGAATCTAAAGAATCTAAAGAATCTAAAGAATCTAAAGAATCTAAAGAATCTAAAGAATCTAAAGAATCTAAAGAATCTAAAGAATCTAAAGAATCTAAAGAATCTAAAGAATCTAAAGAATCTAAAGAATCTAAAGAATCTAAAGAATCTAAAGAATCTAAAGAATCTAAAGAATCTAAAGAATCTAAAGAATCTAAAGAATCTAAAGAATCTAAAGAATCTAAAGAATCTAAAGAATCTAAAGAATCTAAAGAATCTAAAGAATCTAAAGAATCTAAAGAATCTAAAGAATCTAAAGAATCTAAAGAATCTAAAGAATCTAAAGAATCTAAAGAATCTAAAGAATCTAAAGAATCTAAAGAATCTAAAGAATCTAAAGAATCTAAAGAATCTAAAGAATCTAAAGAATCTAAAGAATCTAAAGAATCTAAAGAATCTAAAGAATCTAAAGAATCTAAAGAATCTAAAGAATCTAAAGAATCTAAAGAATCTAAAGAATCTAAAGAATCTAAAGAATCTAAAGAATCTAAAGAATCTAAAGAATCTAAAGAATCTAAAGAATCTAAAGAATCTAAAGAATCTAAAGAATCTAAAGAATCTAAAGAATCTAAAGAATCTAAAGAATCTAAAGAATCTAAAGAATCTAAAGAATCTAAAGAATCTAAAGAATCTAAAGAATCTAAAGAATCTAAAGAATCTAAAGAATCTAAAGAATCTAAAGAATCTAAAGAATCTAAAGAATCTAAAGAATCTAAAGAATCTAAAGAATCTAAAGAATCTAAAGAATCTAAAGAATCTAAAGAATCTAAAGAATCTAAAGAATCTAAAGAATCTAAAGAATCTAAAGAATCTAAAGAATCTAAAGAATCTAAAGAATCTAAAGAATCTAAAGAATCTAAAGAATCTAAAGAATCTAAAGAATCTAAAGAATCTAAAGAATCTAAAGAATCTAAAGAATCTAAAGAATCTAAAGAATCTAAAGAATCTAAAGAATCTAAAGAATCTAAAGAATCTAAAGAATCTAAAGAATCTAAAGAATCTAAAGAATCTAAAGAATCTAAAGAATCTAAAGAATCTAAAGAATCTAAAGAATCTAAAGAATCTAAAGAATCTAAAGAATCTAAAGAATCTAAAGAATCTAAAGAATCTAAAGAATCTAAAGAATCTAAAGAATCTAAAGAATCTAAAGAATCTAAAGAATCTAAAGAATCTAAAGAATCTAAAGAATCTAAAGAATCTAAAGAATCTAAAGAATCTAAAGAATCTAAAGAATCTAAAGAATCTAAAGAATCTAAAGAATCTAAAGAATCTAAAGAATCTAAAGAATCTAAAGAATCTAAAGAATCTAAAGAATCTAAAGAATCTAAAGAATCTAAAGAATCTAAAGAATCTAAAGAATCTAAAGAATCTAAAAAATCTAAAGAATCTAAAAAATCTAAAGAATCTAAAAAATCTAAAGAATCTAAAAAAAGAATCTAAACAGTCTGAACAGTCTGAACAGTCTGAACAAAGAGACTAAAGAATCTAAAGAATCTATTTTGTTTTTAAAAGATGTATTGACAAAAGGAATCACTTTATCGATGACGACAAAAGTTATCCATTTTGGACATTAAAAGAAGACTAGTGAAATTTGATCTTAAAATGTGTGTATATAATCTTTATTATTTACAATAATTCAACTATATTAGTCTGTTTCAGCGATTAAAAGAAGGCTATTTGAATTTGATCTTAAAGAATATGTTCCCAAAAAAATCTCTTACAGGAGAACCATTCAAATCATTTAATCTTTATTATTTAAATCATTTTAAGTCTGTTACAGGATAACCATAGTATACGAAAAGAGTTTGATCCATCTGAATCCTGAAAGAGACAACATGAACCACAGAGTCAGTAAGTCTCCCACTATGAGACAGATCTCTACTGTCTCTGTCATACATAATGTCTCTGTCTAAAGTCAGACGGATTAAACGCTTTTCTTACTGTATAATCAGCATAGGTTGTAACAATGAAATATAATTGTCATTTAAACCTATTAAATTTCTAAAATTTAATGTTAAAAGTACGTTCCTAGAAAAAAGCCTCTTGAACCATAAATATCCAAGTCATGCTTTATTAAAGACTAAACAATATGGTAGAGTATTACTATAATTAATAAATAAATTCGTTGTTTGTTTAAAATTATTTCTTTAACTAATAGTTAAAATTGTGCCAACATGAAGAAGGATTGGTAAATTGCTAAAGCTGAGTTTCGATTATTAGAAATTAAATTGAAAAGTCACTTAAAAATTTATCACGTCTATGTGTCACTCAATAAGTACTCAGAGCAAAAGGAACACGACATAAATTTTTCTTTTTCATCTACTCAACTAAAGTGTTCCATTAACCTGTATTTCCAGTCTGCGAACAGGTGTATTTGTAACGAGACAAAGGTATTATTTTCAAAAGAATTACGATTAAACTTTATAAAATATTTATGGGAAATTATTAAATTTCACAATTATACTGCGAGGGTCGATTATAAATTCTCCCGGTACATGACAGACGTAATTATTCAACTTAAAATATGCGAAAATTGATCGGCCGTCTGTTAATATGTGTATTTGGTATACCTCAGTTAATGCATGCAAGCAACGCATATATCTTGCTGCTTTTGTAAGCAGCACCGTTGAGTTTCACCGGAGTTGCACGTTTCGCTCATATTTAACATTCGTGTTCATTGTAAATGCGTTCGTCTGACCGCGAGGGTGAATATGGATGAGCCGCCAGATTTCTGCGGACAAACGTCAAATACAGTTACTGTTCCTCAATACGGATTAAAGTAAATAACCATTCAGACAGACAAGAACAGTAATCTGTTGTAACAGAATAGACTCCCTTAATTCTTAATATTAAATAATAATCTTGCCCAAAGGCCTAAATATAATAACTGAGACGGCAACAATTTGATATTAAGCCAAGTTCTAATTCGTTCGGAATCTAGTGGAGCGATAAGATTGGGGGAATTATCAGAAGTAATCTAGTTTCATTTATTTACAGAAAGTCATTAAATCATGGTAATAAAGTAATGTCGTTTCTACTCATGTCGATATTAGATAGTCTTTGTGAGCTAATTGCTGCGTTGGGTACTTTGTGGTAGGGAAAAGTCTTATGGGTTCGCGTCACCGACATGTTCCAAAATTTCAATATTCAAGAAAGTCTTCTTTAAGGCATTTTATGGTGCTAAATAACAGACAAATTAATAATAAGCCGGATAAAATGTATCCATGTCCACAAATAATTAATACTGGTCAAAATAAAACAGTGATATTTAATCTAGGAAATTCAAATTACCCAATTCAAAACACTCGCAGTGAATATGGATGATCCATGCACAAAAACAGACAAAACAAAACTACGAAAACCAAACCACCAATAAAATCAGGCGTGTTCAAACGCCAAGGATATAAAACAAATTAGTCGGCCGTAATTGCCAATCGACTTTATCTAGAAAAGCAAACGTAACCAGTTGAAGTGAGACGTTAATGCCCCGAATTGACTTTTTATCTCTTTAAAGAAATTCCAAATATACCGGATATGCATTTAATGTTTATTTGGGACCGGGTTCCCGTTTTTATTTTACCCAATCCCCACTTGACAGAGATTTTCATTAATTAAATTAGGACTTAAGTGCCCCTTAATACGTTCGTTTGAAAAATATGGTGATTTTAAATGATCTGATCCGAAATTACGAAGATATAATTTAAAATAAAATGTGAATTTTACTCAAAAAAACATTGAACTAATTTGTACTTTGTACTATATCAACGAATTTGTGTAATAAATATTCATATAGTATTTTATTGATCCAATTTATTTAGTTTATTGGCCATATATTATAAAAAATTTATATTTATTTTTTGATAGGTAAAACTTTTAAATATTTTGTGTCGGTTTCGATACCAATTTACTAATAATTTATTGCTAAACTTTATTTATTCATTTAGTTTTGGTGTAGAAGAAACTGAGTAACATATTTTGGTCGGTTGAGTAATTTATTTAGGAATGACCCAATTATTCAGCATTATTAAATCCGACTAATTGTGTAAAGATCTTTTTAAATAAAATATATTATTCTAATTTTAAAACAGACAATACATTTTGTCTTTTATATAAAAACCAGTATTTACGCCTTATAAAGTTTCTGAACAATTTTAATATAATCCTGTACTCTTATATTCCCAAGAAAGCATAGATTCAAAGTAATCGCATTAAAAATATGCTGCTGAGAAAAATCTACCGCAATAGTTTGTTTAATTTTGCATAAAACCACTGAAAAATTAAACACATTTCAAATGTGGATTTATAGTTTTCTTTAAGTACACTTTAATACACACAGAGTGTAAACTATTTAAAGGGTAATATGGATTAAAATGTATATAAAACTTTAATAAATATGGACCAGCAAATAACATTGTCAAAGATGTGGAAGATTATTGGTCTGATACTAATAAGTTATTTAATATATACAAGCAAACAAAAGAGCTTGAAACAAACACAAAAAACAAATACGTACATCCAATACTCATTTCATTTTTAAGGAGACACCTTTTTGAACTCTTACTGAAAAGCTGTAGCTCATTAAGACCTTGTACTGAAGTACCATGGACTAAAGTGTTTAAATAACTTCAAAAGGAAAAATGTAAAGGGCTTAAATCAGATGATATTGCAGGTCCCTTCTTCATCAGTTATGTTTTATATAAATGCTTTCTATCAGCACTCAAAAGGTAAACTGGAACACCATACTTTTGAAAGAAGATATCATCAGTTTGGTAAAAAAAATAGAATCTGTAATTGTCACAATACCCATCAAAATGAGGCTGATATTTAAATTTCATTGATATTTTCCGGGACTCAAACATTTCCAATGAAGTTAACCTCATCTAGAAAAAAAAATGAGAATAAAAAGCAGTGTTTTCAGTATATTTATGAACATGATACTTATAAGGAATCTGCTTGTGGAAAGTTCATAAAAACAAGAGAAGGACTTTGACTAACATTCTCTCTTCGTGCTAAAATGATGTTGGAAATGATACTGCTTTTGTTCAATGACGCCCTATCGGAAGATCTTTGATGACTTCTTCCATAGATTCCATGAAAAGGAAGTTAGTGACTTATATAAAATATAATAAAGACATTCCATTAATACGACAGTACTTAAAATGTAAGTTAATCTTGAGTTAAAGAGTAAACAACCATACCAAATGAAAAGTTGTGTACTTATAACCAATACTCCTTTCATAATACACCACATCACTATGATAAAAAATGAAGAAAGGTATTGTAAAATAAAAAAAATAGTTAAAAATAAATAATTTTTCTTTGTATTTGAAATTATTCATTTGTAGATTTATATTTTTTAAGACTTTTTTACTTATTTTGGTCCATATTATTTTATAATATATGTATTTATTTATGTTATTATAAATAATTTGTTTCATTGTAGTTTCCATTTACCAAAATATAGATATATTGATAAACAAAATGTTTAATAGTTCAATTAAATTGCTTTAAAACATACATTATGCCATTAGGACACAAAACATATAAAAGTAAATGTAATGTCATATATTTAATAAAAAATCATATAAAAACTGATATAGTGACATTGAAGTAACATAATAAAGTAAAAAAAAACATATGTAAAACGAAAATGATAAGTAACTGATCATAAGCAATTATCAAAAGCTTTTACGTTCAGGTAGTATTAACATTTTTATCTCCTCTTTTGAAGGATAATCTTAAACTTGGTATTCTTGTACGTATAAAAAATTTTTGTAATTAATTTTTTGCAATCACTTTAAGAAAAAATATTTCATGTTACTCCAAATTGTTCTGGTCAAATAAAACAATTGCCTACAACTTGTGTTTTCTTATTATCTCATAAAAAATTATTTTTCAATTATAAAAATTCTGAAAATTTTATTATGAACACACCTTGGTGTGTCAGTTACACAAAATTGTTCTGCCCAAATGAAACAATTGCCTGCTACTTGGGTTTTCTTTTCATCTAACAATAAATTATTATTTTTCGTTAACAAAACAATTGCTGAAAAAATTCTGAAAATTTTATTATAAACATACCTACATATTGGACAATACTATTTTCAATCAATCTTCTCATTTTTAAAGTAAGGAACTCAACAGGGGATACTGAGGAACTCCACACAAGATGTGGAGTGTATTGATGATTGATTGATGATCCCATTCATCAGAAACATATTGAGTTTATTTTATAAATCAGAATCAATCAACACTATTCTGTGCTCCTTTATAACACGCTATTATCATTAATTATCAACAATATGATCTTAACCCTTAGATATACTTTTATAATCTATCAGATAGAATAGAATGTTCAACACAATCAAATCAATCTTCTGACAGGTAAAGGCACTTATTACTACCACTAACAAGTTTTTATTGTTTAGAGAATCTAATTCACATAACTTCTGATAGAAAACTACTGTTGTATTTTTTATTGTTATATTTTCTATAAAAGATTATTATTTTCAAAATAATTCATCATTTGATCTTAATTATTATTTCAAAAATTTTATGTTTTTCTCCTGTAATAAGATTCTTATGAAATCCATCTGTTTCAATCAATTACTTTGCCTACTTCAATGATTATTGAGTATTTTACTTTATTCAAAATATCTGTAGGGGATGCATATTTTAAATAAAATTCAAATAAAAATGTATGGAGCTTTAATTAACAATAAAATAGCTTTATTATTTTTTGGTACTGTATCTATATTGTTATAGTGATCAAATATTTGCTTTGGTAAAAAATATTATATTCATCGAATAAATGAAATGATAGCAAATATCAATATTGTGGCTTAATTATCTGTCTGTAATAACATATATTAATGTATATAAATAATATGTCTTGTGAATACATTTTTTTATGTTATTTCTTATAAAATTTACTTTAATTCTCTATTTAAGCTTATTATTAATAGTATATGCTTTTCATAGGTAATAAATTATCTATTAATTTGACTTTCTACTGGAATATTTAGTTTACTCAAGAACATGATCTACGTCTCTGCTACAGTGTTTTGAATACCAAGAGAAGTACATTAAGGGTCGATACGACTTCTCCAGGGTTTTATTATTTATTTGTATATTTTTATAACATATAGTAAGAAAAAACTGTATTTTATTTGTTACAAGTTCGTATTATTTTGTTTGTTTTAGAAAACTAAATCTGGAGATTCCATATCAGTTCCAAATTCAGAATTATATTCTCTTGTTTACTTTCACTTATGAAAGCAATTTCTTTTTAATAAAATTATTATTTTGTTATTCAGGCTATTTTTGGGAATGTTCCAAATGTTTCTTTACCTTCTTAATGTATTAAAAGTTGTTTCATTCCTGAATAGTTTATTTTGTTGACCCATTAACTGATTTCCAATAAATCAATTTTTTCATTCAAGTAATTTGTTTGTTCTTTACATTTTTAACAATAATGATGTCATTATCTTCACTAATACTTTCATAATTATTTTAGTTACATGAAAATGAGGGTTAATATCTCTTTATACTCATTGACATTACCTGACCAAATTTTGCGTAGATTTTCTGGTTAAAATTCAATAATTTTATCTGGTTGATCTTAATCACGTTCTTTTGACGTATTGGTTTACATATACGTGTTAGAAAAATAATATTCAACGTGTTTTTATTGGGATTTGTTGCTTGGGGAAGTCGACGTTACCCATCACAATGAAAACAATGATTAAAATATCATTTTCTTATTGAACAACTTTATTAATATTTATTAATATATAATTAATTAACAATTATTTAATTAATTAATAATAAACCATTGCTAATATATCCCCAATTAATGTGTTTAGGAAATATAAACAGTTCCTGTAAAATATAAAGTAATAACAGATATGTATTGAGGTTTTTTACTATATTTGAAAAGAAAAATATATACAGGGTGTTTCATATCTTAGTCGAAATTTTTTAACTAGATATGCACTTCCAAATAATAAGTCGATTTCTTAAAAAAATTCTAATAAAAGTCTTACAGAAAACGAGATAAAAAATGTTAAAGTTTGTAACAAAGCATTATTTGTGGGCATTATTTATCTCTTTGACTATTTATTTTACTTTTTTTAACAATATCCTTAATTAATGCTGTACATTTTATAATAAACTACACTAAATTAATAATAAATCAGTTTATTTTTGTAACTAATGTAACTAGTTAACAATGAAAGAGACAGAAATGATTTAATTTATTGGGTAATATAAACGTATGAATCAGTAACAAAATGTTTATCGATTATATTGTGGTCACGTAAAAGTAGAAGGTTTTAGTTGAGAAACTTCTCTGAATTCAAAGCTATTTTGAAACTTTTCTAAATATTCTTTTCATATATATTTAATAAAAAATTATAATAGTAAAGATTCAACTAATTAACATCCTCAATACAAACCAGTTTAGTATTTGATGGAGGCTCACATCGTTGTGCTACATTTGAATTTTTGGCGAATGCGTCAAGTTGCTTATAATAAAATTTATATATAATACATACAAAAAGATGTTACCATTTTATAAATTAATAATGCAATTAATATACATTAATTTTTTAGTATCTAATAAAAATAAACCAGATAGAAATTTTTTACCTTACAATATTTGGAAATATTAAAAAGTAAATAGTGCACAAAGTTGTGGAGTAAGGTTTGTTTTTTAATCCTTCTGTTGGACTTAATATTTTTTTAAAAAGAAATTGATTTATTATTTATAAGTGCATAATTTCAGATAAGTTATGAAACACCCTGTATAAATTTACATACATATATTTTCAAGCATAAATACAAATAGTTACACTCAAGTTATTTCTTGTCCAATTTAGATAATGTATAATGAAATTATACTTTTACTTCTTTGTTTCAACATCGTCAAAAAGTTAAAGATGTTAATTAATTTATTGTTCTGTGGTGTCATAAAACTACCATAAATAGAAATAAATTGCACACTTGAAAATAGAGCTAATTCACTTTTAGCCATTTAATAGTAAATTAAAATTTTTATTCTTCTATTTGTGGTTTTAAAGACCAAATAGTCCTTGTTTAATGTTTGAGGACAAATACAGCTTTTAGTAAATATCTACAAAAATTATAGGTACTCTTAAATACATGACAATCTCTTTTATAGAAGTTTTTAAATGTTTACTTAAAGAACATAGTAAATAATATATAATTAAAATATTTAATATTTAGTCATAAAATTGAATATTAGAGTTTCGTTGTGAATAGTTTATTCATGTTTATTTTGTCATAATTATGTATAAACCAGATCAAAGTATAATAGAAGATGAGTAATTAGAACAGCAAAAAGTCAAAAAGTCTTCTATAGGCATTCATATCAATCTAACAACCAGAGAAATACTTGAATAATGTTCATAATTATTACTGAGATTACTGGAACGAATTATATTTTATAATAAACCTCAGACACAATTATTTGTATGAACTCCTAATTATGTGATAGCATTTAATTTTTCCTTGGCTTTTTATTGCTTTAATAAAATAATAAAGAATATAATCAAAATTCTGTTTGTGTTTGCCATGAAAGATTAAACTATTTCAGCAAATCCTCAAGCAATTTTATTCCTTCCCCATTATTACTCTAAATAAAAGTAATGATTCCATTTGAAATTTAATGTTTAATTTCCGACTTCGGCTTACTTCCAAAATGTGTAGATACGAAAATGGGGACGGACAACTCAGGCACCAACTAGATATTTGTCATCCGATAAAGTCTGCGATTTGCTGGCAAATGCATTTTGTCGACTATGCTTCGAGCACACTTCACACTTCAAACTGACTTCCGAGTTCGTGTTTGGACGTCGAAATGAGAAAATACTAATTCGTTCCAATTAAGTTCGTACGAAAAATGCGAGTATTATTAAAGGGGCTTTGCACTTCCACCAATTAAAACTGTGGGCACTAATTTTAGGATAAGTATAATTCATATTACAACATTTAATAATTACTGAAAGTAATTGACTTTGCACTATATAATTACATCGTTACGACAAAGTAAAAGTAGGTAACATGACTACTTTGAAGAAAAAAGAATATGTTACTAAGTAATAATTAATCCAAGACATATTAGAGAATAATATTAAAAATATAAAAAAATCAGGATGGCCATCAGATTAATGATTTAACTAAAATGGCTGTAAAGTCACCAATTTTGATGCTGAATAGTTAACTTTTGGCATATACGTCAACTAAGGATCGTCCTATATGGAGCCATTATTACTATTACCAAATTTTACACAGGGTGGTCGATACGTATGATTAATTTTGTGCATCTTGATATGACTAAATTACATTATATTTTTGTAAAATGTTTGTTAATAATTTTTTTATGTGTAGGGAATGTTTATACTAATCGAAAGATATTTTAATATTCAATTTAATTATGCTAAAACATACATGGTGTTCAATTGATAGTATCAAAGTTATTGATGTTTTAAGATCGAACTAAATAAACGTAAATAACGAACACCCTGTATAAAATTTGGGTGTACTAATAATGTCTTCTTATAGAATGATCCTTGTTTAACGTGTATGTCAAAAATGAAATTTCGGGTATCAAAATTGGTGGCTTTACAGACATTTAAGTTGGACCATCAGTCTGTCAAAATTTTTGAAAAATAAAAAATAACCCAAAAACTATTTCGGGATTATTATATAAATTTTAATAAATAAGTAAAATTAAATTATGGTCATAGAGAGTAACAAGTAAATGAAAAATTCAGTAAAATACATTGACTAGCTTTGGCATTGATCTAATGTGGACCAGTTTATCTCCAAAGTGTGTGTAGGCAGAATTGAACTTCAAAGTCTCTATAATATATCACATGTATTCAATAAGTTCGAGATCATGGCAACAAATTTACATCAAAATGTTTTAAATATCTTCTCATTGACTACTAATGGGCTGAAGAGGTTAATCTCTTCATCGAAGACATGGTCATAGAGAATAGCAAATAAATGAAAAATTTAATAAAATATATTGAATACATTGATTAAGAAATGAGATGATCTGGAGACTCATTGACCATCTTTGGCATTAATCTAATGTGGGCCAGTTTATTTGCAAGTTGCCTTATTATATACCAAATCTTCTTAACTCTTAAGAACCTTCAAAGTCTGTGTAGGCAGAACTGAACTTCAAAGTCTCTTCTCTATGATGTATCACATGTATTCAATAAGTTCGAGATCATGGCAACAAATTTACATCAAAATGTTGTAAATGCCATTTTATTGACTACCAATGGGCTGAAGAGGTTCTCTCTTCAACCAAGACCTATTGTATCAGTGAAAACAACTGATATTGCTGCACACTAAATAGTTCCAAAGTTAAACAATAAAATTGTTTAGAAGAAAAAGAAGTTTGTCATTTATTTTACTGAGAAAGTACTAAAAAAATTCAAGAAGCTTTAATATATACTATTGTGGTTTATTATATGAATTATGGTCATAGAGAGATGCAATTAAATGAAAAATTCAATATTGAATACATTGATTAAAATGTGAGGTGATCTGGAGGCCCATTGACTAGCTTTGGCATTGATCTAATGTGGACCAGTTTATTACCAAGTTGTCACATTATATACCAAATCTTCTTGACTGTTAAGAACCTTCAAAGTTTGTGTGGGCAGAACTGAACTTCAAAGTCTCTTCTCTATGATGTATCACATGTATTCAATAAGTTCGAGATTATGGCAACAAATTTCCATCAAAATGTTGTAAATGCTTTCTCATTGACTACCAATAGGGTGAAGAGGTTAATCTCTTCATCAAAGATCTATTGTATCTGGGAAGGATCAGTGAAAACGACTGATATTGCTGCACACTAAATAGTTCCTAAGTTAAACAATAAAATTGTTTAGAAGAAAAAGAGTTTGTCATTTATTTTACTGAGAAAGTACTAAAAAAATTCAAAAAGCTTTAATATATACTATTTTGGTTTATTATATGAATTTGTAATAAATAAGTAAAAATAAAATTATGGTCATAGAGAGATGCAAGTAAATAAAAAATTCAATAAAATATATTGAATATATTAATTAAAAAATGAGATGATCTGGAGACTTTTTGACTAGCTGTGGCATTGATCTAATGTGGACCAGTTTATTACCAAGTTGTCACATTATATACCAAATCTTCTTGACTGTTAAGAACCTTCAAAGTTTGTGTGGGCAGAACTGAACTTCAAAATCTCTTCTCTATGATGTATCACATGTATTCAATAAGTTCGGATCATGGCAACAAATTTCCATCAAAATGTTGTAAATGCTTTCTCATTGACTACCAATAGGCTGAAGAGGTTAATCTCTTCATCAAAGATCTATTGTATCTGGGAAGGATCAGTGAAAACGACTGATATTGCTGCACACTAAATAGTTCCTAAGTTAAACAATAAAATTGTTTAGAAGAAAAAGAGTTTGTCATTTATTTTACTGAGAAAGTACTAAAAAAATTCAAGAAGCTTTAATATATACTATTTTGGTTTATTATATGAATTTGTAATAAATAAGTAAAAATAAAATTATGGTCATAGAGAGATGCAAGTAAATAAAAAATTCTATAAAATATATTGAATATATTAATTAAAAAATGAGGTGATCTGGAGACTTTTTGACTAGCTTTGGCATTGATCTAATGTGGACCAGTTTATTACCAAGTTGTCACATTATATACCAAATCTTGTTAAGAACCTTCAAAGTTTGTGTGGGCAGAACTGAACTTCAAAGTCTCTTCTCTATGATGTATCACATGTATTCAATAAGTTCGGATCATGGCAACAAATTTCCATCAAAATGTTGTAAATGCTTTCTCATTGACTACCAATAGGCTGAAGAGGTTAATCTCTTCATCAAAGATCTATTGTATCTGGGAAGGATCAGTGAAAACGACTGATATTGCTGCACACTAAATAGTTCCTAAGTTAAACAATAAAATTGTTTAGAAGAAAAAGAGTTTGTCATTTATTTTACTGAGAAAGTACTAAAAAAATTCAAGAAACTTTAATATATACTATTTTGGTTTATTATATGAATTTGTAATAAATAAGTAAAAATAAAATTATGGTCATAGAGAGATGCAAGTAAATAAAAAATTCTATAAAATATATTGAATATATTAATTAAAAAATGAGGTGATCTGGAGACTTTTTGACTAGCTTTGGCATTGATCTAATGTGGACCAGTTTATTACCAAGTTGTCACATTATATACCAAATCTTGTTAAGAACCTTCAAAGTTTGTGTGGGCAGAACTGAACTTCAAAGTCTCTTCTCTATGATGTATCACATGTATTCAATAAGTTCGAGATTATGGCAACAAATTTACATCAAAATGTTGTAACTGCCTTCTCATTGAATACCAAGAGGTCAATCTCTTCATCGAAGACATATTGTATCTGAGAAGGATCAGTGAAAGCAACTGATATTGTTGCACACTAAATAACTCCAAAGTTAAACAATAAAATTGTTTAGAAGAAAAAAGTTTGTCATTTATTTTACTGAGAAAGTACTAAAAAATCCAAGACGCTTTAATATAAATAATTTTGGGTTATTTAATAAAACATATTGAATACATCTCTTCTCTATGATGTAATGTACTAAAAAAAAGTTTTATAGAGAAATTTATATTAATTTAAGTTACAGGGTAACGTAAAATTTAATAAAAACCAAATATGCAGAGGTTGTTATTGATTATTGAGTAGAATAAATGATCTTTCCACAGAAGACGTTTTGCTTGTGAAAAGACTCAAGAACGCAATTGATGATGAACCACAATGACATTTTTCTATTTGATTTTATGAAAATATATATTCATTTCATTTTCATGATTTTTTTTGTTGAATGAAGTTCTATTATATAAGAAACAATAATTTAGAGAAAATATTGAATATTACGGAAAGAAATTGGACCATGTCCATGTTTTAAAATATAAAATGCTGTAAAGCTCATTTTAGTGAATTGTTGGACTTTGCATTTAGATGCATAACATAATTTAAACTATTAATATCATTACATTAACGTAATAAGGAAAAGTTGGTCTGCACGTTGATCATTAAAATAGCAACTCACTAACAAAGTTATCATTTTAGAGAAAGTGAATCTCAGGAAGTGCTCCACTTGAGCTGAAAAGTTTCTCGGCTGATGAACATCCCCGACCTTGGTTACATCATTAACTTGAATAATTAGCATGTGTTCTGGGGGTTGTCGTGATTTCATTTCGCTCACCCTCACTTGATGAATGTCTGGATTTTCCCACATTGGTGGCTTCGAACTAAAGGGAGAAAGTTGTTTGTTTACGCGATTTATTTAAATCAGTCACAGTTAATTGATAAATTGGTCGTGGTGTAATTAAACCCTTGCCACGATTACCCTTTTACTTAAAATCGGATTTTGGCGTTTATGTAGGTCTGCTCGATTAGGTGTTTTTAATAAGTTAAATTTTACTCATCTTATACACAATAAAACACAAATTTTAATTGTTTTTGTATTATTCAACATTTACAATGGTGGATAAAAGTATGGGATATTTTTAAAAATTGAATCTGTTGTAATTTTGTTGATTTTTTATTTAAAAAAAATAAAAACATGTGAATATAATGATCCTTGTGATTATATTTGTTCAAATTTGTAACAGATTAAGGTAAATTTCAAGTAACATTTATATCAAGCAAATAAATAGTCCACAACTGTAGTTATCAAAAATCACAATTTGGGTTAATTAGTAAATATTAACGTACATTAATGATAATTAGTACAAAGCCACTTGTTAAAATAATTATTTAATCAATTATAAACCTAAAACTCAATTAGGATTCTATTAATTTCAAATATTCAATTTAATATAATTAAGTCCATAAACAGAGTAAATTACTATCTCCAACAATTATTCTCAATGAAACTATAAAAAAGGATTAATAAATAAATTGAAAATATAATTTATAGGAAAAAATGGACAAACTACTATTTTTTTTATCAAAGATAAGATGTATCAATCGTATTATTCTGGTCTATAAAACTGCCGGAATGAAAATGGTATGCGTAAGAAGGCATGATTCGGGATCGTCATCGTAGACCTTTATTAGGATTTGCCGGTTCAAAGGTCGTCCGTGCGGAATGACAAGTGACGCACGTCATTGCTGTGTAATCGAGAAGGGCCCCCCCGACTCCGTGGAGGCGTTCGCCCCGTCAACAGGACGTCGTCATTTTTCATGTTGCCGTATTTCGTGACAGTCCTTGTTTTCGGGAATTAGGCTGTACAAGCGGGGGTCTATAAAAATGATGGGATTGGGATATGGGGTCGTAAAATTAAATTAAGTGCAACACGTGTACGATATGTAGTTGGCGCAGTAAACTTCGAACCTAAGAAAAAGGCCTAAGCACTGTTTTATAAATAAAATTGGCTATAAAATATTGTATAAAAAGGATGATGTTAGTATTGACTATGGAAGATAAAATAACAATTTGTTATTCTTTCTAAATCTCTTCGGTTCCATTTATTTGTAATGTAAAAAGTTATTGAGCATAAGCTTTAAACTTTAAAAGTTTAATTACATGAAATTACAAAAATATGCCCAATTCTGCAATACAGAACAACAAAATTAAATAAAATAAATTCTTCTTCTGAAATAAATTTCGCCGCAAAATTATGGAATATTTACTACTTTGAATAACAAATTTTTAACTGTATATTAAAGTATTAACTGAAATTTGGCAGATCTCGAAATAAGTAATATATAATATTTTTTATTTTTTTACAAACAATAAATAACTTTCTTACTGACTTTTTGCGTAATATAAAATACATATTTCAAAAAAAACTATAATTGTGTTCAGCTAAGACATAAAATTATTTCTAAATAATTTCGAAATATTAATTAATGTTGTTCATGAAGCATGGAAAACAGATTTACCAAATATGAATAGAATAAAAATGCTGATTCTGTATCAATTTGCAGAATCAAAACAGTTACCAAATAAATCAAGAACCAATCAAAGTTTTCATACCAATAATGTACCTATAGTGTATTCACTTATTCATTGAATGAAATGATATTTACACAAAATAAGAAATATTGAAACTGAGGATAAAAAGAAAATCACAAAATTATTACAATATCCATCAAGATTGTTAACTATAGAAGAAGAGAAACAAATATTAAAATCAGGAATAAAAATTGATGACTTGGAAAGATAATATCATTTTTTAACTTATATGAAAATGATAATTAATATTGTAGTGGTTTGTGTTCGAATTTAAGTTCCCGCTATATTTGACGTTATCTTTTTCAATTGTTGTTTATTGTTTAGGGATTCGAGTTAATTAATGTAATATTATTTTTGATTGTCATTGTTACAATCATTTTTGTTCAAGACTGTAATAAGTTTGTAAAAAGTTTTGACTAGTGGTATGATTCGCTCTTTTCCGTTCGAGTGTTCAAGTAGTTAGGACGTGCGATTACTTAATCAAAATCTAGGTACGAATTTGTACATATTTCTTGTTAATAATGCCTCATTTTGTACTAATATCTGTGTTTGTTCTGTTTGTTTAAATGTAGAGTATATTTTCTTAGTTTAAATCTTTCAAATGATTGTCGGTGTTATGTGTAAAACTTGTACGTGGTCACGGCTTTTTTATTTCTATTCACTGTCAGATTCTGTTTCTAGCATTTCAAAATTTACAATCATTTTACTGTTATTCTCGTTTATTTAGAAACAATATGATCTCGTAAAATAGTTTTTCTCATGTATAGATTTCTGAAGACCTATGTTGGAGCAATGTTTTCGGACATCAATATCTTGTTAATTTTTTATGATATCGTTGTCTAATTTAGTTTCACTATTTTAAAGTTATTATGTGAGATCAGCTGTTCAGAAGTATATTATTTCTTATGTTTTAACGTACGTTGAACGTTGATTGTTTTTTTATCGAAGTATGTATACGGTGTGTATACCTTTTTGACATTGTTCATGAGACGTTGTGGCGATAACTCCGAAGGGATTGTTATTATATTTATGCTTATTATTTGTGTGGTGGTCAATAACTGATGAAAAGACCTTCCTTTTGATGATCTTCCAAAATGGGGACCAGGAGGAAATTGGCTTCAGTATTCGATAGAGTGTCATTAAATTCATTTAATTCATGGCCATTTCTTCGTAACTCTTGTAAATTCAAATGATATCCTGAGTTGTAACATCACAATATTAATAAAGTCAATATTTTTTGATTCGAAAAGAAGAACAATAATTTAAATAAAAGTTAACAAGATACCTTTAAATATTCCCCATTCGAGAATTAAAACAGGATGTTATCATTAATGGCCAAAAATTTTCTCTCAAAAACTGAAGTATATACAGTATGACATTACATTTATATATAATTTAAACTAATTTATAATTTTTTCGTACATAAAATATTAAAAATAAGATTATACGCTTTCACGATATTTGTGACAAAAATATTTATATGAGCCAATTCTGCCAAACTGACCAAAAAAGAAAAGAAAAATTTTATTGTACATAACCTGAAACCACGTGCTTATCACACAATAGAACTTGTTTATATTACTCTGTACCCAGTTTGAATGGAGTATAGCATATGCTGCTTATGTAGGTATCCATTTTTTATATAATAGAAAATAATATAGAAAATAGCAACAACGAAATTATTCTGATATAAAGATTAAGGCTTTCGTGACCATTCTTTCCAATGTTGGTTAGCCACGTACATCGACCAATAAACCCGAACAACTATAGATATGGATTATTCTGATATTTTATTATATTGTAGAATACTTTTATGTTTTAATAAAAGACAAAATACCAAATTCATACATATTCATTTAGTGTTAGAAAGAACAAAATGAGCTTTGAGAAATGCTTCCCCTTCCATTATTAAATAAAATAATACATAAAAGAAATATATCTTTTCTTTGCACCCTTACATAAAAATATTCTAAATTGAATTTCCTAGTTCAATAACGAAATATTAACAGATACGCCTTTATTCATTCAAAAGCCTTTTGTATTTTCTTACATTCTCTCATTTTTACAATTTAATACACATTTTAATCATGTTATAAAATTTCTTGGCAATAATATTAATGGATTAATGCCTTATATTAAATTTCAGTGTAAATATAAATTTTAAGTAAAAATAAATAATTCATTCTTTGTTTTATTTAATTTTAGAATGTCCTATAACATCCAGAATTGTGGAAAGTAGTCCGTATAATAAAGAAACAATTTGAAATATGTTTTGATGACACTGAATTATATATTATTATAACATTTATTTTATTGCATTATACTATATGTGTTACTAATATTAATCTGAACATCATTATTATTATACATCGCCAAGGTCTTTCATCTTACCATAATTATTTCTCTAATAACTTTGTATATTTTTTTCAATAAATATTCATAAATTTTCCTTTAAACTGTATCTTTAATTTATTTTTAAAAAATAATATATTATAAGAAAAATAACATACTTATTTCATGTTTGTTAATTTTTAAAAGTATTCCATAATGTTGTGGCGCAGTGTATATATGAAAATTGAAAAACTTAAATTAGGTATACTTCGAAAAAAAATCATAATACGAGTATTTTCATTTTTTTACAAACAGTAATAACTTTCTTACTGACTTTTTACGTAATATAAAATACTTATCTCAAAAAAAGAACTATAATTATCTTCATATTCTATCTATTCATCTTCATATTCTAAATATTTGATAATGTTGTTCATGAAGCATGATAACAGACTTTTTCAAAGGTAACTGTTTAAATCTACCAAATTTGAATAGAATAAAAATGCCTTTTCTATTTTCTTCCATCCTTTCATTTTAACAATTTAATACAAAATAAAATTTTTGGAAATAATATTAATGGATTAATGCCTTATATTGAATTTCTGTGTAAATATAAATTTTAAATAAAAATAAACAATTCATTCTTTGCTTTATTTAGTTTTAGAATTTCCTGCAACATCCAGAATTGTCAAAAAAGTCGTACGTATAAAAAAGAAACAATTTGAAATATGTTTTGATGAGGCTGAATAGAATTAATATAATTAATTATATTATATTATTATTATATTTTATTATTTTATTATATTTTATTGCTTTATACTATATGTGTTACTAATATTAATCAAAATCACATTTTGATGAATATAAGAAATATATCTATTTAAAACAAATTATATTTTTTATTACATTATACTATTTTGTGTTTATATATATATTGTATATTATAAAAAAAATATTATTTTTTAATACTATTAATTTATAGTTTTTTTAATTTTTTTTGTCTGTTGAATAAATTAAATAAAATAATAAATTTTATTTTATATATAGATATAGAAAATAAAAATTAAAAGGCTCCAATAAACATAAAAAATCTTTTATTTCTAAATAGATTATTATATCATATAAATAAATTATTGTAAGTTGTGTGATCTTACCGGGCATTAATAACAGCATCTTCTGAAAATCTGAACATTAAATTATTAATGTCCTTCAGGTCCTTAATGGTTATTAAAAATAAACAATTTTTAATAACCATTAACTTTTTATGTATGTCCCACACATGTTCAACAGGATTAAGGTCTGTGGATTGTGTAGGAATCTTTTAAAACATTTATCCTACTAACTTGTGGAGAAACTTTGTTCAACATAAACAAAAATTGAGTTCAATTATTGCAGCATAAGGAAGAAGATAAGTTCTTCCTCTCCAGACCATCAATGTATCACCACACACCACAGTTGCACCAGCTTTAAAAAACAAATATAAATACAAACAATTATTTTTTAATAATAATTTTATTTAATAGTCAATACATTTTATCCAGTTTTTTAATAGATACAAAAATAATTAGCATTTAAATATAACAATTAATAAAAAAAATATTTTCAAGTGTATTTTTAAAATGTAATTAGATTATGTTGATATGTGTATTTATTGTCATATTGTCATTGACATATGTAATTTATTATTTATGTGTACTCAACTTCATATTTTTCTTAATTTTGTTAGTCAACAGGGAATAATATATTTCAAAATGACGTTTATTCAAATATTTGTAAACATTGACTAAATATTTATTATTTTCCAAATTGTTCTTTTGTAAATTTTTGCTCTACAATATTATTCAGCTTTCAACAAAATAATAATAATAATAATAACAATAATAATAACAATATTTTTAATTTGTTTTTTTTTTCTTTTCAAAATAAAACTTTCATTATTCATTTCTTTAATGTAGGAAACTCCATCATGCTCAAATTTTCCTTTTAATATGTTTTCGGTAACTTTGTTTAGTTTACTACAAAAATGTACAAACTTTTACACAATTAAGGTAATTTGTACATTTTTATTTTTCCAATTTTTATTGTACTTAAACTAATGTCCAAAATGAATTAAAATATCTGAGTTTACAGCTTGATTACACCATATATTAGAAATAGAGATGTAGGAATAGAAATCAAAGGTAATTCAAATGAGTATTTGACGTGTGTATTAATGGAAAAACTTTCTATAAGGGGTAAGTAAAAATGGAGAGGAATATATCCTTAAGAACTTGTTGTAATAGAGTTATAATGAATGAATGAATAAATTTATTAATGAAACTTTTATTTATGTACTGCGAGTGTGTACCTGCATAATAAATTTGTAAAAACTTGTTGCCATTTAATAATAAATCAAAAATATGTGTTTTAAAAAATGATACTTTTAAAGATTTATCCTCCCTTATTATTTTTTCTCGAACATATTTGAAAAAAGTCCCAAACTGACAGGATTCGGCAAACCAAATCTCGCAGTTATTTATCCATTAAGAATTTCAAATGAAGGGGGGTGCTTTCACTGGCATCGTAACATACATACATTCCTGTTGGCACTACCAAAGGCCCGGAGCACTCTACAAATACATTTTGATAACAAAGAGTCTCGAAAGGGTTCCATTCGCCACTTTATCGTTACATTTTTACCCTTTTTTTTTGTCCTTCTATTTGTTGCCAAAGAGATAAATCACGGCATCGTCGCTTGAAAAGAAGCATGTGCTCCGATAACTTTTACTTTGTGAATTTACATATGTATTACATTATGGTGAATCGAAAACGTTATGCGTTTTTTATGATGAATGGGGAGTAATTTATAGATATTTAAATCCTTTGGGCCGTTCAGCAAAAAATACATATAATAAAATTTATTTAACTATTTTATTTGTTACTTTTTATTTTTACTGTTTAAAAATTAATTTATATCATTACAAGGGTTTCATTCAAGGTACACATCTTGTTCTACTCAGAAGTTATCAAAAGGGGTACTTTTTACGATCTTAAGCAAACAAAATGGGTGTCATTACTCAAATGTTATAAATTACATAACTAAAACATTTACCAACCGTAAAATACACACCGTTGTTAATTCCCGTGTGCCAAGATGATTATATTAATTTTCTGATTATGACAGTGCTACGCAAAAGCTCTTCTAAGAAGCCCTAAAATTGAAGCGAGGGCTTGTCAGCGAACCGCTAAAACCACGTAAAATATTATGATAATAGTTCAGTTATAAGCCGCTTTTAAATGTAATATTCCAGCTACGGGTAACAGTTTAAATAAATACCATGTTTATTCCGCCATAAAATGAATACACACCATTACAATATATAAAGGAATAATTAATGTTTAAAGGCTTAAAATTGTACAATAAGAAACGAATTGGAGATAAGCTTGGTTATCTATTTTAATACCAATAAGTTTTTTAAATTAATTAATTAATTTTCCTGCAAAATAAATATTAATTTTACCCACTAATATTAAATTTAAACGTAATTATATTACCATATTTGCAATCAAATAAATGTATGATTAATTTGGTTTTAATTTAACACAAGAACGAACATAGTGTAGGGAAACAGTTCAACAAAATTAAATTAAATAAAATTATAATTATAATAATGGAAATTACAATAATTATTTAATTAATTTCGATTTAGTCTAACAACATGGCAATAGTGCATTTAATCAATCATAATTAATCTCTGTACTAAAATTGTCAGTTGTCTCAAATATTATGGAATTAATTATATTCACAGTAAATGAGAAAAAAGCTACTTGAATTACAGTGCTAGAAAAAAGTATGGAACATAATGTTACTTAATAAAAATCTAAATAAATGTAATTTACCGTAAGATATTTTTTTTATAAAAAATTTATTTGATCTAGAAAAAAATATTTTTTTAATTTTCATAAAAAATTAACAATAACTCAAATATTTCAATATATTGTGGTGTAACCTTTGACTTCCATCATTGCTTGGCATCTTTTAGTCACAGAATCTACCAATCTCTACAATGTGTCAACAAGAATTTATTGCCTCTCCTTCTGTATGGTTTGAAGAAGTTCTTATTTGCTTTTGAATTTTTTGTTTGAATGTGACAGTCAAATACTTTCCAAAGGTGCTCAATAAGATTTAGACTCTTTAATAGTTTTAGACGTGTCGTCTTGTTGAAATATCCAACGAAGTGGCATATATTCCTTGACAAATGGAAACATGGTGTTTTCTAGTATGTTCCTGTATTGAAAATGATCCACTTTATTCTCCACTTGAATCAAGAGTTCAACTTTGAATAGAGAAAAGCATCCCCAAACCAAAATGCTTCAGCCATCATGTTTAACAGTAGGAATTTGGCATTTATTTTACATAAAAACAATATTTTATCAAATTTATTGCTGTTCATCTACAAACTTCTCTAATAAACCATTAGCTAGTGAAACCATTAAATACTCAGAACCGTCATAAGAGTGTCTTTAATTTTACCATTTTGTGATGGACAAATTCAGGCAGTTAAGCTCTTAAAGTCAAACCTGAACTTACAATAAACGATTCCTTGCAAAACATGTACATGACATGATTTTTAGCTATTATTAATAATTACATACTCTTTGAATTTGTTGTAAGACACATGGACACCTTCCTCAACGATCATAAAACCAAAGATCCACACTTTTGGACCATCATTGATCTTTCAAATGGAGTCTCCTCTAAATACGGTAAACATCTCATCAAATATAGTTGAATTTACTGAGTTTTGAGTGGTCCCAAAATATAATTAATTATGGCATCTAATATATTTTTTATTGATAATGTAGGAAAAAATCCATTTACAACAATTTCAGGTTTTTCAGATACTTTGAGTGAAATATTTTTAAAATATTCATTTTTGACCCTAATCCAAACAATAAATGTATGTATAACCATTTTTCAAACTGTGAATTATTTTTAATTGTTAGGAGGGTAAACACAAACTAGTGATTTACGACAGGGGATAAAAATATAATATTTAAAATTATTCTTTACTTTTTTCCACCACTGTAACTTTTATACAGGTCGGACTCTCTCTTCTCCCTCTCTCGTGCATGTATGTCTCTCTCATGATTCAGACGAGTCCAACACTTTTCGGACGGTATAAGTATAAATTTGACAAAAATAAAAATTTCTGATTTATGTTAAATTTATTTATTCAGGGACATTTTTACATAATTTGTTCAATATCCTTTGAAAGCCAAAAAAGTATGGAACATTTATTTAATAATGTTGCTTAATGTGGCAAATCTAAATAAATGTAATTTATCATTTTTCAAACTGGGAATTATTTTTAATTGTTAGGAGAGTAAACAATAAATAGTGAATTTGTTTACCACCGTAACAACAGATATGAAAAATTCCAGGGGATAAAAATACAATTTCTAAAAATATTCTATACTTTTTTCCTCCACTGTAATTTTCCTAGACTAGACTACGCCCTCTACAGGACGGACTGGAGATTTCTACTCCCTTTCCCTCTCGTGCATGATCCAACTAAACTCTTTTCGGACGGTATATGTAAAAATTTGATGCTTTTTTCAATATCCAATTGAATTTATTTATTTATAAATTAAAATAAAGTTGAATTTACTGAGTTTTTGAGTGGTCCCAAATTAAAATCAATTATGGCATCCAACACATTTTTTATTGATAATGTAGGAAAAAATCCACTTATAACAATTTCAGGTTTTTCAGATACTTTGAGTGAAATATTTTTAAAATATTTAATATATTTCATGTGTGTAAGTATGTATAACCATTTTTCAAACTGTGAATTATTTTTAGTTGTTAAAAGGGTAAACATAAACTATCAAATTTGTTTACCTCCATTACGATAGGGGATAAAAATACAATTTTTAAAAATATTCTTGACTTCTTTTCCACCACCGTAACTTTTATACAGACTAGACTCTTTCTTCTCTCTCTCTCTCTCGTGCATGTATGTTTCTCTCATGATTCAGACGAGTCTAACACTTTTCAGACGGTATATGTAAAATTTGATAAAAAATAAAACTTTCTGATTTATGTTAAATTAATCAATTCAATGACAACGCCATTTGTAGATACTTTTTTCAATATCGTATTGAATTTATTTATTTATAAGTTAAAATATATTTTTTTACAATATTATAATATAATATAAATTAAATATTAAACCAAAAATGTTTTTTATTATTTTCTAAAAATAGGTTTTGAAATTATTAAAATTCTCTTAAAATGCTTTTTCTAAAAACGTAGAAACAAGAAAGTAATAATTGCATTTTTAAATATTTTAAGGTTTCTTTCATAATAACCAAAAGAAAATATCTACAACACTTTAATCAACAAATACTTCCCAAAGAATTCCACGAATCCAGATATTTTTCATTTTCCGAGCAAAATCCCATTGTTTCTGAACGGAAAACGACAGGAAATGAAAAGTAAAGTTGGCAATGCATTTGTTCAGCATAAAAGATAATCAATATAAAATGGCAAGAGTGAAGTGAGTGAGGGAACGGTTTTATTTGAAAGTGTCCAGATTGAAACTAAGTGCCCCCCTGAGCTGGGCTCATCTCGAGGCGTCTCCAAAACAATGGAAATAAATGATTCAGGAAAGAACGGACTTAAACTTGCTGTATTAACTTCTTTCAGACCTTTTTCTCCTTTTTCACTTTGGTCTTATCTTCCTCTGCTCTCGTGTTGGAATTGTTTTTAAAAAATTCATTGGCCGCCTTAGAGAGATTCATTTTATTAATGTAGCAGATTATTTATTTTAATGAGATATGTCGATTTTCATAACGATATTATAACTTCATACGTCGCACAACTCATTTTTCGTAATTTATTACTTTACATTATATTTATTTATTGCCTTAATAATAAATTCAAATTTAATAATTAATTTGCATAAAAATTGATTCTACAATATAAACAAGATTGATTACATATTTAATATTGATCCTGATACAACAAAACATAATTTTCATCTAAATTTCCCCTTTTAATAATTTCCGTTCCCATTTATTATCGAATTTCCATTATTAAGGATAAGTTAACATGTTAATATATACCAAAGTTAATACGTTATATTTAATTTTTTATTTTAATTTATTCAAATACGGCGGAAATTTGCATGTCTGCGTATTCAAATTTGCCGAACACTTTGGAATTGTGTTTCCGAATATTGGAATATTTAGATCCAGTTGTGGCAGCCGAAAGTTTGAACTCGCGAATATAATTAAATTGAAAGCCAATTGCAAAGGACCTAAAAGAAAGATTGTTTTCCTTTGACAAATTCGTTAAATAAACTCGGATATGCCGCATTCAAATGGAGACGGGGAACTTTTTCAGTTGTTCGCGTACCCAATAATGGCATATTTAATGTAAATGATCTGTGACATATTTCCGAGGAAGAAACAAAAGATTTCAAGAAATAGCAGTTGAAATATAATTTCAGAAATGATTTTTGTTAAATAGGTTGTGTAAAAATTATTATGAAAGAAGATAGAAGCAAAAAGAATAAAAACAAATTGATTATTTTAGTATTTGAAGTAATAATTAAACTAATACTACACATATGGAAACTGAAATTACTGTCTTTCATATCTCTTTGACGTAGGTAAACGTAATAGTTTAATTACTTTTGGAATAAAAGAATCTGTAGTTACATCTGACAACTACATCAAATTTTAAAGACTATATATTTAGTAAATTGAGCAACCCAAAATTATCATCCTTAAGGTATAATTTAAGGGTACAAATTTACTTGTAATGGAATTATTGGCACTGAATCTGAAGAATTCATTCCCTTATTAAGTACATTAAAGAATAATCCCAAACTAGTTGTATTTCTTCAGACAGTCTCCTCATAAATTTATCTTTTCCATATTCAGTAGGTTGGATACTTCTTTCAAATGTGACAGTTTAATTGCCTTTGGAATAAAAGAATCTGATGTAAATATGAACAATAATGTATTGCCCAACAGACAAATCTAAGTAGCGAATACAATACTTACATTTTTAAATTTTAAACCTGTGTTTAACTTATGTAGTTACATCTGACAATTACATCAAATTTTATAGACTATATATTTAGGAAATTGAGCAACCCAAAGTTATCATCTTTAAGGTATAATTTAAGGGTACAAATTTACTTGTACTGGAATTATTGGCATTGAATCTGAAGAATTCATTCCCTTATTAAGTAAATTAAAGGAAAATCCCAAACTAGTTGTATTTCTTAAGACAGTCTCCTCATAAATTTATCTTTTCTATAGTCAGTAGGTTGCATACTTCTTTCAAATGTGACAGTTTAATAGTCTTTGAAATAAAAGAATTTGATGTAAATATGAACAATAATGTATTGCCCAACAGACAAATCTAAGTAGAGAACACAATACCTACATTTTTAAATATTAAACCTGTGTTTAACTTATGTAGTTACATCTGAGATCATCAAACTTTAAAGACTATATATTTAGGAAATTGAGAAACCCACAATTATCATCCATAAGGTATAATTTAAGGGTACAAATTTACATGTATTGGAATTATTGGCATTGAATCTGAAGAATTCATTCCCTTATTAAGTAAATTAAAGAAAAATCCCTTACTAGTTGTATTTCTTAAGACAGTCTCCTCATAAATTTATCTTTTCTATATTCAGTAGGTTGGATACTTCTTTCAAATTTAACAGTTTAATTGCCTTTAATACAATAATGTATTGCCCAACAGATAAATCTAAGTAGAGAATACAATACTTACATTTTTAAATATTAAACCCGTGTTTAACTTATGTAGTTATATCTGACAACTACATCAAATTTTAAAGACTATATATTTAGGAAATTAAGAAACCCACTTTATCATCTTAAAGGTATAATTTAGGGGTACAAATTTACTTGTAATGGAATTATTGGCATTGAATCTGAAGAATGCATTCCCTTATTAAGTAAATTAAAAAAAAATCCCAAGCTAGTTGTATTTCTTAAGACAGTCTCCTTATAAATTTATATTTTATATATTCAGTAGGATGGATACTTCTTTCAAATGTAATAGTTTAATTGCCTTTGGAACAAAAAAATCTGATGTAAATATCAATAATAATGTATTGCCCAACAGACAAATCTAAGTAGAGAACACACTACCTACATTTTTAAATATTAAACCTGTGTTTAACTTATGTAGTTACATCTGACAACTACATCAAATTTTAAAGACTATATATTTAGGAAATTAAGAAAAACACATTATCATCTTAAAGGTATAATTTAGGGGTACAAATTTACTTGTAATGGAATTATTGGCATTGAATCTGAAGAATTCATTCCCTTATTAAGTAAATTAAAGAAAAATCCCAAACTAGTTGTATTTCTTAAGACAGTCTCCTCATAAATTTATATTTTCTATATTCAGTAGGATGGATACTTCTTTCAAATGTAATAGTTTAATTGCCTTTGGAACAAAAGAATCTGATGTAAATATGAATAATAATGTACTGCCCAACAGACAAATCTAAGTAGAGAACACACTACCTACATTTTTAAATATTAAACCTTTGTTTAACTTATGTAGTTACATCTGACAACTACATCAAATTTTAAAGATTATATATTTAGGAAATTGAGGAACCCACAATTATCATTCTTAAGGTATAATTTAAGGGTACAAATTTACTTGTACTGAAATTATTGGCACTGAATCTGAAGAATTCATTCCCTTATTACGTAAATTAAAGAAAAATCCCAAACTACTTGTATTTCTTAAGACAGTCTCCTCATAAATTTATTTTTTCTATATTCAGTAGGTTGGATGCTTCTTTCAAATGTGACAGTTTAATTGACTTTGGAACGAAAGAATCTGATGTAAATATGAACAATAATGTATTGCCCAACAGACAAATCTAAGTAGAGAACACAATACCTACATTTTTAAATATTAAACCTGTGTTTTACTTATGTAGTTACATCTGACAACTACATCAAATTTTAAAGACTATATATTTAGAAAATTGAGGAAACCACATTATCGTCTTTAAGTTATAATTTAAGGGTACAAATTTACTTGTAATGGAATTTTTGGCATTGAATCTGAAGAATTCATTCCCTTATTAAGTAAATTAAAGAAAAATCCCAAACTAGTTGTATTTCTTAAGACAGTCTCCTCATAAATTTATATTTTCTATATTCAGTAGGATGGATACTTCTTTCAAATGTGACAGTTTAATTGCCTTTGGAATAAAAGAATCTGATGTAAATATGAACAATAATGTATTGCCCAACAGACAAATCTAAGTAGAGAACACAATACCTACATTTTTAAATTTTAATCCTGTGTTTAACTTATGTAGTTACATCTGACAACTACATCAAATTTTAAAGACTATATATTTAGGAAATTGAGGAACCCACAATTATCATCCTTAAGGTATAATTTAAGGGTACAAATTTACTTGTAATGGAATTAGTGGCATTGAATCTGAAGAATTCTTCCCTTATTAAGTAAATTAAAGAAAAATCCCAAACTAGTTTCTCTTCTATATTCAGTAAGTTGGACACTCTGAAATCTTTACAATATTAATCAACCACAATTTCACTTCTAATTATCATCATCAAAATACAAATTTGGGGAAGAAAATATTTGGACTTCAGCTGTTTTATGTTGGTGTGTTTTGGTGGAACACACACAAATATAAGTAATTATATAATATAATTATACTTTCAGCACAGTCAGGAGAAATAATTACTGGTATCACAGCCTTCATCATCTTTCAAACGTAACAGTCAAATTGCCTTTGAAACAAAAGAATCTGATGTAATTAATAATGCATTTCTCAATAGAATAAATCTTATCATCCTCAGGTCTCACCTTAATTTAATTCAATTCTTCATTAACTTTATCTGAAAATATTTAGTAAAATTAATTATAAATTTAATGGTTAAGTAATTTGATGGACTAATATTTTATTGTTTTCAACATTAAAATGCTTCTATAAGTTCTTCCAATAGTTACCTGTATCACTTTGTTTGGAAATGAATGTGTGTTTAATTAATTTGTGTGTTTTATTAATTTTCTTCATCATCTCTGTCGTATTTAATTCATTTGTCAGAAAATTATGTAAGCAAAAAACTATCTAACATTAATTGATTTGAGGTCTTTCAAAAAGAATCTATTCTTTTATTTTAATACTCTTAAAATATCTTTCATCCTAATTGACACGTCCACTAAATTTTATTAATTTCCTTCATCGTCACTGTCATATTTAATTCATTCGTAAGACCATTATGTGACGAAAAGAATCTCTTAGAAGGGTTTGCCTTTAACATCAAATCAATTTAAAATCAAATAATGACAAATAACTAAAAAGTTGTTGAATATTAATTAGAAAAAGTAAAAATAAATGATTTTCTTTAAAGCGCATTCGCCATTTTTTAAACACTAAATTTTTGGAATTATTCATATGATATGTAAATTACACAACGATTTTGAAAATAAATTAACATACAGAAATATTTTTTATTTTAATTCTTACTATTTACCTCTTCCAAAATAGACCCTCAATAAAAAAATTAATAGAATAGACCTGTATTAATAATTTCTATATGTGTGGGCGTCACCCACAAAGGCATTATTTAGTGAGCTGCAAAAACCATATTCACGAAGCTTCTGCCCGACATAAATAAGTTATTTCACGCCAAGGTAGTCATCAACAAACGAACGTTTAGTGGATTACAATAATCTTTTGAAAGGTATAAATCACGAACAGAACACTCAGTGAAACAGAAAGCAGAACGTATACATCCTTTGCAGCCTGCCCCAAGGAGCACATCAAAACAATTGTATATTATTTGGCATAACTTTGAGCGGAGCATTAAAGTTTTACAATTTAACTTATATGTGCCTCATGCTTTGTGCCGAGATATGTTACGTTTATATAAAAATATGTGTTTGTGGGAAACGTAATGCGAAAAGGGAATACAATTTAACTGAAATTTACTTTTCAACATTTGTTTCAGGTAGGTTTTATTTTAAGTTGGGTTGTATTAATAAAAGTCTGCTTGGTTACCCTGAACCACCGTTTATTATAATCATTTTATGATATTGCCGTGCAATGCACAACTTTTCGTGATGGAGGATGATTCAAGTACAATCTGTGGTATTAAATTGAAATATGAACAGGTTAAAATCATCCAACCATACTCTTTTCTTGGATTAATCAATTAGTGGTTTACTATAAAATGCTAAAATGTGGCTTTAAGACCAAATATTACAATTTCAATTGCTGAGCCTTAATTAGAATCCTATCTGTGACTTTGGGGTTTAATAATTTAGTACAAGGAGGCGACATTAAAATTTAAAATTAATGATGACAGTAATATTCCGTATTTATCGAAGCATAAGGAATTTAACAGAATACCTTAAACCAGTACTTAACAAATAAGTATGGCCCTTAAAGTCCCCAAGGAGGACATTGTAAGAAGATTCGTCGTCCTCCATTTTAATTCGAACTTTCGGTCGAAATAACCGTTATCCTTAATATTCACCGGAATTAAACCGGAGCATGATAAATAACGGAGGTTTAAAATAAAGAACCGAGTAACACCGCATATTCCCCGGTCTACAGACAGCCGAGCTTGTGGCGTAGTCTGCAGCGGCACCGTTGTCGAGGAAAGTTCACTGGGCCGGCTTAATTGGCGGTGAGTGTCACCGAGACACATTTTAATTTTAATTACGTACAGGTCGTACATGCGACTCAAAAAGCGCTCCATTGAATATGAAACGGCTTAACGGCTTCGTTATCATAAAAGTCCACGGCGGATTCGTCCCGCATCGGAGATTTAACGGCCAACGTACCAAAATGATCGACACCAGTGCGAAATTTTATTCGCTGATCAGAAAAAAATTGTCATTTGTCCTGCCAATTTTAATTTTTTTTTTCTATTTTTTGTTTAGTTTTATTTAGTGAGTGGAAAAACGAATTGATGGACTGGACGCATAATTTTGACGAAACTGAAATATATCAAAATTAATTAACGTCCCCTTTTTTGAATTGTGCTAAAAATGTGAGAAACTTAATAGTTTTAAAATTTATTCTGTGACGATGAGGTAAAAAAAATAGGAGCCATTGCACCATTATGGAAAAACTTTATTATTATATATATATATATATATATATATATATATATAAAATATTATAAAAAATTGAATTTTTATTGTCTAGATTTTTTTATATCTCTTGTAATGGTGTTAAACATATTTATTTAATTGGTAAAAACATTTGTAGTATTCATATATTCACATTAGTTTTTTTGTTTTATTGGAATAATTTAAAAATATTTAGATACTTTGACTGTGTCTATATATACATATAGATAGTTTTTCGTTGCATATATTAATAAAAAATAATAGAAACATTATAAAAAAGTCAATTTATAAATAAAAAATAGTTTGAATAATTTTTACGTATGACGAAATTTCAATTATTCAGAAGCCATTAAGTGTCATTTAATCAAGAAGCTTTTGTTGGACTAAAGACATGTGTTCAAAATATTCACTATACAAAAATGACTTTTAATTTTACATTAATTGAAGAATTGAAATATCTCAAAAATGGTTGTGTTAATCAAAATTAACCAAGGTCCCTCTTTTTTACATATATTATATATATTATTATATATTTAGACACTTTGACTGTGTCTATATATACATATAGATAATTTTTCGTTGCATATATTAATACAAAATAATAGAAACATTATAAATAAAAAACTCAATAAATGAATAAAAAATAGTTTGAATAATTTTTACTTATGACGAAATTTTAATTAATCAGAAGCCATTAAGTGTTATTTAATTAAAAAGCTTTTGGTGGTCTGAAGGCATATGTATAAAATATTCAATATACAAAAACGACTTTTAATTTTACATTAATAATTGTTGAAGAAATTGTAATATCTCAAAATTAATCAAGGTCCCCTTTTTTTAATTATGCTATGAATATGAGCTTAATAGTTTTAAAAATTATTCAGTGACAGATAATGGAAAAAGTTCATTACATTGAATTATAGGTACAGTGGTGGAAAAAGTTTGGAATATTATAAAAATTTGAATTTTTATTTTCTGGGATTTTTTATATCTCTTGTAATGATGTTAAACATCTTTATTTAATTGATAAAAATATTTGTTTTTAAGTATTCATATTTTCATATTAGCTTTTTTTATTTTATTGCAATAATTTTAAAATATTTAGACACTTTGACTGTGTCTATATAAATACATTAATTAAATACAGATAATTTTTTGATGCATATATTAATGAAAAACTCAATTTATAAATAAAAAATAGTTTGAATAATTTTTGTAATGGTGTTAAACAATGTTTTTAGAAGCCAAAGATTACGCCCAAAAATATTGAAATATTTGTTCTTAATTTCTTTATAAATATTAATAAAATATTCCAAACTTTTTTCCTGATAGTATATATATATATATATATATATATATATATATATATATATATATATATATATATAATATACTATCAAAGTGTTTAGGAAACACTCAAAAAATTGTATTAAATTAAATTAAAAAATAATTTAACTTATAAATAATAAAATAACATAAATAAATATAAAAGAATAAACTGTATAATACATTTTTAATTCAAAAATTAACCGAGAAGCTTCGTCAGAATATTAGTTTTTAATAAAAAAAATAAATATGCCTTAATTATTATAAATAATATAATAATAAATATTTGGATAATTGGTGTTATTATTTTAATTTTTGAAGAGGTTTGTAATATATTTTTACATTATATTTTTTATTTAATTAGTAAAAATCTGCGAATATAATGATCTTTATGATTAATGGACGACCAATCTTACAGAAAATTACATTTATTTTGCAAAAGATTAGGAAAAACATCAAGAAACATTTGTAACAAGTAAATAAATATTCTATACTTTTGTCCACGACTATACATATATAAGTATAGATATACACAGTCAATGTGTTTAAGAAACATTCAAAAAAGTCGAAATAAATTAAATTAAAAAATAACTTAACTTATAAATAATAAAATAAGATAAATAATTATAAAAGAATATACTGTGTAATACATATTTTAATTCAAAAAATAACCAAGAAGCTTTATCAGAATATTAGTTTTTAATAAAAAAAAAATAAATATGCCTTAATTATTATAAATAATATAATAATAAATATTTGGATAATTGATGTTATTATTTTTAATTTTTTGAAGGGGTTGTAACATATATTTTTTCATTATATTTTTTATTTAATTAGTAAAAATCTTCGAATATAATGATCATTATAATTAATGGACCAGAATATTACATTTATTTTGCAATAGATTAGAAAAAACATTAAGAAACATTTGTAACAAGTAAATAAATATTCTATACTTCTGTCCACGACTATATATATATATATATAATATATATATATATATATATATATATATATATATATATATATATATATATATATATATATAGTATACATGTACACAGTCAATATGTTTAGGAAATTTTCAAAAAAGTCGAATTAAATTAAAATAAAAAATAGTTTAACCTATAAATAATAAAATAACACAAATAAATATAAAAGTGTAAACTGTGTAATACATTTCTTAATTTAAAAAATAACCAAAGAGCTTCATCAGAATATTAGTTTTTAATAAAAAAGAAAATAAATATGCCATAATTATTTTAAATAATATAATAATAATTCTGATAATTGGTGTAATTTTTTTTTAATTTTTGAAGTGTTTGAAATATCATTTTATAATATATTTTTTATTTAAGTAGTAAAAAACATTGGTTTTTAATTATTCATTATATTTTCACATTACTTTTTGATGCATATATTAATAAATAAACAATAGAAATATTATAAATTAAAAAATCAATTTATTAATTTTTACCTATGACGAAATTTCAATTAATCAGAAGCCATTTAGTGTCATTTAATTAAAAAGCTTTCTTTTAAATTTTAAAGGAGTTTTACATATCTCCGTTAGTGAAGACAAGAATGAGCTCATTGTCCGTAACCCTAAAGTTAAACATATAACTCTTGTTAATGGATGTCACCATTTAGCATGTTTAAAATTCAAATTTTATAGTCCTTTTAACAGTGTAGCAGGAAGAAAAAGTACTTAATCTACGTCCAAACTTACATCAACCAGTATAAAAAAAATGTGTGCAATTTCCTAGAGTTCAGATTGGACAATATGTATTTAACCAACTAACCATTTGTGATCTATCAATCCCTTAAAACCAATTTAATTTTAAATCTAACCGATGATCACTCTTAGAATCCGGACGTCCATTTAAATTCGGTCCGCGTACTTTTAGACTTTAAAATATTATATAGGAGCGACCTCAGAAACTATGCAGTTGTGAGTTCTATCGTTACGAATAAATCCGGTGTCCTGTGTCATCTAATTTATGGACATCTTGGAAGGAACGTTCAGAGATAAAGCCGACTGCACAAGTCCAATAACGTAAAGTGCTTCGAAAATAAATCTACATTTAACATAATCAAAAGAGCATCATATAAAGAAAGTCGCCCATTAATTTAATAGATTCAAATGGAGTCTCTTTTCCGGGGATAAACCAGTTATATGATTTTGTGATTTTATCAGTGTTACGTAATCCGACACTAAATAAACATTCTTGTGCCTTCTATGTATATATTTAAGTTTGTTTGTAAATTTAAACAACTTCTAAAATAATAATAGTTATTTTAAATACAGTAATATATTGAGTATCTATACATTATTATTACATTAATTTATTCTTCAAAAAGACATTTTCTATTAATAAATTATAATAATAAAATAATATTTTAAAAAGAATTATTAATCCTTTTCTAATAAATTAAACTTCAACAAAGATTTATATATTTGGCCACCCACACAAATTATACGTCATACACATCGACATTGCATATGTACATAAATCTATTTGATAGTTTGGGATTAAATTCTGTGTTATTTACACATGCATCAATTTGAACGATCCAAAGTTTCCAGACTGTGTCCAATTTGTGCGGCTCCGATGATTTGATGATTTTATAATTATAATAGTTCTCCGATTTGGTCTTTTGTCCAGATTTTAACAGACCCAACTGCTGCGGCCTTTGCCGAATTCAAAGGAACGTGAAATTAGTTTAATTACTTACTAAGCTGTGTTTCTCACTGTTGTCAATAATGTGTGAAATGCGCCATTATATAATGTTTAATAATACACGTGTTATGGGCCACCAATTTGGTGTTTGTAACTTGGGCCACGAATTATTTGTGGTTTATGAAATATATAATTGGAATTAATATTGAATTCAATCAAACACCATATTAATTACTAATTATTTTCAATATAAATGACTAAATATAATATATTAATATATATATATATATATATATATATATATATATATATATATATATATATATATATATATATATATATAATATAAACTAAATATGCCTCAGGCTTGTTGCATTTATTTTAGTTGGGATTTTTAAATTTAAGAGTAAAACAGTTTACGAACCTTTAGTATAGTTTATAGTATAGTTAACGATATGTATTTTTAATTTAATTAGAATACAAAACGATTCATGTAAGACATTCATAGAAAGTTAATAAATAACTAAACTCAACTTAATTAATAATTAATTATATAATGTTTTTTAAATATTTTATTTTCATTATTTGAGTAATTTAGTGTATTTTTACTAAAAACAGGAATGTTTTTAATATTTAAATTATTGAAAAAATTAAAGAAAATACTAAATACTAATTTTAAATTTTAAATTAAATTTTATGGAGATTCCATTTGAATAAGAATTATTACTAAAATTGTTCATAATACAAACATTTTATTTAATCAATCTATTTGTGAAATTTTAAAACAACTGAGTAAATAAATGTACAGTAGTGGACATTATTACACCAAATTTCTTAAAATATTCAATATTCAGGCATGACAATAAACAATATGGCATCCAATTAAATATACAGCTCATATTTTTATTATATATTTTAATGAGGTCCTATAACTATGGCCACTACTGTACTTACATAACCTCAACAAGTAAAATAAGTTATGGAAGTAATAGAAACTTAATCAGTAACCTTTTGAACAAGTTATTAATTAATTTTAAAACAAACAAATAAATATTCAGGAGTGGTCATTATTATATCAAATTTTTTAAAATATTCAATATTTTAATCATAACTATTTTATTTAATGTGAATTGTTAAAATAATTTTAATTTACTATTGTTGTTTTATACAGTATTATAAAAACTATTATATTCTTATTCTATAAAACGTTACATATATTTTTCTGAATTGAACTGGACACAAATATGGAAACTTTAATTTGGAAAGGGATTTTTAATGACTATATCTGTGCTATTTAATTTAACATTAACACTTTATGTAACATCCTATCTGTTTGAGAGAACTGAAAGACCACAATAAAAAACATTGTTATAATTTTGTTCATTAAAAAATAAAAAAGGACCCAATTTTTTAAAGAATAAAATTAAATTAATCAGGCGCATTGTAGACATAACAATAACAAAAAGAAATAATAAACAATATGGGTCCTTTCATCCAATTCAAATAGTACAGCTCATTTTTTAATATATTTTAATGAGGTGCTATAATTATGGCCACTACTGTACATGCATAACATCAACAAGAAAAATAAATAGTTAAGGAAGTAACTGAAACTTAATTATTTTTTGCAGAATCATTAAGAAAATTAAAAGACCTGATTCCCTTCACAGAAATTTATAATTATATAGAATTGGTGAAATCCGAACCAAAAATTCTATGACCTCCTTAAACTTATATGTTATCAAAGACACAACATAATAGTATGTTCCAAGTACGTTCTTTTGAGGAGCACTTTGGAAACTCGAAACAACAAACTTAGTTCCACAAACCGATGAGCATACATATAAGTTATCTGACAATGAACACAGGAACAATTCTATTTATACTCATTGTCCGAGTAATTTTGATGTATTTGAAGTATATGGTTTCGTATTGAATATACGTCGAACAGAGAACTGAGAGGAAAGTTTTCAATTTCCCGTGGCACGGTCCATTTTCAACTGCACGCCGTCAGTTACAGTGTTTTGTAATTACAAAAGCACTGCGCTTATGTTTAATTACTAAAAGCACAAAATAGCCTCGATTTCAAAGAAGTTTGTTAATTGGAACGTTCTACTTTTTAATGACCAGAAACTAATCGATGGACATTTTGTTACTGATCTGCAGTTTACATTATCCTATAAATTAAACCATTCTGGTCTCTTTTACTTTTTATTAGGTACTAAAAAATTCATTTATATTAATTATATTATTAATTTATAAAATGCACAGCATAAATTAACAATAAAAATAAAGTGATTAATTAATAATGCTCATAAATAATGTTGTCTGTGCTGAAGAATTTCTAAATGTGGTATCGAATATTCAAGATATTGAAATCTGAAGAATTATGCATTCTGATATAGAATAATCAGTTTTTTTATTTTTACATTATTTATAAATTTCATTATATGCACCTTTGCGCATTCGCCAAAAATTCAATGAAGGAGCACAACAATGTAGAGCCTCCACCGAAAACAAAACTGGTTTGTATTAAGTACGTTAATTAACACCAAATACAAAACTAGTTTGTATTGAGGATGTTAAATAGTTGAAACTTTACTATTACATTTTTTTAATTAAATATATATCAAAGGAATCTTTAGGAAGGTATAAAATAGCTTCGATTTCAGAGAAGTTTGTCAATTGGAACGTACTACTTTGACCAGAAAATAATCAATGTACATTTAGTTACTGATCCACAATTTATATTAACCAATAAATTAAATCATTCCTGTCCCTTTGACTTTTTATTAGTTACATTAAAAATGTACTGATTTTTATTAATTTATAAATTCATATTATTATAAAATTATTAATTATTAAGGATATTGTTAGAAAATTAAAATTAATAGTGAAATAGATAAATTATGCTCACCAATAATGTTGTCTATGCTGTTTGGCTCTTATATATTCTCTATTAAATAATTAGAATGTTCTTTTAGAAATCTTTTACCATAATTATGGGTGTAGCTCCTGAAATCACTGAAGAATTTCTAAATATGGTATCGAATATTCAAGATATTAAAATATGAAGAATTATGCATTCTGATACAGAATAATCAGCTTTTTTATTTTTACATTATTTATAATTTTCATTATATGCACCTTTGAGCATTCGCCAAAAATTCAATAGGACACAACTATGTAGAGCCTTTACCAAATACAAAACTGGTTTGTATTGAAGATGTTAAATAGTTGAAACTTTACTATTACAATTTTTTAATTAAATATATATATATATATATATATCAAAGGGATCTTTAGGAAGGTATAAAATAGTTTCGATTTCAGAGAAGTTTGTCAAGTGGAACGTTCTACTTTAACCAGAAAATAACCAATGTACATTTTGTTACAGAACCACAATTTATATTAACCAATAAATTAAATCATTCTTGTCCCTTTGACTTTTTATTAGTTACATTAAAAAAAAACTGATTATTATTTTATAAATGCATATTATTTTAAAATGATTAATTATTGACGATATTGTCAGAAAATTAAAATAAATACTAAAATAAATAAATTATGCTCACCAATAATGTTATCTGTGCTGTTTGGCTCTTACATATTCTCTATTAAATAATGTTCTTAAGCAATATTTTACCATGATTATGGGTGTAGCTCCTGAAATCACTGAAGAATTTCTAAATGTGGTATCCAATATTCAAGATATTGAAATCTAAAGAATTATTCATTCTGATACAGAATAATCAGTTTTTTATTTTTACATTATTTATAATTTTCATTATATGCACCTTTGCGCATTCGCCAAAAATTCAATGGAGGGACACAACTATGTAGAGCCTCCACCAAATACAAAATTGGTTTGTATTGAGGATGTTAAATAGTTGAAACTTTGCTATTACATTTTTTTAATTATATATATATATATATATATATATATATATATATATATCAAAGGAATCTTTAGGAAGGTATAAAATAGCTTCGATTTCAGAGAAGTTTGTCAATTGGAACATCCTACTTTGACCAGAAAATAATCAATATTCATTTTGTTACAGATCCACAATTTTTATTAACCAATAAATTAAATCATTCCTGTCCCTTTGACTTTTTATTACTTTCTTTAAAATTAAACTTATTATTATTAATTTATAAATTCATATTATTATAAAATGATTAATTATTGTCAGAAAATTAAAATAAATAGTGAAATAAATAAATTATGCTCACAAATAATGTTGTCTGTGCTGTTTGGCTCTTACATACTCTCTTTTAAATAATTAGAATGTTTTTGAGCAATCTTTTAGCATAATTATGAGTGTGTCTCCTGAAATCACTGAAGAATTTCTAAATGTAGTATTGGTATTTTCGAGATGTAGAACCTTCACCAAATACAAAACTTGAATTAACTTTGATTTCAAAGAAGTACATTTTATTACTAATCCATAGTTTATATTACCCAATAAATTAAATCATTCTTTCACATTTTATTGGTTACTATAAAAATAAAATTTATATATAATATATATTATTAATGTGTTAATATAAATGCAGTTAATTATAAAATGAGCTGCATAAATTAAGCAAATTCTTAGTAAATTAAATAAAATATTGAAATAGATAAATAATGCTAACAAAAAATGTCTGTGCTGTTTGACTTCTACATACTTTTTATTACATAATTAAAATGATCTTTCAAGATATTGATATTGAATTTCATTATAAGCATTTTTGCGCATTCACCAAAAATTCAATTCAGGTACAAAACCGTATAGAATGGAATCTCCACCAAATACCAAATGGTTTGTATTGGGGTTGTTGATTAAATGAAACTTTTCTATGGCATTTTTCTTATCAAACGAATATCAAAGGAATCCGAAGAACTCAATAAATACTTCCATATTAAATTTATGTTAAAGACATTAGATTTATAATAGTAGTGTAAGTAAATATGGCAAAGTTTTAATAGCATTAGACGCAACGTCTGTCGGCACAATTTGAGCGCACTCCTCATTAAATATACGCATGAACGCACATTATAAATGTTTTAGCACAGAAAGGAAACGGACTGGAAGCGGAATAGTGGCATATCCGTTCGGAGGCCGGAAACGGAAGTCAGTTACAAGTTCCAACAACACCCCCCATAACTGATTAAAGCAATCGCCAAAGTATCTGCTTTATCTTTACATCTTGTTGTTTACTGTCTGTGTAAATTTTCGGACTCATCGTTAAGGTCTTGATTACAACCATAACTTACTTAATAGCTTGTGTATGCTATGGCACTGATAATAAATTCAGTACTAAGTTGTCACCAGACAAAATTAATTTTACAAAGACAATTTAGATTGATTGTTAATGTAAGAAATGCACTTTATTAATGGTGTTTCAAACTACAAATTTATTCCATATATTTATATAAATATTACTTAATTTTTTTAAATAATATTTTGTATGTATAATTTACATTTTAATTAAATTTAAATTTAATTATATTTAAACTCATTAAGTTAGAATCATTTGTACAATTCAAATTTGTATTTTAATATTAAAATAAACAATGTGACAATGTATAAATATAAGTATAATTATGAAAGGTTCTTCATACTTGTTAGTTAAAATGAACAAGCCTACAGTTTGAATAAAAATGAAACAAAACAGTGCAGCAATACATCCATTGTCCTGGAAAACAATTTCAGCTTATAAAGACGTGATTGTTATTTTCAAGTTTCCCGTTAGCAGGAAACAATGGACATTTCCTTAACAAGCTTAGCAACAATCAGGAGCGGGAGAGGGGCAATTACTGTCTGAAATCATGGCCGGGAAAGTTAAGATTTCTCGAAGTGACATAAAAGTGATAGAGGAAGCCGTCATACCTGCTGCTAAGAAGTCGGCAAGAGTAGGCAGTCGGTTTTCCTAGCTGGGCACGTAGAGTCTGATAATGGCGCCCCAGGGGTAAAACTACCTCATTGTGCCCCGTATCAAGATATATCCCTGTTCTGCCCGCTCTTATCTGCACTACTTGATTATTTTAAAAATATGTGCTGCCACTTTGCTAAATTAACTTTAAAGCGAAGATATGTGCCTGCTCGAAGCTAATGGTTTCTTACGTGAGTAGCTACGCTTCCTACCTTCAAGTCGTTTGCAATTGCTAACGGGGCGGCTCATTTGCGATTGTTTTATTTAAATAACAACGTCAAAAAATTGCAAATATTCAAATGACTTTGAACATTAACCAGATTTAACAGATTTCCTTTAAAATTTACTTAAATTTAAAGAATAAACTCATTATTCTTGGAATATGAGGAATAGTAGCAACTTCTTTCAGTTTCTCCACCTTCAAACTTTTTTGTAATTTTAGTCATAACTCTTTTATTTTATGTGAACTGTTAAAATAATATTGATTTACTATTATTGTTTTGTATAATATTATAAAAACTACTATATTCTTATTCTATAACATGTTACATATATTTTTCTGAATTAAGTTGGACATAAATATAGGAACTTTAATTTTGAAAAAGATTTTTATGGTTCCATAGTGGACACAACAATAACAGAACACAAAACTATAAACATTTTAAGAACAGGTATCCAATGCAAGTAATACAGCTCATGATTTAATATATTTTAATAAGTTAATTATGGCCACTACTGTATATGTAAGTGGAGCATAAAATGTACATAAGGTTGATGAAAATCACATTTTCAAGTGTGGCTTTTAATAAATAATGATAATATCTAGATTAATAGCCATTTATAAATACTGAGGTAATAAGTAAAATGAATTCAAAGAATGTTACATTAAATTTTAATTATTAAAAATGCTCACTCACAAAAAAAAAATTGTTATTGTGTATCGATATCAAAGATATCCTTTTAAAGGCATCTTAAAATTGAATGAAGGTTTTTGCTCTGCGTAGCATAAAACATTTCTGTTTCCAAATGTAAAATGAAATATAATTTGTTTTGTCCAATTCTGGGAACTACAGACGGGTAAACTTTTCCAAATAAATAATGCTTGAAGCACTTTTTGTTCCCGTACGAAATTACGACTTTTAGTGTCCGGGTATTCGAAATAAAATGAATATATTTTTTATTCATATTTATCTAATAACGAAACGAATGGAAACTTTTATTAACAAATGTACTCAAGAACATTTTTTCATCATTTAAAGTTTTAAGTATCAAAT